>NC_091342.1:16349671-16417171 GCF_038502225.1 Cherax quadricarinatus
TTTTGATGAGCCTCATACCCAGCTCGGAGGAAACCCTTGGCACCATTTCCTCAGGGACCAAGGGTTGCTGGTCTTATTGAGTCGCAGCGGTACTGGTGGACAGAGTTTCTGTATTTGTTGAGCTTTTGTTCTTGCCTGTGATCAGCAGCAGCACCACCACCCTGCTGACCAGCATTAAATGAGATGTAGGTAATCGGTAAGGTAGATGCGTATGTATAAAGAATAAAAATGCACAATACTGTGACCAGGACTATGTACGGTCCCACACCAGCTGTCTGTCATATTTCCTGGTCTATAATGATATCTTATCGGGGGGGGGGAGAGGCAGCTGGCAGGAATATCCGGGTTCCTGGCTAATATGGATAAAGATTCTTTCACTTGGATACTGAGTTGTATCCATTGATTTCATTGTATCTAACATGACATCCTTTGGAACTAGCACAGATCACACCAGGCCATTTTAGTCAGCTACCACTTGACCGCATATAAACCTATGCTCCGTGAATTGTCTGACAGATTTCATTCTTGTGTGAAACCCAGCATGTATGATGGACTGTGGCAGAGAATCATAGCTTTTGTTACCATTGTATAACAATCGAATAGAAACCTGATTAACTACGTTAACTTTCTTTACATTGTTAGTTTCTTAAGGTTACCTGTAAATTTAGTTTATTCTTCAAGCTCGGCTGCATCTCTCCCTCTCACATCTTTTCAGTAGTAGTAGTAGTAGTGGTAGTAGTAGTAGTAGTAGTACTAGATATCAGGTAGGATTAATAAAAACACTCACCCACAACCCCACACGCACCCACAACCACCCCCACGCACCCACAACCACCCCCACGCACCCACAACCACCCCCACACACCCACAGTCCCCCACCACCACCCCACACCACACCTCCCACCCAACACCCCCACACTATAAACACCCACACACAACCCCCCACACACGCTGACACTGCAAGATCAACTACTTTCACTGTTAGATGTCTTGGTCTCGCTTACACTCCCAGGATGGTGCCTACACGCTGCAACCCCATGTTGCTTGATGCCTGGCTGCCTGCCTGCTATCCCTGTGTTGGTTGAGACCTAGGTCTCTGCCTGCTGTCCCTGTGTTGCTTGAGACCTAGGTTTCTGCCTGCTGTCCCTGTGTTGCTTTAGACCTAGGTTTCTGCCTGCTGTCCCTGTGTTGCTTGAGACTTGGGTTTCTGCCTGCTGTCCCTGTGTTGCTTGAGACCTGGGTCTCTGCCTGCTGTCCCTGTGTCGCACGCACGCAGGGCCTCTTCACCCCCCCCTGCCACATAACGGTAAGACCAGCTTTGATATAATGGTCTTGCTGCTCCCTCCCACCACTCCCTTCCACGGGGCAGGGGGAGGGAGGAAGGTGAAGGATATTTTTTATTAAATATAATTGGGTACCTTCACAGTGTGCTGCTACATTATTATGAATGAGTGTTACGTAGTTGGAACGAACGCTAACTGTTTGTCCTGTTATATTCCATCACAGGATGTTTAGTACATTATATCTGCCTGCCTGAGCTAAGAGAATTTAGTAGGGCAATGGGGATATTGTCAAGCATTCCACTGTAAGTTCAGTAACTACGGCAGCTTCAAAGGTTTCAGCAGAGCTATTATTACTTAGCACCTGTCATCTTTCAGGATGGTTGAAATAACGGAATACCTGAGGGCTTTCGTGCGTTTCTCTCTCTCTCTCTCTCTCTCTCTCTCTCTCTCTCTCTCTCTCTCTCTCTCTCTCTCTCTCTCTCTCTCTCTTTCTCTCTCTCTCTCTTTCTTCCCCCCCCCTTTATAGGAACTACAAAGAATAAAAATTACCACATGTTAAAAAATTATGCAGTTACAACGAATATTGCCAATAAATGCAGTAATTTATTAAGTCAATAGAAATTTTTGAAGCAAAAAGAATACGGAGACTCACCGAACTCGTGTTAAAATCGAACTTCGTCACATTTTCATTCCCGTGCCACAATCACATATTTGACGTTCTTAGCCAAAGTGATATACTCTAGGTTTTTAGGAAGTTGTGCTAGCCTACCTGAAAGTAGCCTTGTTTACTCCATACTTTTGAGATGCGATTACCCAACTTAGACCGTTACAAACTAATAATTGTTGTATAACTATATCAAACATTGTACACGAGAGTTAGATCTGATAAACTCCAAGCTAATGTCTTAAGATAGTCTTGATCCGTATTACGTGTCCTTATACCCACTTATCGTGTTGTCCCAGTAACCAGTACCTGTTTTGCTGGTAAGATAAGATAAGATTTCGTTCGGATTTTTAACCCCGGAGGGTTAGCCACCCAGGATAACCCAAGAAAGTCAGTGCGTCATCGAGGACTGTCTTATTTCCATTGGGGTCCTTAATCTTGTCCCCCAGGATGCGACCCACACCAGTCGACTAACACCCAGGTACCTATTTGCTGCTAGGTGAACAGGACAATAGGTGTAAGGAAACGTATCGGAATTTCCACCCGCCGGGAATCGAACCCGGGCCCTCCGTGTGTGAAGCGGGAGCTTTAGCCACCAGACCACCGGGCCACCCGGTAAGAGATGGTAGAAATACTGATAAATATTTCAATAAGATACGCGTAGCACTATGATATTCAGTGAAATGTTTGACTCACGGGAGCTCTTTCCCCAACATCTAGGGTAAACCCTGCTTCTTTTCTCCTAGACACATTCCTTGCGCAAAATCTATTCTTAATCCAGTCTTCCAAGTTTATTCCCACAAGGGTCTTTTCTTTACACAAGTCAGTCAGTCAGAGCTTTACTAATTTAGTACAGAGAGGGGAATAAAGAGTTGATATGTTAAAAAGGGTGGGGTCAGATGCAGACAGGCGGGGCCGCCTCTGATCTGGTCGCAGTGAGTGAAACATCTCGACAAATATCCTAGCACTATACACGTGTCCTATAAGACTTAAATATGATGAATAAGACACGTGAGCAACACTTGTTATCTTTATTACCGGAAGTAAAGATACCCAGGTGTTGCACATGTTTTATTCATATTATTGATGGCGTAAACCACCAATAAAATGATAGTTAAGTATGTCTTCTCATACCAGGCAGATGATCTCTCTACTTGCTGCCATGTCACAACATTCCTATCCTTCACCCTGCTTCCCAGTCATTCTGCACGTTTTTACTCACACTTTCATTTTACCTTCCCATTCGTTCTCTGTTTAATTATGCTAATGTTCCATCACTAGTTTCTGTAAAATAACCACGTTATCTGCCACTTCCTTGATGAGAAACCTGTATTAATACATAAAAGATGTGTCCTCTTAGTTGAAGAGGGGGGGGGGTATTGTGATGCTGACGAAGGGAATGAGAGCTACTCTTCCCTTCTTTGATCAAACCTGACTACCTCCCATTCCCCAAGAGCAATATGCGTTATGTGGGTTTATATGGGAATACATAGGAAAGACAACTAGCAGAGAACTTTAAAGTTCACACTGAGGCTGTCTGCTGAGGACTTCTGTGTTGATGGCAATAACTGCTGTCATGTATTGTTTAGACGTTTGAAGCAAGGATAGTAAAGCAGAAAGTTCACTCCCCACCCTCCACTCCCTCCGGCCACCACCGACATGAAATAGGAGGAAACTGTACCATGTCATATTGGGAAAAAATGGCATGGAATTTACAGGATAGAAATGTATGGAAGGCATAGGCTACAAATTACTTTACTTTTTTAGTACTGTTCCTACCTCAACCACGCATGTTTCTCCACTTCTACCCATTAGTTCCATTTCTAGATACTGTGGCGCAGGTGAACACTCACCAATAATATAACTACCACAAACACCACGACTACCTCTACTTCTATCAGTACTGTTGTTATTAGTTTGGGTGGCTCGTTAACTGTTAGACCTGATGTATTAGCTAAATAAACATCAGGTATCTATTGATTTTAGTTCGTCTCAACATAGTATCGAGTTGTGTCCTATGTTTGCAAACTACTAGTTCAGCTGTTTCTTAAATGACTGTATTGTCTTCGTACTTAGTTTCAACAGGTAGTTTGTTACAATCTGCTATAATATTTGTTTCAAGTTATTGACTCATTACAGACTTATAATTAGTTCATGTCTGAGTATATCAAAACTATTCAATACCATAAAGGTTTGAATAAGATCTTGTAGTTTTCGTTTCCCAAGAGAAAATGATTAAGTGTTTTAATTCTTTCTTCATGTTTCTTAGTAATAGTACAGGTTTTGTTACCTCTTATATGTAATTTGGGGACCGAAACTGAACAACATGTAAAGATGCGCTCTAACAAATGCATTGTAAAGTCAAAATGATTTATGGTGAGTTGTACTTGAAATTTCTAGCTATGAAGCAACATTGTTAACCTTACTACTCACACATAGGCATTGTTTGGTATTGTAGAGATCATTTCTCACAATAACTCCAGAGCCGTTTTCTTGTTTAGGTTAATTTGCTGCCAGACATTTTGGAGTAGTGTTTGAGATTATTACATCCAAAATGGATGCTTTGCGCGTATCGACTTTAAATAATTTTTTACACTTTTACTACTACAGCGCCAACCTATCCAGGTCACGCTGAACACTCAGTCATTAATTTAGTCATAATGTTTGTCTCCTTTTACCATGCGTCTTTATTTTGGCCAGGAATCATAGAAATGTGACATACACCGACGACAACAGAGGAATGCGTGAAATAAATAAGACTTGATGCTCAGTGAGCCACTAATCGGCCTTTACATTGACGACTCAGATGAGTTCATCATGAAACACAAAATGCTGCAGACATCTCCCAGAACTGATATAACCCTAACTCACCTCGAAGAAGCCTTGATTGCTTGCCCATGTACTCCGCCCCAGGCTCAGACTTGTGTAACTCGATATTCATCAAGAATTGCAAGAAACCTTAAATATTCTATGAAAAAGAAGCCTAGACGCCGGAGTCATCATACATTCATTTAAACTAATATTGCCCTACTCCAGAATGGTGTTAGTAAAACAGTGGCAAAAAAACTACAGGCCAATATCACTAACATACCACATTATCAAGATCCTTGAAAGGGTTTTAGAAAGCAAGATTACCAGCCACATGGAATCGCAGAAGTTGCACAACCCAGGTCAACATGGGTTCAGAACAGGTCGCTCCTGCCTTTCGTAACTGCAGGACCATTACGACATGGTCTTGAAGAGAGAGAAAATGCAGATGTAGTATACACAAAGTTTGTAAAAACCTTGGACAAGTTCGACTATGTGGTAATTGCACTCAAAATGCTGGCAATAGGAATAACCGGAAATGTGGGCAGATGAATATTTTAACTAACAAACAGAACCCAAAGTGTAATAGTAAACAGTGAAGTCAGGGACTGCTACAGTGAAAATTTCTATTCCCCAGGGCACGGTTCTCGTCCCACTCGTCTTCCTCATTCTCATTTCTAACATAGAGACATAAATCATAGTACTATGTCGTCCTTTGCAGACGATACTAAAATCTGTATGAAAGTGGCATCCACAGAAGACACAGCGAGCCTTCAAGCTAATATAAACCAAGGCTGCTGGCAACAATATGATGTTCAGTGAGGATAGATTTCATATACTATTCCAAGGAAAAACATAAGAAATAAAAAAGGATCAGCGTACAAGACAAACTCAAACCACTCAATAGAAAGCAAGTCAAATGTGAGAGATCTGGTAGTGGTAACGTCAGATTTCACGTTCAAGGAACGCAGTAGCGTTATTATCACAGCTGCAAGAAAAATAGTAGGTTGGATAACTAAAACCTACAAAACGAGATGCCTAGCCACTAACGATACTCTTCTGGTCACTTGTCCTCTCTAAGCAGGAGTATTGTGTACGAATGACCCCCTTCAAGGTAGGCGAAATTGCTAAGTTGGAAAATGTACAGAGAACCGTCATGGCTCTTATAAACACAAGTCAAATACCTAAATAATTGGGAGAGCTTGAAGTCGAGGACCTTTACTCCTAAGAATGTAGGCGAAAAAAAATGATTCATCATAATCTACACCGAAATTATTACTTATGAACACACGAAGCTTGGCCGACAATGCAGGATACCTCCAGTGAAATGCATGCAGTTCATCTGGTTCGCTTAATTTGTTTTTAGTCAACTTCTCAAAGGGGTTTAACATGTCAAGGCTGCTAATTTCGATAATATTTAGTTTTTCAGATTCGGACTAGAAAAAAAATATAAGGTTTGGGATGCTTATTTCGTGTAAATACAGAACCTAAAGCTGTGTTGAGCATTGTCGCCATATCTTAGTTATTCTTACGTTTTCACTAGTTAAAGATCCTATCGTGGCTTTTTTTTTCCCCTGGCGTATTTCAAAATTATTTTAAGTTATCTTTAATGTGTGCGAATCCTCTTGCAGAGTCCTGTTTAGCATTCCTAATTTTCTCTCTTGTCTTTGTAATCGTAGTTAGTATGTTGTTCGAAGTTATCAGGCTTCGTTTTATCGTTTTCACATCTTATCTTTCTTGGTATGTTATCCCTTTCCATATTTCAGCTTTGTTTTAAATCTGGTTCACCTTTCCTCTAAATCATATTTAGTAGTTTTATCTAGTTGATTACTGATATCTCGGCATATTTTATGTTTGCTGCTCTGTAGCTAGAAATCATTATTATTATTATTATTATTATTATTATTATTATTATTATTATTATTATTATTTTGTATTTCCAAGTTTGTTCTGAATCAAATGTATATTGTGGTACTGTCCTAGTTTCTTTCTTACCAAGCAATTTGTAATCGATTGGGCCTCATCATAGCTTCATCTAAAACGAAGATATTGACAAGCAAACGACATCCCCAACCCATATATTTCCAGAGTGATGAAAACATTAGCTACGTTATTAAATCTTAGATATCTTGGTACAGACGTACCTTACAATAAATCCACCATGTCACAACTAAATAAGAAATGCAAAGATGGGATAAATGCTCCCAAAGCTGTTGCTGGTTACAACCCCAGCTATGGTGCTAATGTGAGAATGATATATGTAACCTTATGTTAAATCTTTAATCGCTTATGCTGCGCCCGCGTCGACATTAGCTAGGGAAAGCTCTCTCCAACCCTTGGAGTTAATACAAAATGAAGCCCTCAGAATTATTCTTGGCCGTCCCAAATTTACCAAGGTTTTAATACGAGGAAGGTACTTGGCGTGTCTAGTATCAGTAATGGGATTATTGATATTAACACTGTACTTGGTATTAGAATGTTAAGAAATGAATCGGACACTGTCACTGCGAATCTTATTATATATCTAGAAATACATAGATCGAGGTAAAAAGTTCGGTTCCCCAAGGCACTGCCCTGGCACCCCTGTTGTTTCTCATCCTCATAGAAGACATAGATAACACCCGTCACAGTTTTGTATCACTTGCAGATAACATTAAAATAAACATGAAAGTCACTACGGTAGAAGACATTGAAAAATTACAGGAAGACATACGCAGGTTTTTCCAGTGGGCAGTGGAGAACATGACGTTCTGCGGTGATAAGTTCCAGTTGCTTAGGTATGGAAAGAATGAAGAACTCAAAAGGAAAACTGTATACAAAACTCAGAGGATCACCAAATAGAACGAAATGAGCAGGTAAAAGACTGGAATAATTATGTCGGCTGACCCTTCTTTCAAAGAACATAATAAGAAAGATCACGACAGCCAAGGGGATGATGAGGTGGATATTGAGAACTTTCAAAACAAGGGAAATAGTGTCAGTGGTAACATTTCAAATCGCTAGTGCTCCCTCGTTTGGCATATTGCTCAGTGCTGACGAGCCCGTTCAGAGCAGGAGAAATGTCAGAGCTGGAACAAATACAGAGATCGTTTACAGCACACACATAGCCAGTAAAGCATTTAAATTACTGGAACGCCTTAGTCTTGAACTTGTACTGGCTGGAGCGGAGGAGAGATATATGATAATATATACCTGGAAAGTACTCGAGGGCCTGGTCCCAAAACTGCACACTGCCATAACATACGGGAGTGAGAGATATGGGAGAAAGTGTAAAATAAACCCAGTGAGGAGCAGGGGTGCGGTGGGCACAGTAAGGGAACACTGTATCAACATCCGTAGCCCCAAACTATTCAACATATTATCAGAAGAGATCAGAAACACGGCTGGAACAAGTGTAGAGGTCTTAGAGGAAACTGGACAAATGTCTTCACCAGTTGCCAGATCAACCAGGCTGTGATGGGTGTGTGGGGTAGCGGGCCTCCAGTAGCGAGAGCCTGGTTAACTAGGCAAGCACCAGACGAGCTTGGCCCGTGGACGGGCTCCGAGAGTAGTGAGACTCTCGAAACTCGTCTAGGGTAAAAGGGTTGTGAAAACATGGTTATATTAAGTTTTATAACTTGGACGAACTGTATCACTGTAGACAAGAGCATTTCACCCTTCCATGAAAGATGTGCTCATTTAATCACATATTTGCAAGCCCCTCCCAAGAAGCTTATCGCTAGTAATCCCTTCCTTAAATCACCTGTAAAAGCAATTGATCAAGAATAAATTTCTCGCTTGACTGGTAGTAATAATTTATCACAAGTTATATACACTGATGAATCTAAGCAGGAGTCTACTGGCAGGGCTGCATCTGCTCGTTGCCACCTCCCTAGTTAAGAACGATAGGAACTGTTGAGTTAGGCATAAGAATTAACAACTGGACGTCTACACTGCAAACTGAATCGTTTGTCATCCTAATGGCACTAAAACTGACTGATGACACTAAGCCTGACTTTGTGATTATTACTCATTCAATGTCATCACTGAAGGTTCTTGACTCGCATTATAACTAACAACTTGATCATTGGAGAAGCCAAGTTTAGATACAGCTGTACGATTGTTGTGGACTCCATCACACATTGGATTACTCCATAATAAAGTTGATACGTTAGCCAAGAAAAGTACCCTGAAGGAAAATGTAAAATATAACTTTGGTGTATGTGTCTAGCATTAGGAATAATTAATAATAGGAGAGAAGTAAATAATGAAAAAATGTTGTAGGAATCCATTTAGAAGCCTGAGTAGATCTATAACCCACTGTGATAACATGAACGTAGATAAGCACGTTTATGGAGCAACTTTCAATGTAAACAAACTGACAGATGTTGTAGTGACCAGGCTTAGGCTTGGTTACAAGTACTTCTGGCAGTTTGGCAGACACAGAGATGATCAAACCAAGTGTAAAATATGTGGCCAACCCTATGGTCACTGTCTTGAGCATTGTGCTTAATTGTTCACTTATTAAGGAATATAGAAATAGTACAGTAATCTATATTACTTGTCAAGATATCATATTTATGAAAATAAAATACCAGATATATTAAGCAAATCTCCTAAATTTGCTCGTAACAGATAAGTGAACTGTAGATATAAATCCAAATGTTCTGATATGACTCATAACAAATTACATTCTATGAAACCAAGTTTGGGTTTCTGGCCTTCTTGTTATCGATACCAAGGTTGGGGGAGATCCTTTCGTCTTCGCATCAGACACACTCGGGTATCTCATGGAGAGGCGTCCTGTTCCACTTCGTGAGAACTGTTTAGTCCCTGTTTCAATTTCCCATATTCTATTGAAGTGTCCTGTCTATCAAGGAGCACGCAGAACTTTCTTGGGACGTCCTCACCGCTCTAACGCCTATACTTTATTTTCCCTCCTTGCTGACGGACCCACTCTTGACGCAGACTTCCTCTTCGACTTTTGGACAGTAACTGATTTATTACACAAACTTTGATAATCCTTCCTCACAGCCCTTCCTAACTTTACCTTTATTGTCCTCTCCACCCTTACTTATCCTTAGATTCTGCATCAATTCCTACTCTGCAGTGCTGTATGACCCTAGTAGGTTTAGCGCTTCCCTTTGATTATAATAATAATAAATCCAGATGTACTCCTGTAAACTCTTTTGGGACCTAGTTACTAGACCTTTTGTGTATCCATATGTTCTTACGCCTCCGTTCACAGGATGGATATGGGGTGCACAATAAACTAGCCGCTTCAGTGGCAAAATAAAATGTCCTACCTTGCATGATTGGATTAGGTCACACTCCGTGATTAAAATGAGATCCAGTATATTGTTGCAAGGAGTAACTGACGTTACAGTTTTATTATAACGGTGTCTTCAATACTGTTGGTTCCCTGATAAACTGTTCCAGTTTATATTAGGGGCATTAGTCACTAACTATTATTGCCTCTTTGTTATTACTTGTTGCATGAATTTCGTCGTACAAAAGGGCGTCATTTTTCCAGGCTTTGGGGAAACGATAACCTACACAGTAAAAATGAAAATTCTCATTGCCTTTAATGTCTGCGTATACCGACTCGCACGAGTATGTTTTACATCATGATTTTGAATTTAAGTCGCATGAGGCTTTCTTAACATACAGGGTCACCTTTTTTTTACTGGTGCAAACTTCATTGAAAATTCAATCCATACAACACTATTTCTGATAGCAGATGACTTGGTTAAACCAAGATTCACTTAGATCATTATGTTCAGTTTGAGGGATTATTTGCGTAAAACTGTAGCAGTGGGTTTTTTTTTTTTACAAGAATTTCGCCTTTCCGTTACTTAACTATTTTGTGAAGGTGGAAAAATTAGACTGTTCCGTTAGTTGTGGTATTGGTAGTGGTGGTGTATGTGGTGAGAGTGTTAGAGGTGCGATGGTGTGGTGGTTGTGGTTGGAACCCGTCTCGTGACTCTCATGGTCGTCCTTGATTCAGACAGACTGGACCACGCAAGCCTCTCACCTCACTTGACCTTCCCCTGCCTCTTACCATCCCCTGCCATCCTCTACCCCCAGTATCTCCCCTCATCCCTTGTCTACCCCCCCCCCCCCTCCCACGCACGCCACATTGCACACAATGCACGCGCACTCTTTACATTGCACGCACGAGAAGAGCACTCGTGAAGAATACTAATCATAAGAGGGACTGATCCCCAACCTGCACACACAAATCACTCCCTACGAAAGCCAAAAACTTGGCTGGCGATGTAACGTACCCCTAGTGAAAAGTAGGGGCGCCATTAGCACTAAGATAAAACACAGTAAGTGTTCGGGGCCCAAGACTGTTCAACAGCCTTCCGCCAGCCATAAGGGGAATCACCAGTAGACCCCTGGTTGTCTTCAAGAGGGAGCTGGGCAGATACCTAAACTCAGTGCCAGATCGGGCAGGTTGTGGTTCATATGTTGGACTACGTGCGGCCAGCAGTAACAGCCTCGTTGACCAGACCCTGATCCACCCGGAGGCCTGGTCATGGACCGGGCCGCGGGGGCGTTAATCCCCGGAATGCCCTCCTTGTAGATAGGTAGGTTCAGAATGATTTATGCGAAATTACTGCATGCACAGATTTTCGCTTGCCTTACTCGGCAAGAAGAGCGTTGTTGTTTAAGCCTTGTATTGTAGTAAGTTCGCTGGTCAGGTTCCGGCCCGGGGAATCGGCCGGAACCTGACCGACATTATATATTAACTGGAAGAGTATGAAATAGGTTGGTCGTCAGAAACCATCCAAAGAGATATTACCATCTTGTTAAGTTTGAAACGTAAACCTGTTAAATGGTTTACACTCAGACAGGATTGCTGGTCTATTTTTTTTTTTCCTGCTGAACATGTAAGATGACTGGTAAAGTTCACAAACTTCTTGCATTCAGTATAGTATCTTTATTTTCCTGCGTATTTTGTAATAGTTCCTGTTCTTTTACTATTTTGTGCTCAATTTTGGTGACCTGGTCTGAGACCGGCCCGTGAGAGCGGTGTTGCTGAAACCAGATAGTAACTTGTACAAAACTTTGATATGTAACGGCCATTTTGAAAAAAATATCGGATATGTTGGAATTAGTGGGCGGCTCACTTTTAAACAGTACCAGTAATAAATAAATAAATAAATGATTACACGATTGTTCCAACGATGTATTTTTCTAGAATTTTTACCCCAACTCCGGTGATTATTAACGTATATTTTCTCGCTGTGTGTGACCTTTCTTAACCTAGCCACTCGTGTGGTACTTAGCAAGTAAGCATCGCTGGGTCACCTCTGAAGTGGTGTGACCTACTGAGCAAACCAGGTAGGCAAGACGGGGGATGTGGGGGTGGAGGGCAGGTAGGTGTTGAAAGGGGTCAGAAAGGTCAGTCTGTGGGACCGGTTTCTGCACTGGGGAAGGGGGAGGGAGTGAGAGATGGTAGAGTGGAGGGAGAAAGCGAGAGTGGTGGGATAAGTGAGAGTGAAGAGGGAGAGGTTGTTTGTGGTGCTGGGGAGGGCCGGAGGGAAGGTAAAGTGTTACATTGTTAGACTGAGTCATAGACTGCTTCATTTAAAAGTTGGGAATTTGGAGGCAAAAAATTAACTGGAAAGCAGACGCATACAGGCATTCATACTCAATGATACATGTTAGGTGTGACGGGTGAGGTATACCATGACGTCAGTAGACGCCTGCTGAAGTATGACTTTTACCGTTTAATAATTGTTATTTTTCTTTTGTTCACATCCTACAAAAAATCATGGTTTCTCTTAGACGGCTACTCCAGCGAAACACATTTTACAGTGCCTCAAAACCTTGGTCACAGGAAAGCAATGTGTTCGTGAGGCCATTTCCATTTGCGATACAGAGAAACATTGTATTGCCAGATCAACCAGGCTGTGATGGATGTGTGTGGCAGTAGGCCTCCAGCAGCAATAGCCTGATTGACCAGGCAAGCACCAGACTAGCCTGGCCCATGGCCGGGTTCCGAGAGTAGTAAAACTCTCGAAACTCATCGAAGGTAAAGGTGTGTTCTCTGCTCAAGTGGTTTTATATCCAGTGAATTATATTAGCAGGAAGCGTGTCTGTCTGGTGATTAACCGTCGGAGGATACAGCCTCTGCCCCTCTGTGCTGAATGTCCCACACTGGTTTAAGAGGCGCTTGTTTCCCTGTCTCCTGACATCAAGTTTATTTTTCCCCTATAATCTACCTTGTCCATAATTACTATCGCATTTACTTTGCTTTCGTAAGGTGAAGTCTAGGATCTTTCCTTAATTTATAGAGGACTCAGCTTTGCTCAGACCTCTACAATACAATTGTCCTCAAAGTTTTGTTAAGTTATACCATGAATTAAGGAAAGATCCTGGACTTCACCTTACGAAAGCAAAGCACATGCGATAGTAATTATGGACAAGGTAGATTATAGGGGAAAAATAGTATATTAGAAGACAGGGGAATTGACGTGCCCCTTAACACCTCGCATAAGGGATTTATAGTATGATCCTAAAAAACTAATGTTATAGGCGATTCTCTGATCCCGCTTCCTATTTTGTCGCTGGATACATGACAATGTGAGGATATCTTTTACCCAACACATGAATACTTTCAGCAGAGTACATGTAGGTTACCGGTAGTACCTTTCGAGAGGGGGAGTCATTGCCCCTGCGCCCCGATCCCAGACCAGGTGTCTTGGTTGCTGGTTTGATCGATCAGATTGTTGGTTTTCTTACACATTGGCATATGACTTTTAGTAGGTCATGAATTTTCTAATACATTCTCATGTTTCCTCATATGACTCGGTATATTGTAAAATTAAATACGCGAGTACGCAGATTTAAGAACATAAAAAAGGAACACTACAGCAGGCCTGTTAGCCCATACTAGGCAGGTCCTTGACATTCCATCCCACTAACAAAACATTCACCCAACCCAATTTTCAATGCCACCCAAGAAACAAGCTTTGATGATTCCATATACTAATTATGCAAGTCTCGCTCAAATCCAACCCCTCTCACTCGTGTATTTATCTAACCTAAATTTGAAACTACCCAACGTTTTAGCTTCAATAACCCTACTAGGCAGACTGTTCCACTCATCAACTACCCTGTTTCCAAACCAAAACTTTCCTATATCCTTTCGAAATCTAAGCTTATCTAATTTGAATCCATTATTGCGGGTTCTTTCTTGAAGTGATATCCTCTAAACCTTATTTATATCCCCTTTGTTAATACCCATTTTCCACTTATACACTTAAATCGTATCTCCCTTCATTCTTCGTCTTACAAGTGAATGTAGTTTAAGAGTCTTCAATCGTTCTTCGTACGGAAGATTTCTAATGCTATTTATTAATTTTGTCATTTTATGCTGGATATTTTCTAGCGAATTTATAGCCATTCTGTAATACGGAGACCAGAATTGAGCTGCGTAATCTAGGTGAGGCCTTACTAATGATGTAAAATAACTGCTGGACTTCTCTTGCTTACACTTCTAGATATAAATCCCAGCAATCTGTTTGCTTTGTTACGTACGCTTAGGCACTGCTGTCTTGGCTTAAGGTTGCTGCTTACCATAACCCCCAAATCCTTTTCACAATCTGTATGGCTAAGTTATACGTTATTTAACTGATAAGTACTAGGGTTATGGACACTCCCGAGCTTCAGAACCTTGCATTTATCTACATTAAACTGCATCTGCCACTTTTCTGACCATGAACCGAGTTTGTCTAAATCCTCCTGAAGTTCCGTGACATCTAAGTTTGAATCAGTTATCCTATCTATCTTTGTGTCATCGGCGAATTTGCTCATATCACTAGTAATTCCCTCAACAAGGCCATTGATATATATTATAAATAACAACGGGCCCAAGACTGATCCCTGTGGAACGCCACTTGTTACAGATCCCCACTCGGATTTAACCCCATTTAAGCATACTCTCTGCTTCCTATTGGTGAGCCATGACTCGATCCATGACAGCACTTTTCCCCCAATCCCATGAGCTGCCACTTTAACAGTCTCTGGTGCGGTACTCTATCAAAAGCCTTACTAAAATCTAAATAAACAATATCGAATTCTTTATCATGATCAACGGCCTCAAAAGCTTTACTGAAGAAAGTTAATAAATTAGTTAGGCAGGAACGGCCCTTCGTGAATCCATGCTGAGTATCATTAATCAAGCTGTGCTTATCGAGATGGCTTCTTATATTATCAGCTATAATTGACTAGTAATTTGCCTACAATTGAGGTTAGGCTTATTGGGCGATAATTTGACGGTAACGACTTGTCCCCTGCTTTAAAAAATAGGAATTACATTAGCCATCTTCCACATATCAGACACTACACCTGTTTGAAGAGAAATATTAAAAATATTAGTCAATGGTTCACAAAGTTCCATTTTACACTCTTTAAGAACCCTTGAAAAAAGATCATCATGGCCCGGGGATTTATTTTGCTTTAACCGGTCTATCTGTTTGATAACCATTTCGGTAGTGACTGTTATATTGCATAATTTATAATCATCAGGCCCACTATAAAAATTAATTACTGGGATATAGTTAGTGTCTTCCTGAGTGAAAACCGAGAGAAAATAATTATTAAGAATAGAGCACATTTCATTCTCCTTGTCAGTGAGATGCCCTGAGTTATTTTTAAGGGGACCTATCTTATCTCTAACTTTTGTTTTATAAAGCTGGAAAAAACTTTTTGGGTTAGTTCGAATCCCTAGCAACTTTAATTTCATAGTCCCATTTAGCTTTTCTTATCCCCCTTTGAATGTCCCTCTTACTGTCAGTATACCGATTCATAGGATGACCCTCACCTCTTTTGATGCGCCTATAAAATTTTTTTTATGTCCTAAAAGATATCTGAGCCTATTATTCATCCATTTGGGGTCATTTCTATTCGATCTAATTTCCTTATATGGGATAAATGTCCTTTGGGCAGCATGTATTGTGTTAAGAAAGCTGTCATACTGATAGCTCTCTTTCGTTACTCCAGTCCACAGATAATAAGTGTTCTCTAAGCCCATTGTAATCTGCTAAGCGAAAATCTGGAACCATTACTGAATTATTCCTACTATCATACTTCCATTCAATGCTAAAGGTAATTGATTTGTGATCGCTTGTGCCGAGTTCCTCTGTAATTTCTAAGTTATTAACAAGGGTTTCCTTGTTTGCCAAAACCAAGTCAAGCAGGTTATTTCCCCTTGTAGGCTGTCACAAACTGCTTCAAAAAACAATCCTGAACTACTTCTAAGAAGTCGTTTGATTCTAAATTCCCAGTCAAGAAATTCCAATCAATATGACAAAAGTTAGTCTCTTAGAATTACTACATTATCGCGCCTTGTGGCCTTAACAATTTCCTGCCATAGTAGTCTCCCTTGGTCCCTATCTAAGTTTGGGGGACGGTATATCACACCTAAAATCAATTTTTCATGTCCCTCTGAAAATTCTATCCAAACAGACTCTGTATGTGTTACCCGTTTTTATACAACAGTTCAAGCGATCTCGGACATACAGTGCCACCCCACCCCCCTTCCCGATACTTCTGTCTACTTGGAACAATTTAAAACCCAGTATATGACATTCAGCAGGCATGTCCCGATTTTTCGTATTGAACCACGTCTCAGTTAAGGCAAATACATCACTGTTACCTGCACTAGCAACTAATCTCAACTCGTCCATCTTATTCCTAGCACTACGACTATTTGTGTAATATATATTTAAGGACCCTCCTTTCTCTTTACCCTTCCTGCTCCTTTCTGTTATTCCGCTAAACCTATTACTGTCCTTGTCACCTAGTGCCACTGGCTTTCCAATATCCACCTCATTTTGTCTATTACTAGTTCTCCTAGTACTCATATTACTACACTGGGACTTCAGTTTTCCTGCCAAAACCCATACCACTGACTATTCCTAGTTTAAAGACCTAACAGCTCCCTCCACTGCGTTGGCCAGTGCTCCCACCACAAACCTAGATAAGTGAACCCCATCCCTGGCATACATGTCATTTCTGCCATAGAAGAGGTCCCAGTTGTGAATGAATGTTACTGCATTTTCTTTACAGTATTTATCTAGCCAGCAATTGACACCAATTGCCCTGGACAACCATTCATTTCCAACTCCTCTCCTTGGCAAAATACCACATATGACAGGGTTCCCACCCTTCCTCCTAATTATCTCTATTGCTGACCTATACCTGCTAATCAGGTCCTCACTCCTACGTCTGCCAACATCGTTGCCTCCAGCGCTGAGACATAATAGGATTGCTCCCATTACCTCTCATAATGTCATCCAGATGGCTAACAATATCCTTCATCCCAACCCCAGGAAAACACACACTGCCTGCTACTCCTATCCTTCAAGCAGAATGCCCTATCCATGTACCTAATCTGGCTATCACCAACAACAACAATGTTTTTTTTTTACCTTCCTTGGCGTCGTCCGTCGTGATCCCAGTAGTCGACTTTCATTCGTCAGGTAGCACTACACCTTCACTTGTGGAATTCAAGACGTTCTCGATGGTCTCGATGCATTTATCCAACCTAAATTTGAAACTACCCAAGGTTTTTAGCCTCAATAACCCAACTAGGTAGACTGTTCCACTCATCAACTACCTTATTTCCAAACCAATACTTTCCTATATCCTTTCTAAATTAAACTTGTCTAATTTGAATCCATTACTGCGGGTTCTCTCTTGGAGAGATATCCTCAAGACCGTATTTATTTATATCCCCTTTATTAATACCCATCTTCCACTTATACACTTCGATCATGTCTCCCCTCATTCTTCGTCTAACAAGTGAATGTAATTTAAGGGTCTTCAATCTTTCTTCATAAGGAAGATTTCTAATGCTACGTATTAATTTAGTCATTCTACGCTGAATGTTTTTTAACGAATTTATGTCTATTCTGTAATATGGAGACCAGAACTGAGCTGCATGATCTAGGTGAGGCCTTACTAATGATGTATAGAGCTGTAATATAACCGCTGAACTTCTGTTGCTTACACTTCTTGATATAAATCCCAGTAATCTGTTTGCCTTATTATGTACACTTAGGCATTGCTGTCTTGGTTTAAGTTTGCTGCTTATCATAACCCCAAGTCCTTTTCGCAATCTGTATGGCTAAGTTCTACATTATTTAACTTATTAGTGCTAGGGTTGTGGACACTTCCGAGCTTCAGAACCTTGCATTTATCTACATTGAACTTCATCTCCCACTTTTCTGACCAGTTATTGAGTTTGTCTAAATCCTTCTGAAGTTCCCTGATATCTACGTTTGAATCAATTATCCTACCTATCTTTGTGTCATCGGCGAATTTGCTCATTTCACTAATAATTCCCTCATCAAAATCATTGATATATATTATAAACAACAACGGGCCCAAGACTGACCCCTGTAGATCGCCACTTGTTACAGATCCCCACACGGATTTAACCCCATTTATGGACACACTCTGCTTTCTGTCTATGAGCCATGACTCGATCCATGAGAACACTTTTTCCCTCAGTGCCATGAGCTGCCACTTTCTTTAAGTCTTTGGTGCGGAACTCTCTCAAAAGCCTTACTAAAATCTAAGTAAATAATATCAAATTCTTTATCGTGATCAACAGACTCAAAAGCTTTACTAAAGAAAGTTAATAAATTAGACAAGAACGGCCTCTCGTGAATCCATGCTGAGTATCATTGATCAGATTATGAAGAATTAAGACACTTATGCAACACATGGGAATCTTTATTGAAGAAACGTTTCGCCACACAGTGGCTTCATCAGTCCAGTACAAAGTAGAAATGGGTAAGGAGAGGAAGAGTTCGAGGTAATCAGTCCCTCAACCTGGAATCGACGTGTTCAGTCCATCACTCTTGTAGGAAGTACAGTATAGGGCCAGAGAGGGTGGCTTATATACTGCAGTCAGATGAGTCGAAGCAGGAGGAGGCGGGATCACAGTAGGACCTGCCACTAGTGTAAGTAGGTCGTCGTCCAGAGGATGGACAAGCGTTGAAGTCTTTGTACCAATATCCCATGATGTTGCAGTGTCTGACAGATGTGATGAATGGTTTTGAAAACCGACAAGTTGAAGACAATTCTTCAACTTGTCGGTTTTCAAAACCATTAATCAGATCAGATTATGCTTATCCAGATGGCTTCTTATAATCTCAGCTATAATTGACTCTTGTAATTTGCCTACAATTGAGGTCAGGCTTATTGGGCGGTAATTTGACGGTAACGACTTGTCCCCTGCTTTAAAAATAGGAATTACATTAGCAGTCTTCCACATACATTAGCCATCTTCCGTGGATGCGACAAAGCCGGCTACGACAGGTACTTTCTTTTATTATGTTTCACCAACATTGGATACATAAGTATGCTGCTACTTTATTTTTTATGATTCTTAAATATTAGGAACACAAGCTAGCGATGTTTCAACTTTAATATTCCATCACGCACAATGGGTCACATTGCAGTGCTGAATTGTATGAGCCTGAGCTGGGAAATGTCGGGGCTTGTACGTGGTAATAATGGTTGGTGTTGGGGTGGAAGGAACTACTTTCTACTTTATCTTTGAGATATGGTGTCTTGAGATGTAATTGAAGGTAGTTTACTGTATTATAATTGTAGTACAGTGGTTTACCGCAGCGGTGGAATGCAGCTTGAGGGTGTTACCAAGGTGATATCCATTCACTGCCCCTCATACAAAGCTTTGTGTGCGCCCCCAGCCCCGTCCCGACCCTCGCCTTCCAGTTGCTCCCGACCACCACCTTCCAATTCCTCTCGATCTTCCTCTGCCAATTCCTCCCGACCTTCCTCTGCCAGTTCCGCCCGACCTTCCTCTGCCAGTTCCGCCCGACCTTCCTCTGCCAGTTCCTTCTGACCTTCCTCTGCCATTTCCTCCCGACCTTCCTCTGCCAGTTCCTCCCGCCGCTCGCCCGGGGCTGTGAATGTAAAAATGAGAAACGAGTGTTCCTGATTGACATAGCGACAGGATGAAATCACCAGGTAATTCTGCCCTCAAGTCTCTACGACTACTTGACCACCTTCCACGAATTCTGTCCAAGCTTTCACATTCCGTATACTTTATTGATTGATTTGTTTCCTAATTCGCAAAGTTTTAGTGTGCGCAGCTGTCTCTGGGGCGCCACGTCATTGGGAAGGGTTAGTAGTTTAAAAAAAAAATGAAGGAAAGACAAAAGCAAAACAAGCTTTTATTAAAGTGACAGCGTTTCGCTTTGTGTAGGACTTTATCAAGAGTGTCTTTTTTTTTCAGTATTATCGGCAACGCGCCTTTGTATACCACGAACTAGTAATGAAAGCACTCTGATTAAATATTATGAAGGGTATATCTCATGATGTGTACGCACTGAGAGAAACAGTGAATGTACACTTTCACACTCCACGGAGGTGGTAGTGTCTATATGTTTTACTGAAATCCCAATATGACTGTGTTTGCGAGCCACTAATCACTAAAGATCGACAATCCAGATTATTTTTTTCACGAATGAGCTTCAGAACTCCATCAGAACTCCACATTTCCGGCATTACCCTAGCTCCGATAGACTTTGAGAAAACCATTGACAACATGCCCATGCACTCAGCCTCAGGCCCAGACTCGTGGAACTGCGTGTTCATTAAGAACTGCAAGAAACCCCTTCGCGTGTCCTACGTATACTATGGAGAAGGAGCTTAGACATGGCTGAAATTCCAGTCACTAAAAACAACGGATATAACCCCACTCCATAAAGGTAGCAGCAAAGCATTAGCTAAGAACTATAGACCAATAGCTCTAACGTCCCACATCATAAAAATCCTTGAAAGAGTGCTAAAAAGCACGATTGCAAACTATTTGGATTCCCAAAAACTGCACAATCCAGGGCAACATGAGTTCAGAGCAGGTCGCTCCTGCCTCTCGCAACTACTGGATTACTCTGACAGGGTCTTGGATGCGCTGGAAGAAAAACAGAATGCACAGACTTTGCAAAAGCCTTTGACAAGTATGATCATGGCGTAATAGCGCACAAAATGACTGCTAAAGGAATAACTGGCGAAGTGGGGAGGATCTTTAACTTTCTAACTAGTCGAACACAGTAGTGGTCAACAATATTGGAAGCTGCCATAGTGAAAAGTTCTGTTCCACAAGGCACAGTACTCGCCCCCATCCTGTTCCTCATCCTTATATCAGACAGAGATGTAATCCACAGCACCGTGTCATCCTTTGCAGACTATACTAGGATCTGCATGAGACTGTCATCTGTTGAGGACACGGTTAACCTCCAAAAAGATATAAAAAAAGTTTTCCAATGGGGAACGGAAAACAATATGATGTTCAATGAAGACAAATTCCAACTACACCGTTATGGAAAACTGAAGGAGATATTAACTAGAACTGAGTATACTACAAACTCTGATCATACAGTATAGCGGAAAAATAATGCGAGGGACCTGGGAGTGGTAATGTCTGAGGATCTCACTTTCAAGGATCACAACAGTGCCACCATCACAACTGGGAATGCTTGGAAGCACTTGGCTTGTACTCGCTGGAACGCAGGCAAGAGAGAGGTACCATAATCTACACTTGGAAAATCCTAGAAGGAATGGTCACGAATCTGCACAAAGAAATCACTCCCTACGAAAGTAAAAGACTTGGCAGGCAGTGCAAAATATTCCCAATGAAAAGTAGGGGCGCCATTGGTACACTAAGAGAAAACACCATAAATGTCCGGGGCCCAAGACTGTTGAACAGCCTCCCACCATGCATAAGAGGAATTACCAATAGGCCCCTGGCTGTCTACAGGAGGGAGCTGGACAGGTACTTGGTCGGTGCCGGATCAGCCGGGCTGTGGTTTGTACGTTGGATTACGTGCTGCCAGCAGTAACAGCCTGGTTGATCAGGTCTTGATCCACCAGGAGGCCTGGTCGTGGACCGGGCTGCGGGGGGGTTGATCCCCGGAATATCCTCCAGGTAGGTAATAAATTAATGAAGGAATACTACAGTAGGCCTAAAAGTCCATGAGAATCCGGCTCAACTCAAAACCAATATTAACTCTCGGCCCCTTTTTTTCATTTTCATAAGTCATATTGTTACCTTTTGCCCAGCAAATCTTCGTTATAGGTACGAGAGCCATAAGTTGACTTACCTAAATTCATATAAAATAAAAATTAACTTGTAATATTTAAACTAGGTTAGGTTGGTGCGGGCGTATGTCTAACTGAACCTAAATTAAATGATGTTAGCAAAGTATTACGTGTATATTAATTTTATTTCACATGTACGAGTGTTATGAGCTCGAGTGGCTGTAATATTTTTACTTAATGGATATGATTTACCACTAGCTCGAGTATGAGGGCAAGTTGTCCCATTCATTTCTCCGTCTTGTCAGTTGTTTTATACTGCCAGAATTGGTTATCACCACCTAATTAACCCGCGTCAGCGGACTATTCCTGATGAGCACAGTTGAAACGTGCCCTAAATATTTGTTTTAACGACGGTTCTTGGAGTGTGTTCAACTCGCCTCGCTACCTGTCCTGCCAAATCAGTACGTTTGTATATCCTTTCGAAATCTGAATTTGTCCAATTTTTCTTCATTATTGTGAGATCTATCTTGATAATTTTAACACCTTGTTTAATATTCCTTATTTATACTTCCACGTAGAGTGGTCAGTGGTCAGTCGTCACGTGAGGTCACAGACCCTGAGCTGCTTTGGGGATTAGCGTGGACGGTTACAAAGCCATGGCTTGCTTCTGCAATGTTTTAAAAATTGAGGTTGGAGAGTTGAAGGAGGAGGTCTTGCTTCTCCAGGAGGAGATTAGGAGGCTGAAGGTCCACCTCAATGGGTCTGGGAGAGAGTGTGAGGTGGCTGGAGTTGTGGGAAATGAGGCTTCTAGCAGTGAGGTGCAGTCTGTCTCTCGCTGTGAGGAGGCTGTAGTTGGGGAGGTAGCAACGTCTACCAGCAGTGAGGTGCAGTCCAGCACCTGCTACAAGTGGTGAGTGGTTCACAGTAATGGGAGGCGCATCAGAGTAAGGAAAGTTAAGAGTGAAGATCTGAAGGTAGGAAATCGCTTCTCTGTTCTTCAGGATGAATGTACTTCAGTGGCCAGTGAAGGTAAGGGTACTACTGCCCCTGCTAATGGAGGTAAGCGCATTCTTGTGGTTGGTGACTCTCAGGTAAGATGTATTGACCGTGCTTTTTGTAATAGGAATAAGAAGATGAGAGATAGTGTGCTTCCCTGGAGCTGGTGTTGGGGACATTGTCAACAGGCTGGATAATATCATGTCAGGTAATGGGAACAAGCCCATTATCTGTCTCAGTGCTGGTGGAAATGATATTGGGAAGGGTAGGAGAGAAGAGCTGCTAGATAAGTACAGGTCAGCTATAGATTTCATTAAGTCTAAGGGAGGGATCCCAATCATATGTAGCATCTTGCCTAGAAGGGGAGTAGGAAATGAATGGTTGTCTAGGGCAATTGGTGTAAATTGCTGGCTAGACAGATACTGCAAGGAACTTGCAATTCCATTCATTGACAACTGGAACAACTTTTATGGCAAACATGATATGTATGCAAGGGATGGGGTACATCTCTCTGGGGCTGGGGTGGTAGCACTTGCAGACTCGATTGAGAAGGCCATTCGTGAAATGCCTATGATTTTAAACTGATGGAAGATAGAGGCATGGGTGTGTGTGGGAAACAAGCAGGTTGCAACACTTGGGTTGGAAACAGTAAATGTATAAAAGGCATTCAGCATGAAGTTATAAATAAAGACAATAGATCAGGTCAACAAACAAAGGGGGACAGCAGAGGGCAGCAAGGGACTAGCTCCCTTAAGGTTTACTATACTAATAGCAGGAGTGTAAGAAATAAGATAGATGAGCTAAGATTAATTGCAAGTGCAGGAAACATAGATATTATTGCTATAACAGAGACCTGGCTCAATCTGAAAGATAGAGAGATGCCCTCTGAATGTCACATACAAGGCTATAAATTATTCCACACTGACAGGGTCAACAGGAAAGGTGGTGGAGTAGTGATGTATGTCAGAGACAATTTAAATTGTTGTGTTAGACAAGATATTAAATTAGAAGCGTCAGCCACTGAATCTGTTTGGTTACAGCTTCTCGAGGGCCGAGAAAAACTAATTTTGGGTGTGATTTACAGGGCCCCAAGTCTTGACAGGGAGTGCAGTAAACTTCTATGGGACGAAATTCGTAAGGCATCTACATACGAAAATGTTGTGCTAATGGGAGATTTCAACTATAGACAGATTGACTGGAGCAATTTGACAGGAAATTTAGAGTCAGGTGACTTTCTTGATACGATCCAGGATTGTTTTTTAAAACAGTTTGTGACAGCCAACTAGGGGAAATAACCTCCTTGACTTGGTTCTTGCCAGTAGGGAAACACTAATTAATAATCTTGAGGTTAATGATGAGCTTGGGGAAAGTGATCACAAATCACTCAGTTTTAATATATCATGGAATTCCCCTAATAATGGCAATCAAGTCTCCGTCCCTGACTTTCGCTTGGCTGATTTCATAGGACTGAAAAATTACTTAGGTGGGCTGAACTGGAATGACCTGACTAAGGGTCAGGTAGGTGGTGATGGTTGCCGATATGATGCTTTCCAGGGCATAGTTCTAGCTGCTCAGTCAAATTATGTTCCAAATAGGGAAATCAGATCAAACAAAAATGATCCTAAATGGATGAACAATAGATTAAAATATCTGATTGGTCAAAAGAGAGGCATATATAGGCAAATCAAAAGAGGAGAGGGGCAATTAAGAAATCGATATATTCAGTTAGAGAGAGAAATAAAAAAGGGAATTAGAAAAGCAAAAAGAGATTATGAGGTTAAAGTTGCAAGAGAATCGAAGACTAACCCAAAAGGATTCTTTCAGGTATACAGAAGTAAGATCAGGGACAAGATAGGCCCACTCAAAAGTTCCTCGGGTCAGCTCACTGACAGTGATAAGGAAATGTGTAGAATTTTTAACACATACTTCCTCTCAGTTTTTACACAGGAGGATACCAGCGATATTCCAGTAATGATAAATTATGTAGAACAGGACGATAATAAACTGTGCACGATTAGGGTCACAAGTGACATGGTCCTTAGGCAAATAGATAAATTAAAACCTAACAAATCCCCAGGCCCTGATGAACTGTATGCAAGGGTTCTAAAGGAATGTAAAGAGGAGCTTAGCACACCTTTGGCTAATCTTTTCAACATATCACTACAAACTGGCATGGTGCCAGATAAGTGGAAAATGGCAAATGTGATACCTATTTTCAAAACAGGTGACAGGTCCTCAGCTTCGAACTATAGACCAATAAGCCTAACCTCCATAGTGGGAAAATTTATGGAATCAATAATTGCCGAGGCAGTTCGTAGCCACCTTGAAAAGCATAAATTAATCAACGAATCTCAGCATGGTTTTACAAAGGGGCGTTCCTGCCTTACGAATTTATTAACTTTTTTCACTAAGGTATTTGAGGAGGTAGATCATGGTAATGAATATGATATTGTGTATATGGACTTCAGTAAGGCTTTTGACAGGGTCCCACATCAGAGACTATTGAGGAAAATTAAAGCACATGGAATAGGAGAAATTTTTTCCTGGATAGAGGCATGGTTGACAAATAGGCAGCAGAGAGTTTGCATAAATGGGGAGAAATCAGAGTGGGGAAGCGTCACGAGCGGTGTTCCACAGGGGTCAGTGTTGGGCCCCCTGCTGTTCACAATCTACATAAACGACATAGATGAGGGCATAAAGAGCGACATCGGCAAGGTTGCCGATGACACCAAAATAGGCCGTCGAATTCATTCTGACGAGGACATTCGAGCACTCCAGGAAGATTTGAATAGACTGATGCAGTGGTCGGAGAAGTGGCAGATGCAGTTTAATATAGACAAATGCAAAGTTCTAAATGTTGGACAGGACAATAACCATGCCACATATAAACTAAATAATGTAGATCTTAATATTACGGATTGCGAAAAAGATTTAGGAGTTCTGGTTAGCAGTGATCTGAAACCAAGACAACAGTGCATAAGTGTTCGCAATAAAGCTAATAGAATCCTTGGCTTCATATCAAGAAGCATAAATAATAGGAGTCCTCAGGTTGTTCTTCAACTCTATACATCCTTGGTTAGGCCTCATTTAGATTATGCTGCACAGTTTTGGTCACCGTATTACAGAATGGATATAAATTCTCTGGAAAATGTACAAAGGAGGATGACAAAGTTGATCCCATGTATCAGAAACCTTCCCTATGAGGATAGACTAAGGGCCCTGAAACTGCACTCTCTAGAAAGACGTAGAATTAGGGGGGATATGATTGAGGTGTATAAATGGAAGACAGGAATAAATAAAGGGGATGTAAATAGTGTGCTGAAAATATCTAGCCTAGACAGGACTCGCAGCAATGGTTTTAAGTTAGAAAAATTCAGATTCAGGAAGGATATAGGAAAGTACTGGTTTGGTAATAGAGTTGTGGATGAGTGCCTCTTCAAGGGGGGCTCCTTGGCGTGGTGAAGAGGCTCTTGGTCTGAGGAATTAGCCCTGTCGGTCTTCTTCCTCAGACCGAACCTAATTACCCCCCATTCTCCCCTCCCCTATCCCATCCTCCCCATCCTCCCCTTTTTCCTTTCCTCCTCCTCCTCCTCACCCCTCCCTTTTGCCCTTCCTCTTTTTAGCCTTCGTGATTTCTCCCACAGGCGCGCTAGTTCCTAGGTAGGGGAAAGGACACCGGGGTCCATCCCATTCCGTTGAGGTTTCTTGGCGGTGGCGTAGTTTGCCGTGGAATCTGGATTGCCTAGGGATGTCCCGATCCCTCTCCGGTATCCCGGAGTAGCTTTGGGTGTCTTTTGGGCGACGGGTGTATCTCTGGAAGCCACCTTTCGGATTCCGGGGGTGGTGGCTGAAGGAGGTATGCTTTGTGGCGGATATCCGGCCGCCCTCTCTTTTGTCCACCGAGGTAGCTCGGCAGATGTGAGGTTGCTATCCCAGATTGCTGGTTTACTGGCATGAAGGGTAGGGTATGGCACGGGTTCCATGCTGCATCTGCGTTACTAGCGGTGTCGAGTCCTCTTGGGCGCGGAGGGAGATTTCTGGCCCTTTCATTCCTCCTAGGAACTATCCCTCCCCGGTCCCCCCTTTTTTTTTCTTTTTTTTATTTTTATTTTCTTTTCTTCTTTCTTTTTTTTTCTTAAAAACAAAAAGAAAGAAGTAACCTAACCATGGCAGCCCTAGTCCATGAACCTGGTACCCCCGGGCCCCTTCTTGATACCGCACCCCGTTCTGACCCCGCCTCGTCTTTGGACCACTCTTCAGACATTCCTCATGCCTCTGTACCTATTGCCGGTGCTGTTTCCTCACCCGCTTCAGGTACTGAGGCCTCGACTGACTCCTTCGATTTATCAGACCTTCGCTCTCCTCTGACTATGCTTCCGGCCTCTCCCTCTACGGTGCGGCAATTTTCAAATCGCCGACCCGTTCCACGTCGGACCAACTCTGGTCCCACGCCTAAACGTCAACGACAATTACCTGCTGATGATACTTCTCCACCTTCACCTTCTCGTTCTTCTCAGAAACGATCGACACGTCCTTCACTACCTTTCCACGCTCAGTTTCAGACTGAACAGTGGACTAAATTCTTCACTTTACGACCAACTTCCTCTACTGCCTATCTTTCTGACCATAGTATTGGCAAGGCACTCCTACGCCATGTTGGTAAAGATATTTCTTTTCATGCTCTTAAGAGCGGTACGCGCATCATTACCGTACAGAATGCTACCCAGGCTCGTGAGCTCTCTCGTCTTTCCCATATAGATACTGTTCCTGTCACCCTTGAAAAACATCATTCCCTCAATTCTTGTAGTGGTACCGTTATTCTGCCCCATACCATAGTTCAACAAAATTTCCAGACATGTGGCACCGACATTCTAGAACAGCTGGAACTCCAAGATCTCCCAATCCTCAAGGTAGACACTTACGTTCTTCCTGCCCGTGGGCGGAGACGATACCCTAGCAATGTGGCTCGTTTAACTTTTGACAGCCGAGAACTCCCATCCTCCGTTTATATAGCAGGACATCGGTTACAAGTTCGAAAGGTGATCCCTACACCACAACAGTGTAGAAATTGCTGGCGATTTGGCCATCCAGCGAAATATTGCAGATCTATCGCCGAATGCCCAGTCTGTGGTGCCGATGACCATTCTAATACGTCTTGCAATCGATCTCCCTCTTGCCTTAACTGTCATGAGGCTCACCCTTCGTACTCTCGCCGCTGTCAGGTCTATTTAAACGAGCGGGAAATCCGTTACCTCAAAGAGACAGAAGGTCTCCCTTATGCCATGGCAGTTTCTCATCTCCGCCTCCAAGGGAGACTCCCACGTGTTTCTTATTCCCGTGTTTCAAAACGTCCCCCCACTTCTGGTATCCCATCTTCTACACCCACCTCTGTGGTTACCTCTCCCATAATCACTCCTGTATCTAATCCTTTTGCTGTCCTCGGCTCAGACGTCCCTACTTCAACGCCTCAGTCTAATCTCGCTTCTTCGAGTTCTCTCTTACAAGCCTCCGTATCGACGAGACCTCGTACGACACCTCTTCCCAATCGTCCCTCTACTTCTCAAAAGTCAAAAAAAGGTCCGGTAACACCTCCTACCCATCTTCCACCTCCTCATTTTACCCTCCCTGTCTCTGTCCCTAGTTCTTCCCCTCTCACTGGCTCAGTTACAAGTGCAGAGGTTCACCCTCCTCCTCGTAATGTACCTTCCTCCCCTGTTCCCTCCCAAGTTCCTTCCTCTTCTGCCACCTCCCAGGTTCCTGTCTCTTCTGTCCCCTGCCACGCTTCTCCAGTTCCCTCCACCCCTTCGCCCCCCCCTACCTTGGTACAGTCCAATACAGTTCCAATCTTTACTCATCCTCCCCCTACCATTCCCAATATTGTCTCCCATACGACATCTCTGAATTCCGAAACACTTGAAGCAATCTCTGAATATATTGCAGAGACCAAACCATCAATGGACACTGATCCACCTTCCGCTCTTTCTCTCTCCTCTGCTCCATCTGCGCAACTCCTTTCTTCACAGCGCACCGTTCCTTCGCTGCTTGAACATTTTCCACTGCCTCCGCATGTGGACTTTTCTAACCCTTCTAGTCCGTAGGAACCCTTACCTGCGGATTTCAAGTATCTTTATCATTGCCAATCATGGCCTTTTTACAGTGGAATATACGCGGCCTCAGGGGTAATCGGGGTGAGCTTCAGATGTTACTCTCCCAGTTTGCCCCTGTTGGTGTTTGCTTACAGGAACCAAAATTACACTCTGCTGTTATTTCTCACATCTCAGGCTATAATTTATTGTATTCTTCAGATCCTTTTCCTGATGGGACCTTTAATGAAAGTGCCCTTCTTCTCCGCACTGATATTCCGTACCATCAGCTATTTATTCATACTTCGCTGCATTACACAGCAGCCCGTATCCACTTACATAGGTGGTATACGCTCTGTTCTTTATATCTCTCTCCTTCTCGGGCATTATCTATTCCGGATTTTGCCTTCCTTGTTTCGTCATTACCGCCACCGATTCTGTTACTTGGTGATTTTAATGCCCACCATTTCCTCTGGGGAGGGTCTCACTGTGATTCCCGTGGAATTCAGTTAGAGGCTTTTCTTGCCACCCACCCCCTCCATGTTTTAAATACAGGTACTCACACCCATTTTGATCCTCGGACTCATACTCTCTCTTGCATCGATCTCTCAGTTTGCTCTTCCTCCGCCGCATTAGACTTTACTTGGTCTGTTCTCCCGGACTTACATGACAGTGATCATTTCCCAATCATTCTTACTTCCCCTTCATATACGCCACCTCTTCGCACCCCACGCTGGCAATTTAATCGGGCAAATTGGAACCTTTACTCACACCTGACTGTTTTTAAAGAGGTTCCTTCTTCGTCCTCCATCGATGAGCTTTTACACCTCTTCTCGTCCTCCGTTTTCACCGCAGCTTCTCATTCTATACCCCAAACTTCGGGCAGGCATTCTCAGAAATGCGTGCCTTGGTGGTCTCCTGCTTGTGCTCGTGCAGTACGTTTGAAACGCGCTGCATGGGGCAGGTACCGGTACAATAGAACCACAGAGCGACTCCTTGATTTTAAACAGAAACGTGCGATTGCTCGCCGTGTCATCCGTGACGCTAAACGCACTTGCTGGCGAGATTATGTCTCCACCATCACCTCTGCTTCCTCTATGAGTGCAGTCTGGAAAAAAGTACGAAAACTGAGTGGTAAATATTCTCCTGACCCGGCTCCTGTTCTGCGGGTTGCCGGTGTTGATATAGCAAACCCACTAGATGTTGCCAATGAAATTGGCAATCATCTGGTCCGTATTTCTCAGGGACTCCATCTATGCCCCTCATTTCTTTCCTCAAAGTCTGCCAGAGAGTTAGCACCCTTGGACTTTTCTTCTCTCAGAGAAGAACAGTATAATGTGCCTTTTACACTTCAAGAACTGGAGGCAACACTCTCAGCTTGTCGATCATCGGCAGCTGGGCCCGACGACATTCATATTCGTATGCTACAACATTTACATCAGTCAGCCCTTGCAGTCCTATTACGCCTTTACAATCTTATTTGGTCACAAGGAGTTCTTCCACAGCTGTGGAAATCCGCCATTGTTCTCCCTTTCCGCAAACCAGGCACTACGGGACATGAAACCTCCCACTATCGTCCCATTGCTCTTACCAGTGCAGTTTGCAAAGTAATGGAACGTCTAGTAAATAGACGTTTAGTGTGGTATTTAGAGACACACAACAGTCTCTCCACTCGTCAATATGGCTTTCGTAAGGGACGTTCTACCATAGACCCCTTACTGCGCTTGGATACGTATGTTCGTAATGCCTTTGCGAATAACCACTCAGTTATTGCCATATTTTTTGACCTTGAGAAGGCATATGACACAACTTGGAGGTATAATATTTTAGCCCAAGCCCACTCCTTAGGCCTTCGAGGCAATCTACCATCCTTCCTTAAGAACTTTTTAACTGACAGGCATTTCCGTGTTCGGGTTAATAATGTGCTCTCCCCGGACTTTGTCCAAGCTGAAGGTGTCCCCCAGGGATGTGTTCTGAGCACAACACTTTTTCTCCTTGCTATTAATGATTTGGCCTCTAGTCTTCCATCAAATATTTGGTCATCACTCTATGTTGATGACTTCGCTATTGCCTGTGCAGGCGCTGACTGTCACCTCCTTACAGTTTCTCTCCAGCATGCAGTCGACCGTGTTTCCAATTGGGCCACCACACATGGGTTTAAATTTTCCAGCACTAAAACCCACCAAATCACTTTCACTAGACGCTCTGTCATCTCTGATCATCCTTTGTACCTCTATGGCTCACGTATCCCTGAACGTGATACAGTCAAGTTTCTGGGCCTCCTCTTTGATCGTAGGTTATCCTGGAAACCTCACATTACCTCTCTGAAGGCAACTTGTCACAGCCGGCTGAACCTTCTTAAAACCCTTGCTCATCTTTCGTGGGGAGCTGATCGTCGAACCCTCCTTCACCTACATTCCACCCTTATTTTATCGAAACTTGATTATGGTGACCAGATCTATTCAGCGGCATCTCCTGCTACTCTCTCTAGCCTCAACCCCATTCATCACCAAGGATTACGTTTATGCCTTGGTGCTTTTCGCTCTTCCCCTGTCGAAAGCCTCTATGCAGAAGCGAACGTTCCATCCTTATCCGATCGCCGTGATGCCCATTGCCTGCGCTACTATGTACGCTCTCATGATCTCCGCAATCCTTCCATTTATAGAATGGTCACTGATATTAGTAGACATTCTTTATTTGTTCGCCGCCCCTGCTTACTCCGTCCCTTCTCTCTTCGCCTTCATTCGCTCTTGTCTTCTCTTCAACTACCACCTTTCTATGTACATGTAGCATCTCACTTTTCCCTACCCCCCTGGGAAGTTCCAGCTGTTCGAGTCTGTTCTTTCTCCCTCCCTTGCTCGAAAGCCCAACTGTCTACGGTCGCTTCCCGCTCTCTTTTTCTTGACCACTTTCACTCTCATTCTCATGCCATTGCTGTGTACACAGATGGCTCTAAGTCTTCTGACGGCGTAGGATTCGCAGCAGTGTTTCCGGACAGCGTCGTACAAGGGCATTTACTATCTTCAGCTAGTATTTTTACTGCTGAATTATATGCCATCCTTACAGCACTTATCCGTATTGCATCTATGCCTGTGTCATCATTTGTGGTTGTCTCAGACTCCCTTAGTGCTTTACAGGCTATACAAAAATTTGATACACCTCACCCCTTAGTCCTCCGTATCCAACTTTGGCTACGCCGCATCTTTACTAAGCATAAAGATATTGTTTTTTGTTGGGTCCCTGGTCATGTTGACGTACAGGGCAATGAACAGGCAGACACTGCTGCGCGGTCAGCAGTACATGACCTACCAGTTTCCTATAGAGGTATTCCATGTACGGACTATTTTGCTGTAATATCTTCCCACCTTCACACCCGTTGGCAACAACGTTGGTCTACTATGCTCGGCAACAAACTTCAGTCTATTAAACCGAGTATAGGTTACTGGCCGTCTTCTTATCACCAGTGTCGAGGTTGGGAGACTACTCTCTCCCGTCTTCGCATTGGCCATACTCGTCTTACTCATGGATATCTCATGGAGAGGCGTCTTGCTCCTCTCTGTGAGAATTGCCAAGCTCCATTATCAGTCAGCCACATTCTGTTGGACTGCCCACTTTATCAACGAGCACGCAGAATTTACCTCTGTCGTCGTCTTCGCCCCGCTGCTCTCTCTTTACCTTCCCTTCTCGCTGATGGACCCACCTTTCATCCGGACTCTCTCATTGACTTTTTGACAACGACTGACTTACTTCACAAATTCTGATACTTTCAGCCCTTTCTACTTGTATCTCTTGCTACCCTCTACCCCCGTACTATCCCCTGCCCCGCTGTTTTCTGTAACCTGCTGATCATCCCCCCTCCCTTCTGCCATCCAATTCCCTTGCTTCCTTCCCTACCCTGCAGCGCTGTATAGCCCTTGTGGCTTAGCGCTTCTTTTTGATTATAATAATAATGTGGATGAGTGGAACAAACTCCCAAGTACCGTTATAGAGGCCAGAACGTTGTGTAGCTTTAAAAATAGGTTGGATAAATACATGAGTAGATGTGGGTGGGTGTGAGTTAGACCTGATAGCTTGTGCTACCAGGTCGGTTGCCGTGTTCCTCCCTTAAGTCAATGTGACCTGACCTGACTAGGTTGGGTGCATTGGCTTAAGCCGGTAGGAGACTTGGACCTGCCTCGCATGGGCCAGTAGGCCTTCTGCAGTGTTCCTTCGTTCTTATGTTCTTATGTATACGCTTCAGTTGTATCCGCTCTCCCTCTTCTCTCCTCAGTTCTACTCATTTCCATGGAAAGTTGGTTATTCCTAATCCATCCGTAGTGGAGATTCTTGATACACTCACACTTCAACTCAGACATCCTGGCAAATTGGTTCAAAGAGAAGATAGGGGAGCAGGGAGATTGGGGAACACAGTCGTCAGTAAGTGTTGCCGTTATACCGGAGTGTCCCTGACAGAAATGTCACTTAGTTGGGATATGATAGTCTCGATAGTGCCATTATCGTATACAGGAAGCATTTGTTTCTTTTGAGCGTGTAGGCGGGCAGGGGACAGTAAATTGCCTCACTGCAGACAATAGTGGTCCTAGGTCTTCTAACCAGGGCAGAGAATTTTTTGTAAGCCCTGGATACCTATTCATTGTATTCAACGTGTAGTTCTCAACAGTGTAATAGACTATGATACTTTAATATTATGACAATAATACTTTGTCTATAATACTGTCTATTACTTTTTTGTAGGCCTCGAACATTGTGCCCGTTGGAAAATCGAGGCCTGCTTCCTGGTTGGGGAGTTGGAGTGAGGATAGTCCATGGCATATACAGTTTTCCTCTGCTTGTTGTCCTCCTGAGTCTCAGTTGACGTGTTATCAGGTCCTACGTGGAGATCCTTGCCATTATAATTCTTGCCTCCGCTATGTATGATGTCATTATTTTAGCGTCTAAGGTTACTGAGGCCTCTTAAAGGCTACTGACATTTGTTTTGTCTTCGCTTGCCTGCCATTTCCAAATTCTGAATTTCTAGCGTAGTACTGATTCTCGTAGAGATTCTAGATACTGTAATTAACTGCTGGTGATATATCACAGCTTTGGCCCATGGCCGGGCTCCAGCAGTAGGAACACACGAGACTCATCAAAGGTATAAAATATTGAATATCTGACTGTCACCACCAGCTATTGCTATTGTCTGTGACTGGTGATCTTCCTCCTGGTGTGGAACCTTGGTTCTGTTAAAACTTCTCTTGTTGCATTCTTATTCTGATTATTTTCTGCAAGTTTACTTGTATTAACAAAGATGTAAGGACATAGGCTAAACATAACATACAACGATGATGCTGCCACGAGTGTGTACTTACATAGAAAATACATAAGAACACCTGCATGATTCCAACACTGGCCAGCGATCGCTGCCGCCGTGAAGGTTTATAGTCATTACGATTTCGTGAGTCACAGCACCTTTGGCTTAACACTTCCACGTGTCCTTAGACACAATTTTGCTGCATCCCCAGCAAAACGTGTCATTTCATGACTGACCACCTCAAACACTGTTTCCCCAAGGTTGATGGACTGATTACATAAGATAAGGAGCACTGTAGTAGGCTTACTGGCTCATGCGAGGCAGGTCCAACTCACACTCACATGTATTTATCTAGCCTATTTTAAAAACTACACAAGGTTTTAGCTTCAGTGACGCTACTCGGGAGTTTGTTCCACTCATCCACAACTCTATTACCAAACCGGTGCTTTCCTATATCTTTTCTGAATCTAATTTTTTTTCCCAACTTGAAGCCATTGCCGCGAGTCTTGTCTTGGTTTGATATTTTTAGCACTTTTTTTTTACATTTCCTTCATTCCCTTTTTCCATTTATACACCTCAGTCATATTTTATTCCCCTGTACCATAAAGACTGTCCTCATTTCACTACAACACCTGCTGCCTCTGTATTTGAAGAAGCCTCTTTTGTAGACGAAACGTTTCAACAGTAAAGACACCCAACTGTTGCACATGTGTCTTAATCATCAACTTGTCAGTGTTTTACACCATTTTCAAAATAATCCGTATTGTTTACCCTTCCCTCTCCCCGACAAATAAACTAACAGTAATAACTGATAACAGAGGACCATGTGGTCTAACGATTGTGGTACTGCTACAAATTCTAACTACATAGAAGAAATCTGAACAAAAAATTGTATAAGAGGAGCTTCCATTGCGTCAACGAGATGAAAACAGAAGTTTTGGAAGCAGATCGGCTTAATGACCTACAGAGCAAGTTGTATAAGGAAAGAGAGACGTCTTTTGATGGAGTGCCGTTTTCGACAGCTGCGTGGAATAAAAAGTTATAAATGAGGATGCTTATGTATGTGGTGGCATTTGTACCTGAAGAGGTAAAAAAAAGTCTGGATGAATATTAATAAGTATTACAAATATACATAAAATTCACAGTATCAGAAGAACTTACAAGGTTACCTGGTCTACAAGTTAATAACTGGTGGTTTGTTATCCCTATTCCTGACACTAGATCAAGCTAGACATCCAGCACTCGTCCCATATAAGGGACTGGCTCGAGTACCATATTAAGAATGTTGATGGAGCATTTCCTGTTTGTGACACAATGAATAATCCTCAGCATGTGGAGTAACTGGTGAAAGTGACTTGTCAGTGAATCTATACATTGACAGAAATGGCCGAATTAGGTTTCCCTTCCATCTCTAACATTACCCATCTTTACTTAGAACCTACTTTCCCTCTCAGACTAGCACCTCCCTCGCTTGAGTGTGCTTGCGCTGCTAGTTCACCTTGACTTGTCCCTCCCGCCCTACTGTCTGTTTTTGTAACTTCATGGAAGTTGCCTTACCCCCTCCTCCCCCCATTTCCGTCAGTGCTCGCCCAACTTAGTTGTGTTGGTTCTTAGTTACATTGCGTCGTCTAAGTGTGGTAGTGATCATGGCAACCCTCACCATTCCACCGGTCCAGGTTGCTCTCCATGTTAAATCTTTGTGTTGTATATAACGTCATATTCAGCTGCAAAATTTTTTTAAGTTGTCACCCAGCTGTCGTATAGTAGTAGCACACAAGGCAAACGAGTACCATGTTTTTAGCATGGCTTAAGCTATAAGTGTAGTTCCTAAGCAACAGCCGTACTTTTCCATATCCAGAATTACATTTAACCTGGCAATAAACGTTGTACAATTGTGTATTGAATGTGTTTTCTTGACAGCCCATTTTAAAACTTATCATTTTAGTTATTATTTCAACAGTGGATTATTATCTTGGTTGAACATTAAAATGCTAAGAGGTTTAAAATATGAATTGTTACCATGATTATTACTTCAAGTGTTTTTCATGAATGTCATGTTGAATCGAATGCCTTACCTAAAAATATAGGAACATTGGGAGCCTCTAGTGTAAAAAATTAAAATGCAGTTGCTATTTGAAGATTTGTTAATATAAAATAATGTATTCTAATAACTTTTTATTTCTACCTCTTAGTACATTTTCAGACACTTGACACTTGCATTCCTTAAGATCCTGACAGTAGTTTACGGATTTTGTAGGTCCTTTATTATATTCGTGAAGTGGAATGGTTGATACGTTTAAAATCTACTTGAATTTAACAAGGAAAACAACTAGCTTTTGTTCACCCACTGTCTCGTTGATAATAAGGAAACTGTACACTGCTGATGTTAACGATATTAAATAAAAGGAATTACTGATATTTAGACACTTGCATCTTTGTATGCTTTTCCAGATATGTCACCATACCTGACTTGTGCTGGTGGAGAATTTTCAGTGCATCTTTAATCTTTGCATCATAATCATTGAAGCATAATTACCTACGGCAATAAGGAGTGTTGAATATATGTTGCAGCAATTTCGACATTCCCTGCTGCACAACCAACTCTTCAATGGCAGAGCGCCTGGACCTTGCTCCATCGTGTATTTCCTTTGCAATATGAGCAAGTCACCAAGTGTCCAGTTAAATGCCAGTGTCTGCCCTCAGCCGCTGTTAATGTGCCTTACACCAACGGAAGTAAAATTTAATTAAATCTTTCTTTTTTGCTGAAAGTGGTCCGGGTCTTGGGTCACAATATACCTTGTCATTAGAGTTCGTTTTATCGTGGAATTTCACAAATTAATTCCAATAAGTAAACAAGACGTTTTAATGGAATCGTTTCACTCCTGGGACTTTGTTCATTACTGGACGAAATAAAGTCCCAGGACCGAAACATTTCTATTAAATTGGCTTAGTGTTTCCTCGCGTTTTCTTTTCCTCAACATTGCGATATCATGCCTGGTTGTTACCAGTCCTAGTTTTCAGATTTATATATAATGCACCTATAAGTATGTCTTTATCGTGATCTAAGGCGCTAATACTAATACATGAATGAGCCTCACAGAGCAGTATTTTGGCAGTTTTTATGGTTTGCGGTGCACCAGTGTCTATCGCGTTATTGTTTTCAAAACATTCTTTGGCGTGTTTTTTCAGTTTATCCTCGGATCTTCACACACTGTTATTCACACATTTTGCATTGTTCAGTATGTTTGCTTATTTCCAGTTTTAGTGCTGTCGGATTTTTCCATCTACCGGACGAGGCATTTCCTGTGTTACCCTTTACCGTTAGCATCTTGACCTTCCCTCTCTTCCCCCCCCCCTCTTCCTCCTCCCTTGCCTCTCTCTCGCCTCCCTCCCCCTCTCCCCTGCCTCCCTTCCTACTTGCACCTGTGAGATCCAGTTTTTCATCCTCTGTTTGATACCCCTTACCCTTTTCAGCTGTCCTGACACTGCCCTCAGTTAAGCAGCACCGAAAGAAATAAATCAAGATATTTGCATCTGCATAATTAGGTATGCCTATAACAGTATTATATCGAAGCTCAGTAAAGTTGTTTTGAGTTTTGAATACCTGGCTTCTTATTGTGGATGCTTGTTGACTCTTTTCCTCGCGTTTGTTTTTGCCGGTAATAAACTGCAGGTGTTGAGAGTCGAGACGACCCCCTAACACAAGTTGTGCTCTTGTTTAAGAGTTGCGCGCGCGCGCACACACACACACACACACACACACACACACACACACACACACACACACACACACACACACACACACACACACACACACACACACACACACACAGCTAATGTAGTCCCCATATTTAAGAAAGGAAACAGAAACGAGGCACTAAACTACAGACCTGTGTCTCTGACATGTATCGTGTGCAAAGTCATGGAGAAGATTATCAGGAGGAGAGTGGTCGAACACCTGGAAAGGAACAAGATTATAAATGAAAACCAGCATGGGTTCATGGAAGGCAAATCTTGTATCACAAACCTCCTGGAGTTTTATGACAAGGTAACAGAAGTAAGACACGAGAGAGAGGGTTGGGTAGATTGCGTTTTCCTAGACTGCAGGAAGGCCTTTGACACAGTTCCCCACAAGAGATTAGTGCAGAAGCTGGAGGATCAGGCACACGTAAAAGGAAGGGCACTGCAATGGATAAGGGAATACCTGACAGGGAGGCAGCAACGAGTCATGGTACGTGAAGAGGTATCACAGTGGGCGCCTGTTACGAGCGGGGTCCCACAGGGGTCAGTTCTAGGACCAGTGCTATTTTTGATATATGTGAACGACATGATGGAAGGAATAGACTCTGAAGTGTCCCTGTTCGCAGATGACGTGAAGTTGATGAGAAGAATTAAATCGGACGAGGATGAGGCAGGACTGCAAAGAGACCTGGAGAGGCTGGACATGTGGTCCAGTAACTGGCTTCTCGAATTCAATCCAGCCAAATGCAAAGTCATGAAGATTGGGGAGGGGCAAAGAAGACCGCAGACAGAGTATAGGCTAGGTGGACAAAGACTACAGACCTCACTCAGGGAGAAAGACCTTGGGGTGACCATAACACCGAGCACATCACCGGAGGCACACATCAACCAAATAACCGCTGCAGCATACGGGCGCCTGGCAAACCTGAGAATAGCGTTCCGATACCTTAATAAGGAATCGTTCAAGACACTGTACACTGTGTATGTTAGGCCCATACTGGAGTATGCAGCACCAGTCTGGAACCCACACCTGGTCAAGCACGTCAAGAAGTTAGAGAAAGTACAAAGGTTTGCAACCAGGCTAGTCCCAGAGCTCAAGGGAATGTCGTACGAGGAAAGGTTAAGGGAAATCGGACTGACGACTCTGGAGGACAGAAGGGTCAGGGGAGACATGATAACGACATACAAGATACTGCGGGGAATAGACAAGGTGGACAGAGATAGGATGTTCCAGAGAGGGGACACAGGGACAAGGGGTCACAACTGGAAGCTGAAGACTCAGACGAGTCACAGGGACGTTAGGAAGTATTTCTTCAGTCATAGAGTTGTCAGCAAGTGGAATAGCCTAGCAAGTGAAGTAGTGGAGGCAGGAACCATACATAGTTTTAAGAAGAGGTATGACAAAGCTCAGGAAGCAGAGAGAGGGAGGATCCAGTAGCGATCAGTGAAGAGGCGGGGCCAGGAGCTGAGTCTCGACCCCTGCAACCACAATTAGGTGAGCACAATTAGGTGAGTACACACACACACACACACACACACACACACACACACACACACACACACACACACACACACGCACACACACACACACACCACACACACACACACGCACACACGCACACACGCACACACGCACACACCCACACACACACACACACACACACACACACACACACACACACACACACACACACACACACACACACACACACTGCTGCAGCATATGGGCGCCTGGCAAACCTGAGAACAGCATTCCGATACCTTAGTAAGGAATCATTCAAGACACTGTACACCGTGTATGTCAGGCCCATACTGGAGTATGCAGCACCTGTTTGGAACCCGCACTTGATAAAGCACGTCAAGAAACTAGAGAAAGTACAAAGGTTTGCGACAAGGTTAGTTCCAGAGCTAAGGGGAATGTCCTATGAAGAAAGATTAAGGGATATCGGCCTGACGACACTGGAGGACAGGAGGGTCAGGGGAGACATGATAACGACATATAAAATACTGCGTGGAATAGACAAGGTGGACAAAGACAGGATGTTCCAGGGAGGGGACACAGAAACAAGAGGCCACAATTGGAAGTTGAAGACACAAATGAGTCAGAGAGATAGTAGGAAGTATTTCTTCAGTCATAGAGTTGTAAGGCAGTGGAATAGCCTAGAAAATGACGTAGTGGAGGCAGGAACCATACACAGTTTTAAGACGAGGTTTGATAAAGCTCATGGAGCGGGGAGAGAGAGGGCCTAGTAGCAACCGGTGAAGAGGCGGGGCCAGGAGCTAGGACTCGACCCCTGCAACCACAAATAGGTGAGTACACACACACACACACACACACACACACACACACACACGACAAAATGGTAACTAACTCTCTCTCTCTCTCTCTCTCTCTCTCTCTCTCTCTCTCTCTCTCTCTCTCTCTCTCTCTCTCTCTCTCTCTCTCTCTCTCTCTCTCTCTCTCTCTCTCTCTCTCTCTCTCCGCGCGTACGGAAGCATTCACTTGTGACTCGGCAACCCATTGTGAGAAACGCATAAATAATGCAGTTACATGGAAGTTTTGTTACGACGTTTGGCCCATGCAAAGCTTTACGGAATCTGTGACTTGAAGCTTCCCCTCCCTCCCCTGCGTTTGCGAACCGTCGTCAATAAATCTTCCATGTAACAGCATTCGTTTCACTTATCGGAATTTTATATCATTACCTTCCCACGTAACTGCATTCGTTTCGCTTTTCGGAATTTTATATCATTACCTTCTCTGCAACCCATTCTCGCACAAGTAATAATCATACGGATGTTCACATACTGAGGCAGTGTCTTATTGCTAGCGTGATAACACTATGTACAGAGGAAATTTTAAGAACGTTTCACTGGATAAGTAATTACCAAACAAAACTTTGACACTAAATTAAGGCTTGCTCTGAACATTATCTTACCATATTTGTCAGCAGTCCTGCCATTCCAAAACCACTTGTGACTCACTGTTAAGTTTTCATGAATGTACCCCAGTTTGGGTCCCACCCCCATGTAAAAAAGCTTGGCATTGTTCGTTCGCCTTCTGCGATAGCCTTGAATGTCTAGTATGTTGCCAGCATTTTCCCTCTGAATTGTGTATATTTATCATTAGCTGTTGTTATAGTCCATCTTTATAATAGTAACTGTCCTTGTTGCTGTATCAAGCTTTAAAGGTACGATCTGTACATATAAGCAAATATTGTCAATATGAAAGTTAAGACACATGTGCAACATCTGGAAATCTTTATTGTAGTAGACGTTTCGCCATCCAGTGGCTTTATCAATACAGATTCTAGGACATAATAGGAAGACAGTAGAACTATATACAAAAGATGGGGTAATCAGTCCCTCGGCCTTGGAGTTAGTGTTCACAGCACAACTTGTCAGACACTGCAACATCATGGAATCTTGGTTCAGAGGACATCTACAAGACCTTCACGGCTGCTGCAACTAACCCATCTCTTTGGGAAGGACCTACTTCCACTGGGGAATCCCGCCTACCAGTGACTTTGCCCTCGTCTGCTGCCCGTCCCTATCCACTGACGCCTATATAAACCGCCAGTCTTCTTGTCTTTGCTCCAGATTCTCCTCCACCACGATGCTGTGAACACTAACTCCAAGGCCGAGGGACTGATTACCTCATCTTTTGTATATAGTTCTACTGTCTTCCTATTATGTCCTAGAATCTGTATTGATAAAGCCACTGGATGGCGAAACGTCTACTACAATAAAGATTTCCAGATGTTGCACATGTGTCTTAACTTTCATATTGTCGGTATTTTATACCTTTATTGCACAAATATTGTCAAGCCTGGTCACCATTCTCTCAGCTTTGTTTCCATTCATATTCCTGGGGTGATAGTCACTGTTCTCTCAGCTAAGTTACACTTCACCTAGTTGGGGTCGCATCAGTAACAAGCGAATATGGCATACCCAAACAACTCCGAAACCCCAATGACTTGGGTAATTCCTTGACAGGATAATTTACTTTTGCAGTGCAAGTATCAAATGTGGAGATTTTTTTTCGAAGCTCTTAGAGGTCATCTGTGACCTGGTTCGGAAGTTATTTCCTACTTCCTTGACCTGTCTGTTGCTATTCTGCTAATGTATCTCTTAATGGTTCTAGACAATATTGCCCCCGCGGTCCGGTCTCGTCCTTGTATTGCAATGCACTGTTGCAGCACAGCTGTGTGTAGTCATGGAATACCTTAAGGCTCTGGCACAAACGAAATATTTCAGCACTTGTTTAAGGAATTATGGATTACAAAACTACCACTGCTGTGTAATATGTAGTGTGAGGACGGGTTACCACTACCAGGACCCGTGTGGCCTGAGCAAATTCTTAGGTAGTAGGGGCTGTGCTGAAGTCATATTGACTACATAGGCTTAATTTATAAACAGAGCCAAATACTGGTATTAATTGGGGAAAGCTGAGTTATCGCCCAGAAGCTATGACAGCAGTCATCCCCTGGTGGGCGAAGCGTCATGTATAAGAGCACCAAATGTATGAGAGATACCTGTGCAACCTAACGTTGCACAGGTATCTTACACATCTGTGGGTATTATATACCTTTGATATAGCAGTTACTGCGGCCATGCTTTGGCGTGTTAGTTCACAGCTCCGATATCCATTCACCACTTTTACTAAACGTTGAGAGCTTTCTCGAGTGCTACGATACGCATGGGCTCTTGTGATGCACATGACCACTAGCGTGCACGTGCGTAAACATGCTTTACCACACCCAAGTTCTGAACAATAATTATAAACACACAGACATAAAGCGTAATTAGAAACAAAGATTGAGACTGCAATTAAAAACTTGTTGGGTTAAACAATTGTTCAAATTGATATTTCGTAAAAATAGATGACTTACACAAGTATAGGCATGTATATTTAATATTTTTTTATTTACTTTGTCATTTAGGTGATAGCTGTTACTCTATATAACTAACCCCAAATTGTCTCGCCTGCCGGGTAGGGGGAGACAGATTATCTATAATGCACTTCAATACGTGTCCCTTTTTGTGTTGTCTAATGGCTAGATGCCACAAACGTAAATTTACACCTTTAACAGTTACATAAACGCACGCATAAGCATATTCACCCCTTCTCATAAACGCTTAGGTCTTTACAGGGGGCATATATTAGTTTCCTTCATTTAATCTCACACGGCAAGAGCTGCAAGCTGCTAAATTACCTCATCTCGTGTAAAAGTATTTCTCTGGCATTATGTTAATTATAAAGATACGTGCTGTAATTTATAGCTTTGTTCATTGTTTAATATTAAGAAACCTAAGCAACAGAAGTTGACAGGTTGTAGGCTTTATCTTTCATTTGGTCAGTTAACTTTTTCGCTGATGTTCATACGTTGTAAGCATGCCTCGTGTGGAGGCATGAGGTTGGTAATGGGTCTAGGCGTGTGGTGTAGTGAAGGGTGGAGGCATGTGGCAGTGGGAAAGGGAACAAAATAAGCATGTGAAGGTTGGGGGGGGGATAGAAGTAAATGGAAGATTTTTTTTATAACAGGCTAAGAGCTGTTACCCTACCTCAGCTCATTTCAAAGCCCAGCCCTAATCAAGGTATACAACCATCCCCGGGATGTGACCAACAACAGTTGACTAACACCCAGGTACCTATTTTCTGCTATCTTGTCGGGAGGTGGCGATGGATGGATGGAGACATGTTAGGGTAGCAATGGATGATGGCATGTGGGTGTGGGAGAAAGGAGACAAGTGGGAGTAAAGGATGAGGCTTGTACTCACTTAGTTGTGGTTGCAGGGGTCGAGTCATAGCTCCATCACACATGCCTCCATAGATAGAGGCATGTGGGGGGGGGGCTGTGGGAGTTGGAAGATTCTCGAAACTGGCTACATATATATCAGTCACGGGCGGCAATGAATAGTGGCATGTATTCACTTATATGTGGTTGCAAGAATCATTTGAGATGGCAATGAATGGCGGCATGGGGGAGGGTTATGCACGGCGGCATGTGTGGATGGCAATACGAGGATAAGATAAGATAAGATAAGATAAGATTTCGTTCGGATTTTTAACCCCGGAGGGTTAGCCACCCAGGATAACCCAAGAAAGTCAGTGCGTCATCGAGGACTGTCTAACTTATTTCCATTGGGGTCCTTAATCTTGTCCCCCAGGATGCGACCCACACCAGTCGACTAACACCCAGGTACCTATTTGCTGCTAGGTGAACAGGACAACAGGTGTAAGGAAACGTGTCGAAATGTTTCCACCCGCCGGGAATCGAACCCGGGCCCTCCGTGTGTGAAGCGGGAGCTTTAATATAGACAAATGCAAAGTTCTAAATGTTGGACAGGACAATAACCATGCCACATATAAACTAAATAATGTAGATCTTAATATTACGGATTGCGAAAAAGATTTAGGAGTTCTGGTTAGCAGTAATCTGAAACCAAGACAACAGTGCATAAGTGTTCGCAATAAAGCTAATAGAATCCTTGGCTTCATATCAAGAAGCATAAATAATAGGAGTCCTCAGGTTGTTCTTCAACTCTATACATCCTTGGTTAGGCCTCATTTAGATTATGCTGCACAGTTTTGGTCACCTTATTACAGAATGGATATAAATTCTCTGGAAAATGTACAAAGGAGGATGACAAAGTTGATCCCATGTATCAGAAACCTTCCCTATGAGGATAGACTAAGGGCCCTGAATCTGCACTCTCTAGAAAGACGTAGAATTAGGGGGGATATGATTGAGGTGTATAAATGGAAGACAGGAATAAATAAAGGGGATGTAAATAGTGTGCTGAAAATATCTAGCCTAGACAGGACTCGCAGCAATGGTTTTAAGTTGGAAAAATTCAGATTCAGGAAGGATATAGGAAAGTACTGGTTTGGTAATAGAGTTGTGGATGAGTGGAACAAACTCCCAAGTACCGTTATAGAGGCCAGAACGTTGTGTAGCTTTAAAAATAGGTTGGATAAATACATGAGTGGATGTGGGTGGGTGTGAGTTAGACCTGATAGCTTGTGCTACCAGGTCGGTTGCCGTGTTCCTCCCTTAAGTCAATGTGACCTGACCTGACTAGGTTGGGTGCATTGGCTTAAGCCGGTAGGAGACTTGGACCTGCCTCGCATGGGCCAGTAGGCCTTCTGCAGTGTTCCTTCGTTCTTATGTTCTTATGTTTAGCCACCAAGCCACCGGGCCATATAACAGTGACAGTGAAGAAAGTTGTGGGGGAGTGGCAGTGAATGGAGGCATGTAAGGGAGGGGGGGGGTGTTAATGGATGGGAGCAGTGGGGGTGGCAATGAAGAATGGTATCTAGGGGAGTAGCTGTGGATGGAGGGGGTGTGGGAAAGTATCAGATGAGGATATGATGAGGGAGGAAGGTGTGAGGGAGTAGCACGGGGATGGGAACCTGTGGGGGTGTGGCAAGGGATGTGGATAGGTGCATTTCTGGGTGTTTATGAGCCTGCAGGTTCTTATTAACCCATATTTTTCAGTGCATAGTTTTAAATTTTAAATGAATTATATTGAAACTAAAAAGGCATAAAATAATGGGCAATATAATTGATGTATGCAGGTGGATAAATGACATGGATAAGGAAAAAAATTGTGGAGGTAAAATTCAAAAACAGTGGATTAAAATCGGAAACACAGGACAGTACTGCACTTCGATTTAAGAGGGTCATAGTTGCATATTGTAATGAGTAGAATGAACGATCAAGTTTCGTGAATAAAGTATATATTAAATACTAAGTTGTAAAAATAGATTAGGAAGATGCATGTAAAAGTAATTGGATGCTTGAATTTCTCGTAGCTCAGTTGTTAGCCCACTCAGCTCACACACTGATACCTGGTAGGGTTGTAAACATCAGGACATGCTTCCTTAAGACACCTTCTGTCTATTTTCACCTACGTATCAGTAAAATAGGTACCTGAGTGTTAGTTGACTGGTGTGGGTCGCATTCAGGGGACAAAATTGACCTAATTTGCTTGAAATGCTGTATATAACAAGGGGCTTTATATAGTAGTATGTCAGTCAGGCCTATATACAATATACGTGTACATGTAATTGTAGAAATAATTATTATTAAGACCTGCTGTGCATAAGCCAGTAGGCCATCTGTAGTCTTGTATTTATTACAATTCAGAGATCTTTCCATATTTCATTTAAGGAAAAAAGTGTAATAAAGACTACAAATACTCTACTCTGTAAAATATGTAATTATTGTTATGAAACTTTCATTTAGGCAAATTTACTGTATTTAGAAAACACCTTGTGTACAGTCTGGAGTAATATGGTCAAGTTTTTTATATTGACCCAACATAGTAGGAGGGTTATTACTGAGCTAGATTGGTGCCCTAGAAGGAGTTTGTAGTCTTGATGCACAACTTCCAACATTTTATTGTTATTCTACTTAAAAGCACAAGTTGAGCTTTAAAAGTTTGACTAGAGAGATGGAGTGTTGAGTCAACTGTTGAGTTTTCTCATCAGTATTCTAAACTTTCTGCCTTGTATATCCAGTATAAATGTGATTGACCAATTCATGAATTTACACTGCATATGTTAAGTATGAGAAGTTGATAAAGGTAAAGGCCACTCACAGATGACAATTCTTTGTAGTTCCTGTGGACCAGCAGCAGTCTGTGAGCAGTTTGGCCATTCTGCATTGTCATGGTTGTTTGAGAGGTCATTGAAGGTGGTTGAAAGTAGAATGACTGGCCAGATATATACACAAATACTCATTAAATTTTTGACATAGTTTTGTCTGTGTTAGCTAGTGTATGTGCATTTGTGTGAGAGCATACATGTTTGTGTACATTTGTGTGTGCATGTGCATAAAGCTAATGTATTTTTGTACAGCATCACGTGTGATTTGTGCTTATTCTCTGATAACTACAGTACAGCATCTCACTTAACAACAGAGTTCCGTTCCTAAGACAACGTCAGAAAACAAATTCATCTCTAATGGTAGTGGGTACTATAATGGTAGCGGGCATGCTATAATGATAGTGGGTTTGTGCCAACCATCTTTGATATTGTTTTAATATCACCTTTGCACCATTTACAACATTTCTGATATATTTTTTAAATGTTTATACAGCAATATATTGTACATATATTGTAATAAACAGAATAGAGGAAATCAGCTTTAATATAGTACATTATTTAGGTATGCATACTGGCCAGAGAGCCCTTCGTAACTCTGAGTCGTCGGTAAACGAGTACATTACTAAGTGAGGAGAGGCTGTACTGGAATGGTTTATGAAAATGTGTAGTGTAATACTGCTTTGACATCTTTGAACATAGAAACAAAGATGCTCTTGTAATTTTTTTTCTAAACCTTTTCAGGTAAAAATATTTCACTCTTAAATAATTTTGCTTAGGAATTTTCACGCTTTACTTCAAGCTTGCACAGTGGGATCATCCAGCTATGGGATTATCGTATGTGCACACTGGTGGATAAGTTTGACGAACATGAAGGACCTGTTCGAGCAGTTTGCTTCCACCAGCAGCAGCCTCTCTTCGTGTCTGGTGGTGATGACTACAAGATCAAGGTCAGACCATCTTTGTTCATCTTAAGATGAAGTTGATGTCATTGAGAGAAATAATTAAAACCAGTCTACATCAAGAGAGAATGGGATGTTTACCTAGCTTTGGGATTAAAATTCCTATCTAAATCATATTATTGTACCATCTTTCCTAAATGCACCAGCATTCTTTATTGGTTAGCAGATTTTTTAATCTCTTAAAATGAATTTTAATTGCTTATTTTAGATGTGTGTGGTTTATAGCAATATTTTCTCCTGCAAATGGTACACGATGAGAATTTCATATAAAATTTAACTATCAACTAACTTTAAGCTTTTAAATGCTTAAAACTGAGCAGTTGCATAAGGTTATACTGTACTGAGTGTAATAATTTTTACAACAGCTATCTTTTACTAAGGGTACTTCTTTATCTCTCCCATAAATATTTCTAAATTTTGTGTGATAATCTGTATGACTGCTAGGTCTGGAACTACAAGCTACGTAGATGTCTCTTCACACTGCTTGGCCACTTGGATTACATCCGAACCACTGAATTTCACCAGGTTAGCTAAACTCTGTTTTGCTCCTGTACCGTTTTTCAATAAAAATTGCCCCAGAGAAAATATTAAAATAGGTTCCACCAGAAAGCAAAATTTTTAGTTCAGAAGGGTAGTACATATTGAGAAAAAGACAGATAAAATTAGTTTTATAGATGAATCTGTGTCCTCTAGTTAGGGCTGCTGATGGAGAAGTTTCAGTGTAATGAAATACTGTAATTACAAGTAAATTACAATATATAAATACTGTATAAAGTACAGTACATGTATACACATACACGAGAAAACTACTAAAATCTCAGTGCTTTTTTTTTTTTAAGTGGATATCTGTGTGAATTAAATCCTTTAAGTTTTTTCAGAGCTCAAATCTTCCTTTCATGTGAATTTTACTTTGGAAACATGTAATTTATTATTTACAGAATACCATTGGCTACAGTAGTAAATAATATACAGTACTATATTAAGTTTTTTGTGGTCATTTAATAGCTGTTACTGAAGTGAATGGGCATCACAATTGAAATGACCCAACATTGTGAAGGTTTTGTTACATAGTATTGAAAAATAAATGTGTAAAACACTGTACGTGTATATTATGTTGAAATCTAATGAAACTTTAATAAATCACTGGAGGAGACTAGTAATATTCTAACAGTTCTTGGAACTTAATGTGAATATTTGTAAAGAAAATCCTTCCAATTTTCAGTCAGATCTCCAGCTGATAAATTTTGAGCCTTCAGTTTTCTGATCTTGGATCCATTACGTAGATGTTATATACTTTAAAGGATTTATTATTATATACAGTAGTTACTTTCTTTCCAACACTTGTGTGATTTGTGAAAATTAAGAGATGAGTTTTGGTGTTTTTTTTCGTTTTGCATATTCCTCTAATAGTTGGTTTCATGAGTTTTAATACTTCCTCAGTGGAAGTAATTTTATAGGGCAGTCCCTTTTTCTTAATTACCTTTTTTTTTTTTTAAGAAATTTCCTCATATATGTATCTGCACAGTCAGATCAAATAAATGATAAGTGTCTTGGCAGATGTACACAGTGTCATGGTCCAATCTAAAATAGTATTTGCTGCATCTGAAACAGTGAGTACACATTTTAATGTAACCGTTTTTGTTTCATATTCCAGGAGTATCCATGGATTCTGTCTGCTTCAGATGACCAGACAATTCGTATATGGAACTGGCAGAGCCGATCATGTGTTTCAATCCTGACTGGGCATAACCATTATGTTATGTGTGCACGCTTCCATCCAACCCAAGACCTTATTGTATCTGCTTCCCTGGACTCTACAGTCAGAGTGTGGGATATCTCAGGTATTCCTGGCAAACCAGGAGGTATGCATTGCTCCAGCTGGTACCCATGGATTTTGGAATGTCCAGTCTTGCTCTTCCTACCGTACTTTTTGGTCCCAACTATAAAATCGAATAGAACCACTTACTGGATTACTTAACATTTAAAATTTATAGTTCTTATCACTTCAGCACTGAGCCTAACCTGTACTGTGCATCTTGCCTTGATATTAATTGGTCTAGAATCTAGATATTTTGAAGCAGTTATATGTAAAGTTTGTGGTTTTTTAAAATCATATTATTATGGCTTGTGTGCAAAATATACAAGTCAACATTTGAGGGTTAAAAAGCTTTAATTAGCTAAATAATGTACCTGCTAAAAATAGAGTATAATAAAACCTTGATTAAATGGGCAAATAAAGAGGAGCAGATGGTCAATTATGGCAGATATGATGGCAAGAGGAAATTATTTTAGCGTGATTGTAAAAATAATGGATAGTTCTGTAAGCAATGAGCTTTGTCTCTTGTTTCTGAATCAGCTGACCCACTGAATTTTGTTTTGTATTTCTGAAATCCAATAAAGTTTGCTAGAGAGTTTACTACATTTACATTACTTCTGTAATGAAATAAAAACTTTAATAAATTTGTTATTGATTTATTCCATTGCTGTAAATAATAGTAACGTTTCAATATTCAGTGCAGCTCTGTGTGAACCTTGCAGATTAAGACTGGAAATGCCAACTGTTAGGTGCATTAAAATTCCCAGCAAATCTAACTCATTTTACATGGGAGCATAATAAGTGGGTTGCCTTGTACTGTAAGTCTGTAGTGAATCATTTTTTTTTTCTTTTATGTAATTGAAGGCTGGAATTAGATGAAAGAAAACCATCAATAAATGTGTAAATTTCCCTGCTCCTTGCTGAATTAAGATACAAAAACCATACTTAAAATATAAAAATGTAGTACAGCAGATGTTAGTTCAAACATAAAACTGCTTCAAATGGTTTAGTATGGTTCATCTTTGACCAACTTAAAACAAAGCATATACCTTACTATCAAGTATGTTCATAATCCTAGTTCTTAAGAACCATGTATTTGATGTATAGCTTGTAGCTACTAACAACTTTTGATAAGGAGTACATATATTTGGGAGGAATTAGTGTATTGTATCTCTTGCTTCTTTGACACTGGCTTATCTGTATGCAGGTGTTAGCATGTATTCTTCAGGAATATGTAAAGTTCCTGCTATGTTTGGTACTGTAGAGTCAGTGTTTATTGGTGATATTCTTGGCTTGGATTATCAAAATTTTTCAAATATTTTTAATTTGAACTTAAAAATTTGCAGCTGTGTAAGTATTAGGAAGAGGAAGGTACTAATCTTGCCCCATTTCAGTGAAATGAGAGTACCAATGTGCAAGTGATGATAATTTAAATATTTTTATATATTTATGTATTTATAGATGGGGTTGTAAAAGAAGTAACTGCTAGGGTGTTTGGGAGAGGGGTGGGATTAAATTATGGGGAATCAAATTCAAAATGGGAATTGACACAGTTACTTACTGCTGATGATACTGTGCTTATGGGAGATTCTAAAGAAAAATTGCAAAGGTTAGTGGATGAGTTTGGGAATGTGTGTAAAGGTAGAAAGTTGAAAGTGAACATAGAAAAGAGTAAGGTGATGAGGGTATCAAATGATTTAGATAAAGAAAAATTGGATATCAAATTGGGGAGGAGGAGTATGGAAGAAGTGAATGTTTTCAGATACTTGGGAGTTGACGTGTCGGCGGATGGATTTATGAAGGATGAGGTTAATCATAGAATTGAGGAGGGAAAAAAGGTGAGTGGTGCGTTGAGGTATATGTGGAGTCAAAAAACGTTATCTATGGAGGCAAAGAAGGGAATGTATGAAAGTAGTACCAACACTCTTATATGGGTGTGAAGCTTGGGTGGTAAATGCAGCAGCGAGGAGACGGTTGGAGACAGTGGAGATGTCCTGTTTAAGGGCAATGTGTTGTGTAAATATTATGCAGAAAATTTGGAGTGTGGAAATTAGGAAAAGGTGTGGAGTTAATAAAAGTATTAGTCAGAGGGCAGAAGAGGGGTTGTTGAGGTGGTTTGGTCATTTAGAGAGAATGGATCAAAGTAGAATGACATGGAAAGCATATAAATCTGTAGGGGAAGGAAGGCGGGGTAGGGGTCGTCCTCAAAAAGGTTGGAGAGAGGGGGTAAAGGAGGTTTTGTGGGCGAGGGGCTTGGACTTCCAGCAAGCGTGCGTGAGCGTGTTACATAGGAGTGAATGGAGACGAATGGTACTTGGGACCTGACGATCTGTTGGAGTGTGAGCAGGGTAATATTTAGTGAAGGGATTCAGGGAAACCGGTTATTTTCATATAGTCGGACTTGAGTCCTGGAAATGGGAAGTACAATGCCTGCACTTTAAAGGAGGGGTTTGGGATATTGGCAGTTTGGGGGGGATATGTTGTGTATCTTTATACGTATATGCTTCTAAACTGTTGTATTCTGAGCGCCTCTGCAAAAACAGTGATGGTGTGTGAGTGTGGTGAAAGTGTTGAATGATGATGAAAGTATTTTCTTTTTGGGGATTTTCTTTTTTTTTTTTTGGGTCACCCTGCCTCGGTGGGAGACGGCCGACTTGTTGAAAAAAACAAAAAAACATGTATATTGATATAAGTGTGTGCAATGCTAGATAATACTATTTATTTTAGATTCCTTGGAGTTTTTTCCAGACACTGAATGAAATATCTGACTATGATTGATTACCTTTTTGTAGTTAGAGGAGCAAAGCTATACACATGAGTATTATACCTCTTAAAAAATAATCTTATCAATTCAAATACACTTTTTAAATTACACCAAAGTGGTTGGGCCACTTACCTTTTATATCCTACCTCTCCCCCCCCTCCAACCCTCTTCCAATATTTCCATCCTTACCCATCCTTCTTCCTTCCCCATCTTACCAAAGCTCTGGTCATTAGAAGCTAGTTTGACAAATAACTTTTGTTTTTTTTACATTGGTTGTAACACACAGAATACTGATATAGGATCCCATATCAGTATTCTACCACTTGGTTTAGAAAAGCTTTCTGACATCATGTGGATACAGCCTTTTCATTGGTTTGCAGTTGTGGACTCTTGTTCTTCCTGTTGATGGTGCTTATTAAATCTATATTTATGCTCTTTATCTTTCTATGATCTTTGGTTATTATGTTTTGTCATTTTTATCCTATTGTCCAACCAGGGTATTTACAGAGTTGTCAGTGTTTCTTCATAACTTCTTTTTTATATCTTGTGCTTTGAACTCACATCTGGAAATCTTAACTTAGTCTATTTTTTTTTTTTTTTTTTTAACAAGTCGGCCGTCTCCCACCAAGGCAGGGTAACCCAAAAAGAAAGAAAATCCCCAAAAAGAAAATACTTTAATCATCATTCAACACTTTCACTTCACTCACATATAATCACTGTTTTTGCAGAGGTGCTCAGAATACAACAGTTTAGAAGTATATAGGTATAAAAATACACAATATATACCTCCAAATTGCCAATATCCCAAACCCCTCCTTTACAGTGCAGGCATTGTACATCCCATTTCCAGGACTCGAGTCCGGCTATATAAAAATAACCGGTTAAAAATAGGTCATTTGAGGTCATGGGGCAGTAAGCATTTCTTTAGATCATCATAACTTGGGCAATAATCATTATATACCATTTTTTTTTCTTTTTATTTTCTTCAACAAGTCGGCCATCTCCCACCGAGGCAGGGTGACCCAAAAAAGAAAGAAAATCCCCAAAAAGAAAATACATTCATCATCATTCAACACTTTCACCACACTCACACATTATCACTGTTTTTGCAGAGGTGCTCAGAATACAACAGTTTAGAAGCATACACATATAAAGATACACAACATATCCCTCCAAACTGCCAATATTCCAAACCCCTCCTTTAGAGTGCAGGCATTGTACATCCCATTTCCAGGACTCGAGTCCGGCTATATAAAAATAACCGGTTAAAAATAGGTCATTTGAGGTCATGGGGCAGTAAGCATTTCTTTAGATCATCATAACTTGGGCAATAATCATTATATACCATTTTTTTTTTTTCTTTTTATTTTCTTCAACAAGTCGGCCGTCTCCCACCGAGGCAGGGTGACCCAAAAAAGAAAGAAAATCCCCAAAAAGAAAATACATTCATCATCATTCAACACTTTCACCACACTCACACATTATCACTGTTTTTGCAGAGGTGCTCAGAATACAACAGTTTAGAAGCATACACATATAAAGATACACAACATATCCCTCCAAACTGCCAATATCCCAAACCCCTCCTTTAGAGTGCAGGCATTGTACATCCCATTTCCAGGACTCGAGTCCGGCTATATAAAAATAACCGGTTAAAAATAGGTCATTTGAGGTCATGGGGCAGTAAGCATTTCTTTAGATCATCATAACTTGGGCAATAATCATTATATAACTTTTTTTTTTTTTTTTTTTTTTTTATTCAACAAGTCGGCCGTCCTCCACCGAGGCAGGGTGGCCTTCCTTCCCCTATAGATTTATATGCTTTCCATGTCATTCTACTTTGATCCATTCTCTCTAAATGACCAAACCACCTCAACAACCCCTCTTCTGCTCTCTGACTAATACTTTTATTAACTCCACACCTTTTCCTAATTTCCACACTCCGAATTTTCTGCATAATATTTACACCACACATTGCCCTTAAACAGGACATCTCCACTGCCTCCAACCGTCTCCTCGCTGCTGCATTTACCACCCAAGCTTCACACCCATATAAGAGTGTTGGTACTACTATACTTTCATACATTCCCTTCTTTGCCTCCACAGATAACGTTTTTTGACTCCACATATACCTCAACGTACCACTCAACTTTTTTTCCTAATCAATTCTATGATTAACCTCAACCTTCATAAATCCATCCGCCGACACGTCAACTCCCAAGTATCTGAACACATTCACTTCTTCCATACTCCTCCTCCCCAATTTGATATCCAATTTTTCTTTATCTAAATCATTTGATACCCTCATCACCTTACTCTTTTCTGTGTTCACTTTCAACTTTCTACCTTTACACACATTCCCAAACTCATCCACTAACCTTTGCAATTTTTCTTTAGAATCTCCCATAAGCACAGTATCATCAGCAAAAAGTAACTGTGTCAATTCCCATTTTGAATTTGATTCCCCAAAATTTAATCCCACCCCTCTCCCGGACACCCTAGCATTTACTTCCTTTACAACCCCATCTATAAATATATTAAACAACCATGGTGACATTACACATCCCTGTCTAAGACCTACTTTTACTGGGAAGTAGTCTCTCTCTCTTCTACACACCCTAACCTGAGCCTCACTATCCTCATAAAAACTCTTTACAGCATTTAATAACTTACCACCTATTCCATATACTTGCAACATCTGCCACATTGCTCCTCTATCCACTCTATCATATGCCTTTTCTAAATCCATAAATGCAATAAAAACTTTCCTACCTTTATCTGAATACTGTTCACATATATGCTTCAATGTAAACACTTGATCTACACATCCCCTACCCACTCTGAAACCTCCTTGCTCATCCGCAATCCTACATTCTGTCTTACCTCTAATTCTTTCAATTATAACCCTACCGTACACTTTTCCTGCTATACTCAGTAAACTTATTCCTCTATAATTTTTACAGTCTCTTTTGTCCCCTTTCCCTTTATATAAAGGGACTGTACATGCTCTCCGCCAATCCCTAGGTACCTTCCCCTCTTTCATACATTTATTAAAGAAAAGTACCAACCACTCCAACACTATATCCCCCCCTGCTTTTAACATTTCTGTCATGATCCCATCAGTTCCAGCTGCTTTACCCCCTTTCATTCTACGTAATGCCTCGCGTACCTCCCCCACACTTACATTCTGCTCTTCTTCATTCCTAAAAGATGGTATACCTCCCTGACCAGTGCATGAAATTACTGCCTCTCTTTCTTCCTTAACATTTAAAAGTTCCTCAAAATATTCTCGCCATCTACCTAATACCTCCATCTCCCAATCTACTAACTCCCCTACTCTGTTTTTAACTGACAAATCCATACTTTCCCTAGGCTTTCTTAACTTGTTTAACTCACTCCAAAATTTTTTCTTATTTTCATTAAAATTTCTTGGCAGTGCCTCTCCCACTCTATCATCTGCTCTCCTTTTGCACTCTCTCATTATATACCTATTATACTATATATATTTAGAAGGGCAGGGGATATGTAGACAAAGTTTTTCATTGAAACATTCAAGTGAACAGTATTTAGATAAAGAAGTTTTCTTTGCTCTTGTAGATTTAGAAAAAGCATATAATAGGGTGGATAGGGGAGTAGTGTGGCAGATGTTGCAAGTGTGTGGAATAGGTGGTAGGTTACTGAAAGCAGTTAAGAGTTTTTATGAGGATAGTGAGGTTTGGTTTTGGGTATGTAAGAGTAGGTCATAGACAAGATACATAATGTCACCATGGTTGTTTAACCCTTTCAGGGTCCAAGGCCCAAATCTGGAGTCACGCACCAGTGTCCAAGAATTTAAAAAAAAAAAATTTGTTATTTTTTCTTATGAAATCGTAGAGAATCTTTTTGTGAAGGTAATAAAACAAAAAGTACGAAATTTGGTGGAAAATTGACGAAATTATGCTCTTGCGAATTTTGATGTGTCAGCGATATTTACGAATCGGCGATTTTGCCGACTTTGACTCCCATTTTAGGCCAATTACATTATTCCAATCAACCAAATTCTTAGCTATTTCACTAGTATTACTTCTATTCTATCGATTGAGCACAAGAAATCGCCAAGTCAACTGTTTCAACTACAAAATAAAGTGATCGGAAATTGTTAATTTGGCCAATTTAACACAAAGTTCAAAATATTCCAATTTCAAAATAGGGTCCAGAATGAACAATGTAGGCATTCCTGGCACTAAACTAACATTTCCTCTGTTCATTAGTTATGTTTTGAGGCTTTACAAATAAATTCCATTTTGATTTTTTATTCACATAATGCATTTTTATTCACACCAAAAAATAGAAGATTTACTGTTATGCAATACTGTAATAATTGTATAAATATCATCACCATATTTGTGAATGTATATTAGACCCACCAGCTGACGTGTATTAGACGTGTGAGGTCGTTTGTTTACTCTTGAATATCGGCAAAAATTTAACATTTCTGCTACTTTGAGCTCAGTTTCAAGCCATTTCCAGTGCTAAAACCAATCAAAATCACCTCTATTTCTGTAATATGTCTTCCATTCTATCAAATGAGACCAAGAAATCGCAAATACAACTATAAAAAACATACGAAAAAACACTGCAAAGTTGCTGTTTTAATCGAAAAATCATGATTTCATTTTTTTTCTCTCATTATACACAGTGTGCTGCAGGATCTGTTTTATGTGGTGCACACATACCACATAGATGTATTCTCTCATATCTAGGCCCAAATGTACCACTCACAGTTTATGAGAGTGAGCTGAGCTCATGGCGTAGATCTACGGTTTGGACCCTGAACGTAAAGCCGTAGATCTACGGGACGGACCTTGAAAGGGTTAACATTTATAGATGGGGTTATAAAAGAAGTGAATACTAGGGTGTTGGGGAGATGTGTGGGATTAAAATATGCAAAATCTAATACAAAATGGGAATTGTCATGGTTGCATTTTGATGATGACACTGTGCTTTTGGGAGATTTTGAAGAGAAGCTGTAAAGGTTGGTGGATGAGTTTGGAAGGGTATGTCAAGGAAGGACATTAAAAGTGAGCATAGGAAAGAACAAGGTGATCAGAGTAACAAATGACCTAGGTAATGAAAAACTGGATATCAGATTGGAAGGAGAGAGTATGGAGGAAGTGAGTGTGCTCCGATACTTGGGAACGGACATGTCAGCAGATGGGTACGTATATGAAAAAACAAGGTGAACCATAGAATTGATGAAGGGAAAAAGGTGGGTCGTGCATTAAGGCATCTGTGGAGAAAATGAACATGATCCATGGAGGCAAAGAGGGCTATATAAGGGTATAGTGGGACCATTACTCTATGTGTGAAGTAAGGGTTGCGACCGTTGCAGTGAGGAGGAGGCTGGAGGTAGTGGAGATATCGTGTCTGAGGGTAATGTCTGATGTAGATATTATGTGGAGAATTCATAGCTTAGATATTAGGAGAAGGTGCATAGTTATTAAAAGTATTATCCAGAGGGATGATGAAGGGTTGTTGAATGTTTAGAGAGGATGGAACGAAATAGGATGACTTTTAGGGTGTATCAGTCTGTATTGGAGGGAAGGTAGGGTAAGGGTCACCCTAGGAAAAATTGGAGGGAAGGGATAAAGGAGATTTTGTGTGTGAGAAGGCTTGGACATCCAGCTGGTGTGTGTGAGCATGTTAGATAGTGGAGGCAAATGGTTGTTGGGACTTGATCTGTTGGAGCATGAGCAAGGTAACATTTTGTGAAGGGATTCAAGGAAACTGGTTAGCCAGACTTGAGTCCTGAAAGTGGGAAGTACAGTGCCTGCACTCTAAAGGAGGAGTGGGGGATATTTGCAGTTTGGGGACATCTGAACTGTGGTATGATCATGCCTCTGGCGAGACAGTGATGGAGCGAAAGTGCTTCTTTTTTGGGTCACCCTACCTCAGTGGAAAAATGGCCAGTGTTAAAAACTGGAGTCAGCAGAGTACAAGGATTCCACTGATAGTTTTGTTTCCTTGTTATGAATGCTTGACCTGCTATAGTCGAGAGGTCATGGTATGACTTCTGGGGTATTATTTGGTACAAAAAATTATTTGACTAAAAATATTTTAAAGGTTGACTGTTTATTTTGAATAATTTGTGACTTGTATATATTTTTTTATTTAACACGTCAGCTGTTTCCCACCAAGGCAGGAGGACCTTAAAAAAAAAAAAATTACTTTCATCATTCAACACTTTCACCTTCACTCGTACATAATCACTGTCTTTGCAGAGGCGCTCGAATATGACAATTTAGAAGTCCCTCCAAACTTCGAATATCCCAAACCCCTCCTTTAAGGTGCAAGCATTGTACTTCTCATTTCCAGGACTCACGTCCGGCTAATTGGAAAAGGAATTTCAGTGACTCGTCTAATATCTTGGCTGGTACATGTAGTGTAATAATGTACTTAATAGATTTAATGTACAGGACTTTGTTGATGAAAAAATCAGTTTACTTTGACGTTTCTGCTCCCTGCTGGTTTTCTGCTTTCTAATGGTATTTTTGCAGTATACAGTAGGGTCCCGCTTTACAGCGTTTCGCCTTACGGCGTTCTGCTAATACAGCAATGTCAAATTATGACCAAAATTTGCTATACAGCAAGCAGTCTTTCAAATACGGCACGCCCCACCCTGTTTGTTTACATTTTCCATGACCACATCTATTATGTCTAGAAACTTTACAAAATTTCAAATGTTTTTTAGTTATTGCGTATTTTATATGTATTCTAATAATTATACTTGTGTATCTGTACCTAATATACTTATACATTGTGCTGGTGTGCAGGTACACATTAAAATCGCTAAGAGTCTCTACTCATGACACGAATAGTATGTAATAATCATCACTCTTGGGCACATTAAATGTCTTATTTTACATTAATATAGACATTTTCATTAATCCATCTATAACATTTTCCTCAAAATTATATAAGAAACACATTACATAGCATATAAACATGATGCATACACTCAGAGAATAAAAATTGACATAAATATGAGATTTGTTTACAAAGCGGCTTTGTAGTCATTGTCAAAAGAATTATGTTTTCTCTAGTCAGACACTGGGGGATACCTGTAGAAAAATATTCCTTTTGTATGCCTTCACTCTATATATAGCAATTCACGACCCTTGTGGGTTTAGCGCTTTTTTTTTATTATGATGATGATAATATCATCATCATCATCACTCTAAAAATGGTGTGTTGCATGAGAATGGGAGTGTTGCTGTTTGCTTATTCTGTACTAACTTGTACAACTTGCACACAATGTAAGAGTATTTGTATTGTGAGGTAATTATTATTATTATAAAAAAAATATTGTGAGGTAAAAGTTTTACAAACTCTTACAAACGTACGTGAATGAACTAAAAGCAGACACACGTTAATATGCATTTATTTCGCCTGACAAAGTGATCGTCCACTACCTGTTCATTTTGTGTTCTTACATTGTCTGAACTCTGTATCTCGTTCTCTCTCTTGTTTACTCTTTCGTTGACTAGTTGGCTCTCATTGACAATGACATCTAAGCTAGCTGTGATAAAAAGAGGAGTTGTAAGCCTCTTGCTTTAAGTGCCAAGTTAGAGGATGATAGTGTGCCATTCTGATTTTATTCAATAAACACCCTGCCACTTACCTCTCACACATTAATATTAATATTTTAAGGTAAGTAATAAGTGTACTCTGTGTGTATCTTGCCTCCAGGAGGAGGGATAACATTACATTTTCTCTGCTCAGCCACCAGAGAAAACGTGTATGAATCTGTGTTTGGCCCAGCCACTCCCCCACTCTGCTTTTGTTTACAATTTTCGGCATGAATTATTCATTACCTCCCTTCGTTTATGATGGCATCTAAAGGTAGTTGTTAGAAACGATTAAATTCAGTGAACAAGGTATGTCGATGCTAATAATATGGCTCTGGGCCAAATAAATACTACTTGCCTCTCTTCCTTTATTAAGACTACTTATATTATAAGGTAAATAATGAGTGTACTGTATGTGTATTTTAACTCTCTGGGAAGTTTTAAATATCGTATATTAAGTACGAGACGGGGAGCCAGTGCTACCTACACCTGACTTCCTACAAATAAGTACTACTCACCTCTCTCCCTACATTAAGATTACAAATCCTTTTAAAATAAGTAATGAATGTTCTGTGAATATATTTTACTTTGTGTGTTTTTAATGCCTAGTTCTATTACTAACTTAATATAATTTAGTGTGAACTTGTTGTCTGGCATTTATATGCATTTATAAATGGAAAAAATGGTGTTCTACCTTCCGGCGATGTCTGCTTTCCGGCAATAGCCTGGAACCTAACCTGCCGTATAAGTGGGGCCCTACTGTATTTACAAAGCTTGTCAAAAGTAGACCCATGATTTAAAGCCTAGATATGAGAGTGGATCTGTGCAATGTGTGTGTGTGCACAGTAAAAAAAATAATTTCTTGCCCCACGTGGTGTATGATAGGAAAAGTAAAACCGATCTTGTGTTAGGTTTCAAGACAGGAAGCTCTTTATAAGTTTGTCAAGTTTTCCCTTACAGGGTGAGGCTGTCCATTCAGTTGTTAACCAGGCTACACAGTTCTTAACCTGACTGACTGAGAGACTTGCACAGCACCTTGCTAATGGATGAGAGGAAATTTTGTGAGGCATAGTAGAGATGATCTCTTCCTTGTTGATGGAAAACTTTGGCAGCACCCAAGTTCCCCCAAGCTGCTTTTAGTGTATGACTTTATAAGTGTGTTTGTCCTCAGTTTCAAAGACAATTTGTAGAGGTATTATAAATAGAATGTAGAAAGTTGCAAGGTGATATAATGTATTTTGAAAATATTAAATTTAGTTAATTAAAGAGGCTTCTGGTACTTGAAGCATGAAATATTAAAATTATCACTTAATGTTAATGTATAACTAACTTGTCCAGGAATATGACCAAACACATTAACTCGTCCCCTGCCTGCCTTCCTTCTTTCTCCAGTCTAGCCATAAATTCTTAAATCCCTACTCTGCTTTTCTCCCTCCCTCTCCCTCCCTCCCTGTTTCTTTCCTGCTCCCCTCACTCTCCTGTCTCTCCCCCTCTCCCTTCTCTCTCCTGGCTCTCCCCCTCTCTCCCCTCCTGTCTCTCTTCCCTCCTGTCTCTCTTCCCTCCTGTCTCTCTTCCCTCCTGTCTCTCTTCCCTCCTGCCTCTCTCCTTTCTCTTTTTCTCTTTTTTTTTTCTCTTTTAAACACACACTACCGCCACCACCTTTTCTTGTTTCCCTGTACTTCCTCCTGTACCTTCCTCCACTTCCTCCTGTACCTCCCTCCACTTCCTCCTGTACCTCCCTCCACTTCCTCCTGTACCTCCCTCCACTTCCTCCTGTACCTCCCTCCACTTCCTCCTGTACCTCCCTCCACTTCCTCCTGGACCTCCCTCCACTTCCTCCTGTACCTCCCTCCACTTCCTCCTGTACCTCCCTCCACTTCCTCCTGTACCTCCCTCCACTTCCTCCTGTACCTCCCTCCACTTCCTCTTACACCTCCCTCCACTTCCTCTTACACCTCCCTCCACTTCCTCCTCTGCCTCCCTCCACTCCATCCACTTCTTCCTTCCACTGTAGTATCTCATCCCCTTCTCATCTTTGTTCCACCACTTCCACTTCGTGCTGCTGGTGCTCACCTTTGTCTTTCTTGCTGTGTTTGTACACATTCAGTTTGTAGGCTGGAATTCACTAAAAAAGATCTGCCTCTTATAATGTCATGCACTGTTGCATACCTTGCTAACATTATTGAAATACCATTTCTACTACTGACATTATATTTACACTATTCCTTCTACTTACAATATTGCTCATTGCATTTGTGGTGGATTTTTACATTCTTATTCAGTACATTTGTATGTATTGTATTAGGATAAATCATATTAATTTCCTTTGAAGTACCCGTAGTCTTACCAGCAATTGAAATAACAGTACACCATATTAATTTTGTTGATATTAATATAAGCCAGAGTTAATGAATGTATGTAGCTGACTGGTTTTTGTCACAATCATGTGGCTTGTTAATAAATTATCCTGCACATTGGTGGTAAGAACGACTTGAGATACATGCTAACTGGAGCAAGAGCAAGAGTGAGGGGGGGGCACTTTGCCTGTTCATGAGCCAAGCTAGCAAACCAACACTCCTGGGTACCAGCGTGAGTAGTGCTGCTGCTTTCTGCTTCTTACTCTGTTACCATAGCATCCAGGTATCTTGTGCAACAACTCTTCTGCATGATACTTTTCTGTGATATTCACAAGTAATTCATAATTTGGAAGGGAGATTTTAGACATTGTCTTGGTCTGTCTTGGTGACTTGATAATGGTTTAGGGCAAAGTAAATAGCCTGAATTTCCTTTCCCAAATGTAAGTTATTTGTGAATTGTTTTAGCCACAATATTGTGACTTCTTGTTCTTTTTATTTGCCAATTTGTAATTAGGATTTTGTTAAGCATAACATATTTCTTGTGCTTGTAATCATTTAAGTACAGTATTGTACTATACAAGGTATTCTGGCATCTCATATTCTTTAAATTTATTAAGCCTTTGAAAATAAAAAATAATTAATACTTGTCTTTAAGAATGCAAAGCTGTGGTGTGATCTTGTATACTCTGATCTTCCTATACAGACTGCACAGACTTCACAAAGGAATTTTTCAAGGAAAACTTTTTATAGTATTTTTAAGTGATAAATGCTTTTCCATTAAGTTAAACATTATTCTGTAAATTTAGATGCATACCAATGAACAAATGTTTTGTGATCAAAAGTAAGTAACTTAAGAAATTCAACTAAGAATTTTTATTGAAAAAATATATAAATTTGCCATGTAATTCAGTGTGAAGACTTACTCAGGCCTATAACAACTTCAGACAGTATTACCAAGGCTGGCTGGCTCCTCAGGAAAATTAATGAATAGAAAAAGAAATAATAATTCACAAAGATAAACACTTTATTATTTATTAATGCAAAGATAAAACATTGAAATATGAAGGTGTATCCTACTTGAAAGAAAAATTAAAAATGAAATGGAAAAATGACATTTGAATTCAACGCTAATATGTACAGTTATACTGGGGTGTCTGGTTGAGGTTGACACCGTCTTATAGAAATTGTAGCCGTTGCTGATGATGTGGGGGGGGGTCACAGGTGTTGAGTGACAACCCAATGACTAGTTCTTCACAGAGTCTATAACCTTGAATAGTCAGTCCAGATGACAGGAATGCAGGTTCTTTACCACTGCAATTTGAGGGGTAGTGTCCTGTACAATTAATCAGGTAGGTAGATTATAAGGTGACGTCCCAAGACTGGTTTCAGTCCGTCTCTTTCAACACTTCTCGTTGGTTGGCAGGTGACCCGATCTGTCATTCCAAGCTGGGAAGAGAGACAGGTTACCCACTGCTTAAGAAATCACTCTCCTTGATAAGTGCAGGATACTTAAAAAAGGTGGTGATTATCGAAGTCTTATGTGGAGCTTAAAACTGAAAGGACATAGTTTATTATTGGTCAAAAGTGAAGCTTTCAACCAATATCCACTAGAATAAGAGCAGAGACTTTTACTTACAGTTGTGCTGGGAGCTGTGAGTCCAGTGATTACTGTTTGGCCGGAGCCCCCACACGTCACCTTTCGGGGTGGGGAGAAAGGGGGGGGATAACGGGAGCTAGACTGACCCTACCTTAACAAGCAGCCGGCAATCAAACTATCGTTACCATATACTCGCTCGCTATTCCTATCTGTTGAACTTTTCCCTCACATTCAGCATGCTCCATGTTTTGGCTTTGTGAAATTTGGTAGTTTTTTCTTGGTGGAGCAGTAGGATAGTGTGCATCTCATCTGAGAAAGGGACTCAGTGAAAACACTTAGGAGTGTTAGGTAGCACCTGAAGTGCTTTCTAAACAGAGAAATATTTTCTTCAGCTGTGCAACTTTCCTGGCACATGCCTGGGCTCAGGGAGTAGAAAAGCTCTTGGAATTCATCAAATAATAATAATGTGTAATATCTTTATTTCTACAAGTACAGTGGTGCCTTGACTTGCGAGTTAAATTCGTTCCATGACCTAGCTCATAACTCATTTTGCTCGTATATCAAATCAATTTTCCTCATTGAAATTTATTGAAATGCCATTAATCCGTTCCAGCGGAATTCCTGGCTCTCGGGAGGCAGGAGAAAATACTTCAATATAATGCTAATATCAACTCTGTGGCTTATTTATCTATCACAGTTGATCTAATATGACATAATAAACAATATAAATAACATAGAAACATGATATATACTCTAGAATGAATAACATACATCATTACATGACAAGTGGTGGCAGCCACTCCCGAGGTAAAATTAATTCTTGCTCTGACCATATCTTGCAATTCTTGCTCTTCTCAGGTCTTATTATAAGAGAAAACAGTGTGTTTGTGAGGCTAACTGCACTAGATCACTAATCTCATAAGGAAAACACTGAAACAAAGGCGATTTTCTTGTGTTTTTCTATGATTTCATGCTTTAATTCAATGGACACACCCTCTTATTCTCAGCACTGTCCTTTGCACTTTCTTAGGACCCATGGTTAGAAAAAAAGAAATTTGGCAAAATAACTGCACAAAACGCTTGGATGCTGAGCGGATGTGGCGTTCGCTGCGCCAACTAGTGGCGGTGTATCTGAAGCTTGCCTGTAACTCTGATTTTGGCTCACAGCTCAAAGCAAAAAAATTGACCGAGCGATGGCTCATAACTTGGAAACTCGTAAGTTGGAGCACTCATAAGTCAAGGTACCATTGTGCATGTACAAGGTATATAGGCCTAGCTGACATCAATGACATACTACTATATAGAAAGCCGCTTGTTATGCAGAGCATTTCAAGCAGATTAGGTCAGTTTTGTTCCAGGATGCGACCCATACCAGTCATCTAACACCCATGTACCCATTTTACTGATGGGGAACATAGACAGCCTGTGTAAGGAAACACACCCAATGTTTCTACCCTCGCCGGGAATCGAACCCGGACATTCGCCATGTGAAGTGAGATCTTTTAGCCACCAGGCCATGGGGCACCGCAAGGTATGCTCTGTAGCTTTGAATTGCATTGTGCAGTACACAAAAGGCTTTAAAGCTGCTTTCTTGGTAGACTGGTCATCCATTGTACCTGATGTAAAGTGAGACGGCTTACTTCTTGTGCTGTTGTGGTATGGTCTTCTTATACGAGTATGAGCATGGAATGCCTTTCCTGGAAAGCATCCTTAACTGAGCTCTGACACTGTGTCCCTCTCTGAAGAATTTCAAAATAGGTGTACTTTAGGCAGTGAATATTTTGTAAGAGCTCACATAGCACCTGGAGAGAATAGATTGCTTGACTATGCTCTGCTGGTATGCAGCCTTGTGCCGCTTAAGGCTGTATAGCTACCAGGTCTACTGCTGTGCTTAGTGGATCCTGTCTGCCACCTGTTAATTTGTCTTTTTACTGTAGCATTGTGAGTGTTCTCTGATGAGAACCTCAGTGTTGATTCTGGATCTTTACTGCAGACTTCCCTCCTGAATTGTAACCCAGATGTATATGAGGTCAGGGAGATTGGGTTATTCCCTTACCCTCCTTGGATGGTATCAAATGAAATAACTAGGGAAAATAGTAAATATAAAATAATAGTACATGCTAGATTTTGTGATTCCAGGTGCAATTATAAGAGGGTGATGATATGATCAGTCATCCACAACATTATGGTTTGTCTTTTTGACACTTAATACAAGAGATTGCAAGTGTGGGCTATCAGTTAAGAAAAAAATTGTCCCTTATAAAGGAAATTAACATTGAAATTGATGAAGATTTTTTTTAGCAATAAACCAATCAATTGAAAGTATGTGTTAACATGCTGTGCTGTACATTGTTTCCCAGATTCCCCACCTCTGCTGTTGAATTTGTTTGCTAATGAAAAATTTGCTTGTTACACTGCAGGTTGTGTATTTATACATTGTTTACACTGTATATGCATGAGAAATAAGAGCCAAAATATTTATCTTTAAAGATAAAAATTTACCTGCTAAATGCATTTTATAAATAATTTAAGTTATGCAAACTATAGCATTTCAGGATGATTGAAGAGGCAAGATCATATCAACATAGTAACTTGAATTTTACTAAGCAGTGTTATGAGATTTGTATGAACTATTTCAGGATATGAATGTCACTTATCATAGTGCAACACTGATGTCATATTTTCATTAACTTGCAGAATCATTATACAAACAAGTAAGGGCAGCTTTGTTTATGCTTTTTTTTTTTTTGTAGTTATAATGTACCAGGTAATAAGTTTTGATGTTACAGCCAGTGAATGAGGTGGTGCATGCAAACTTAAAATTTAGTCTTTAGTCATGTTTGTAATGGCTTCCTTTGTGTTGTGCATTTCTTTGTAGTGCTTTTTTATTTTTACAGATAGTATGAATAGCTTTTACCTCTTGCTTCTAAATATGTTGTGTTAGACCTCCAAAATGTGTAAACACAGCACATTAACATGTTTCCTAAACTTTTAAGTTTACTTGACTTTTTTTTTTTTATCATAGCCAGACATTAAATATGTATGTTGCTGCAAGTTACACAGGAGGGCCCCCGCTTTACAGTGTTTCCTTTACAGTGTTTCGCTAATACAGCAATTTTCAATTACATACCCATTCTTCATATATTCACACTTTCTACAATAAATATATTCACCACTCACTCTAAACTAAGGATGAAAATATTTTAAAGTAAGAATGTGTGTACTGTAGGTACATTTTTAAGGCCTAGATCTATTGCTCACTTAACATGTTTACACTATCATCTATTATCAGGCTTTTATATGCAAATGAAAGTGAAAAAAAGGCTACGTTTGACTTTAGAGGAATTTTTGCTTTACAGCAGTAGTGCAGAACCTAACCTGCTGTATAAGTGGGGCCCTCCTGTATTTGTTAAAATTTTACTCCTGAAGCTATTGAGTTTTTCTTAGTTTGTCTTTTTAGTATTTAAGATTATATTTGTTATTGTTAATACTGTTATATTTTGTGTGTGGTAAGCTGACTGGCATCAGATACCCAGCCATATTGTGCTTTAGTTACACTACTTAAATTATTTAAGTTAACTTTGGAGGTCTGCTCATTTTTCTCCTTCACATTATATTTTCACTTAACCCAATTTTAAGTTTTTGTCTTTATCATAAAATCTTTCATACTTTGATTTCTCACTTGTACTGTATATACCCAAAATGCTCTTGTAGATAAGAACTCTGATTGTATTAGATATTTCTTAGTGCAGGTGTGAACTGCACATACTCTGCTTAATAGTGGGAATGCCAAGGTTGAAAACTTTAATATCACAGGAAGGAAGTCAGAAGTAACTTTAAAGTTTTAAGTGAAG
>NC_091342.1:16419671-16602171 GCF_038502225.1 Cherax quadricarinatus
TTCAAGGCTTCTTCTTCTTCTTCAAGGCTTCTTCTTCTTCTTCAAGGCTTCTTCTTCTTCTTCTTCTTCTTCAAGGCTTCTTCTTCTTCTTCTTCTTCTTCTTCTTCTTCTTCAAGGCTTCTTCTTCTTCTTCAAGGCTTTGTGTTAACCCCTTGACTGTCGCAACTATAAATCCTGAGGTGTCTCCTGGTGTCGCAAAATTCCCCCCCTTCCCCCAATTATTTTTTCTTATGAAATGATAGAGAATCTTTTCCCAATTGTAATGAAATTTGATGGAAAACTGACAGAATTATGCTCTCGCGAAGTTAGCGACCTTGGCGATATTTACGAATCGGCGATTTCACCCACTTTGAGCCTACGTGAGTGTTCTTACCCAATCCATGTTTCGAACCCCTCAGGAGTTTACCTGGAGAGTTTACCTGGAGAGTTTCGGGGGTCAACGCCCCCGCGGCCCGGTCTGTGACCAGGCCTCCTGGTGGATCAGCGCCTGATCAACCAGGCTGTTGCTGCTGGCTGCACGCAAACCAACGTACGAGCCACAGCCCGGCTGATCAGGAACTGACTTTAGGTGCTTGTCCAGTGCCAGCTTGAAGACTGCCAGGGGTCTGTTGGTAATCCCCCTTATGTGTGCTGGGAGGCAGTTGAACAGTCTCGGGCCCCTGACACTTATTGTATGGTCTCTTAACGTGCTAGTGACACCCCTGCTTTTCATTGGGGGGATGGTGCATCGTCTGCCAAGTCTTTTGCTTTCGTAGTGAGTGATTTTCGTGTGCAAGTTCGGTACTAGTCCCTCTAGGATTTTCCAGGTGTATATAATCATGTATCTCTCCCTCCTGCGTTCCAGGGAATACAGGTTTAGAAACCTCAAGCGCTCCCAGTAATTGAGGTGTTTTATCTCCGTTATGCGCGCCGTGAAAGTTCTCTGTACATTTTCTAGGTCGGCAATTTCACCTGCCTTGAAAGGTGCTGTTAGAGTGCAGCAATATTCCAGCCTAGATAGAACAAGTGACCTGAAGAGTGTCATCATGGGCTTGGCCTCCCTAGTTTTGAAGGTTCTCATTATCCATCCTGTCATTTTTCTAGCAGATGCGATTGATACAATGTTATGGTCCTTGAAGGTGAGATCCTCCGACATAATCACTCCCAGGTCTTTGACGTTGGTGTTTCGCTCTATTTTGTGGCCAGAATTTGTTTTGTACTCTGATGAAGATTTAATTTCCTCATGTTTACCATATCTGAGTAATTGAAATTTCTCATCGTTGAACTTCATATTGTTTTCTGCAGCCCACTGAAAGATTTGGTTGATGTCCGCCTGGAGCCTTGCAGTGTCTGCAATGGAAGACACTGTCATGCAGATTCGGGTGTCATCTGCAAAGGAAGACACGGTGCTGTGGCTGACATCCTTGTCTATGTCGGATATGAGGATGAGGAACAAGATGGGAGCTAGTACTGTGCCTTGTGGAACAGAGCTTTTCACCGTAGCTGCCTCGGACTTTACTCTGTTGACGACTACTCTCTGTGTTCTGTTAGTGAGGAAATTATAGATCCATCGACCGACTTTTCCTGTTATTCCTTTAGCGCGCATTTTGTGCGCTATTACGCCATGGTCACACTTGTCGAAGGCTTTTGCAAAGTCTGTATATATTACATCTGCATTCTTTTTGTCTTCTAGTGCATTTAGGACCTTGTCGTAGTGATCCAGTAGTTGAGACAGACAGGAGCGACCTGTTCTAAACCCATGTTGCCCTGGGTTGTGTAACTGATGGGTTTCTAGATGGGTGGTGATCTTGCTTCTTAGGACCCTTTCAAAGATTTTTATGATATGGGATGTTAGTGCTATTGGTCTGTAGTTCTTTGCTGTTGCTTTACTGCCCCCTTTGTGGAGTGGGGCTATGTCTGTTGTTTTTAGTAACTGAGGGACGACCCCCGTGTCCATGCTCCCTCTCCATAGGATGGAAAAGGCTCGTGATAGGGGCTTCTTGCAGTTCTTGATGAACACAGAGTTCCATGAGTCTGGCCCTGGGGCAGAGTGCATGGGCATGTCATTTATCGCCTGTTCGAAGTCATTTGGCGTCAGGATAACATCGGATAGGCTTGTGTTAATCAAATTTTGTGGCTCTCTCATAAAAAATTCATTTTGATCTTCGACTCTCAGTCTGGTTAGCGGCTTGCTAAAAACTGAGTCATATTGGGACTTGAGTAGCTCACTCATTTCCTTGTTGTCATCTGTGTAGGACCCATCTTGTTTAAGTAGGGGCCCAATACTGGACGTTGTTCTCGATTTTGATTTGGCATAGGAGAAGAAATACTTTGGGTTTCTTTCGATTTCATTTATGGCTTTTAGTTCTTCCCGCGATTCCTGACTCCTAAAGGATTCTTTTAGCTTAAGTTCGATGCTTGCTATTTCTCTGACCAGTGTCTCCCTGCGCATTTCAGATATATTGACCTCTTTTAGCCGCTCTGTTATTCTTTTCCGTCGCCTGTAAAGGGAGCGCCTGTCTCTTTCTATTTTACATCTACTCCTCCTTTTTCTTAGAGGAATAAGCCTTGTGCATACATCGAGTGCCACCGAGTTAATCTGTTCTAGGCATAAGTTTGGGTCTGTGTTGCTTAGTATATCTTCCCAGCTTATATCGGTTAGGACTTGGTTTACTTGGTCCCACTTTATGTTTTTGTTATTGAAGTTGAATTTGGTGAATGCTCCCTCGTGACTAGTCTCATTTTGTCGGTCTGGGGCTCCACGCATACATGTCTGAACCTCAATTATGTTGTGATCTGAGTATATTGTTTTTGATATGGTGACATTTCTTATCAGATCATCATTGTTAGTGAAGATGAGGTCTAGTGTATTCTCCAGTCTAGTAGGCTCTATTATTTGCTGGTTTAAATTGAATTTTGTGCAGAGATTTAAAAGCTCGTGTGAGTGTGAGTTTTCATCAGAGCTGCCTCCTGGTGTTATTACTGCAACAATATTATTTGCTATATTCCTCCATTTTAGGTGCCTTAAGTTGAAATCCCCCAGGAGCAAGATGTTGGGTGCAGGAGCTGGAAGATTTTCCAGACAGTGGTCAATTTTTAACAGCTGTTCCTGGAATTGCTGGGATGTTGCATCCGGAGGCTTGTAGACTACCACAATGACTAGGTTTTGGTTCTCGACCTTTACTGCTAAAACTTCCACTACGTCATTTGAGGCATTAAGCAGTTCTGTGCAAACAAGTGACTCTGCAATGTACAGGCCAACCCCCCCCTTTTGCCTGTTCACTCTGTCACATCTGTATAGGTTGTAACCTGGGATCCATATTTCGTTGTCCAAGTGATCCTTTATGTGGGTCTCAGTGAAAGCCGCGAACATTGCCTTTGCCTCTGCAAGCAGTCCACGGATGAAAGGTATTTTGTTGTTTGTTGCTGGCTTTAGACCCTGTATATTTGCAAAGAAGAATGTTATCGGACTGGTGGTATTGTTGGTACTGGGGGGGGATTTTTTTTCCGGCATTAGTATCTGTATCTGTTGGTTTGGAGTGGAGGCCATCGACTGTGGTTCCACTCCAGGAATGACTGGATTTGGTGTACGATTTCTGCCATTTCCTGCCAGTTTTTTTTCCTTCCTGGCACTAAAAAACCTCTCCCTCTTGAGTGGCTGTGGCTACCCAGGTTTTCCCATGGCCTGGATGTTTTGTATCTTTTTGTCCCCTTTAGATGGTATGCCTGGCAATTTAAGTTATAGCACAGTCTTTCCTGTACTGAAGAGGTACACATTTCAGGGTGAAAAAGCTTACAGGAAGGGAGTTTGCATTTTCCTGTTGTCATATGGGCATGACATTTTCTAGGGTGGTCATAGTTGCATGTCCCATCTGTTTTTCCAGATTTCCCATGCCAGCAGATACCAAGTGCATAGTATGAGCACAGGCTTGGTTTCCGTTTGCCTTGGGTTTCTGTGACTGTATTCCCTGTTGGTGCATGTTTCCCTGTCTTACTCCTATCCTCCCTAGCACCAACAATGGAGCTCCCACCAGTTGTTTTTGGTAATTTATCCTCACTATTGCTATTGGAGTCCTCTTGTTTGCTATTTCCTGCGGTATTTCTAGTTTGCAATATTGGTTTTATCTTATCTTTGACTACACTTGTTTCCCTACTATGGCTCCTGTCCTCTATGAGGTCATTTATATGTATTCCTTCCTGCGTATAATTCCCGACTACCTGGACAAAATCTCCAGCTTCACCATTACTGTCTCCCAGGACAGTATCTCCAGCTTCACCATTTCTGTCTCCCAGGACAGCACCTCCAGCTTCACCATTTCTGTCTCCCAGGACAGCACTATCAGCCCCACATTTACTGACTACCAGGACATCACCTCCAGCCTTACAGTTTGTGACTACATGGCCAGTATCAAGGGCAGTACCATTCAGCCCAGCCTTTTTATGTTCCCATCTGTTGTAGAAAGCTTCCAGGTTTTCTATGAAAGCAGCTTTGATGTTATCCTCTTTTAATACCCTCGTGATTTTAGTCCACAGATTTTCCTCATTTGGGCATACCCAAAAACACTTCTCTGTTTTAATACTGCTTGTAGCTAGTTCTGGGATATCTGCACAAGGAGCGTGACACCAATTTCCACAAAAATGACAATTTATCCATGTGGAAGCCCGTTTGTTTGACTGACCACAGACTACACACAGCTTCATAATGATTTGAATGGTTGATTTACTGCAATTCTACTAGCAACCTCTTGAATATTATATTAATAACCTCCTTAAATGAAGCTCTAGCTATTTGTATTTCTGTTTCTAACTCTTTTTGTATATTGGACAGCTTACCGTCACGTTCCTGATTTTTAATGTTTGTGTTTATAAGGGCGCCTACAAACCCATCCGTTTACAGTCTGCTTTATTGTCCAACGAAACTGTTTGAAACCAGTCCCGGGTTCGGACCAGTCAAGGGTTCGGACCAGTCAAGGGTTCGGACCAGTCAAGGGTTCGGACCAGTCGATCTGCTCTGATCAGTGGGTCACTTATTTAAAACATACTGGTCGGTGATTTGAGCTAACACATGAAGGATCTACTGGAAATTATCTACCCGAGTAATATGTGATTTGACTGATACAAAAGTATAACTTGCGTGTTGAAGAGCCGGTGATATCTGGCAGCTCCTACAATGACGTACAGTCGACCTCTTTGTTTATCAATCGCTGTATCTGGCTTTTCTATTTTTGTTTTTTCCGTCTCCACCACAATAAATGCTATATTATCACTATAGTTGACTGGTGCAAATTTTGGAGGAAGGACGCTTTTTCTGTAGTAATAATTGCTTCTCGTTGTGTATATTGCGACCGCTGGTAACTACAGGTTATATGAAATTCACAGTAACGTCTCGTATTTCAAGAAAAAGAAACTAATGAAAGTCACTCCACTCCACTAAGTACCATTATAATACTGGTTAGTTGCTACTACAACACTGTATTCTGCTATTCACTGGTATCACTAGATTATATGCGAGTACACTAGCAGGCCAGGAAGATTATTAAAAACAGCTGACCTGTGGTAAGTTTCTGGCGACTTCTGGCACCTGCCTCTATAGGCTTATCACTTCATTTACAAATTCACCTGTTTTCAAATGACACTTTAGCCTTTATCATCAATATACTAGGGAGCCACTGTAGTATACACTATACACTATGTATACTCAATGCTTTCAGGGAGACTTTCTTTCCTCTGACACAAAGTTCAATTATTATTATTTTCACACGGAAAACAGGCCTATGATTCCCCTCTGGCAGTAAACTCTGCTAGGTAATGCACACTAATTCTCCTTTTTTGACTCAGTATATAATGTTTTCCGCCCAAGATTGGTTCCAGGCGCTAGAGGGATGTATCGTATAGGATTGATGACACAAATTAAAGTTCTAGCACGTAAGAGCGACCGTGAAAACACCAGAAAACCGGGAGCACAACGAGGCACGCTGACAGTCACGCTGACTGGTGTGACAATTCTCATGACACAACTACCCAATAACATGGTCAGAAATTTGCAATTTGGCCAATTTCACAAAAATTAAAAAATATGACAATTTCAAAACAGGGTCCAGAATGAACAGTGCAGACATTCCTGGCTCTAAAATAACATTTTCTTTGTTCATCAGTCACATCTCCAGGCCCCTCTGGTAATACTCTTGCTTTCTATTTTGAATTTTTATTCAAACAAAAAATAGAAGATTTACTCTTATGCAGACTACTGCAATATTGTAATAATTGTATAAATAATGTCATCCCATTCATGACTGCATATTAGAATGGCTACTTAGACATTTATTGCTTACTTTTGAACATCGGCAAAAATCAAACATTTCCCCTACTTTGAGCTCCATTTCAAGGTTCTTTTCATAGTAAAACCAATCAAAATCATCTCTATTTCTATAATATGTTTTCCATTCTATCAAATGAGACCAAGAATACAACCATAAATACTTTATGAAAATAGACCACAAAGTTGTCATTTTAATTAAAAAAAAAGGTCAGTTTTTTCTGCGTGCTGCATGATTTTTTTATATGGTGCACACTGACCACACAGACCCATTCTCTCACATGTGGGCCTACCAGCTTTCTCCTGCTTGATTTGAAGCCGCTAGAATTTATGAGTATATATACGTCAAAAACGGTGGCTCATAAGACATATACATGTATGTACGACCAAAACAGTCAAAGGGTTAATAACCAGTACACTAGTGTTTAGGACTTTCATATTTAGAAAGCAAATTGAGAGAACTTATGTAATGAGTTAGTGTACTTGCAGTATTAGAAGTAAAGAATAATTGTACAGTATGTGTAATATGTGAAATACTTGAATTAGTTTATTAATACAGGCATGGGAAGTGGATACCTGCCGTGGACACTATAATAATGTGTCTTGTGTCATGTTCCACCCACGACAAGAGTTGATTCTATCCAATTCTGAAGACAAGTCCATCCGTGTGTGGGACATGGCCAAGAGAATATGCCTTCACACCTTCCGTCGAGAACATGATCGATTCTGGGTTCTGGCTGCACATCCCTCACTCAACCTCTTTGCAGCAGGACATGACAGTGGAATGATCATTTTTAAGGTAGGCAGCACAATTTAGCATTTGCTTTCTATGTACTTTTATTTTTGGTCGATGTATAGTGCTATATTTTTATTATTGGTAGAGCATGTGTTTTGATATTGTATTAGTAATTCTCTCTATATAGTACTGTAGTAAGTACAGCCTTTCCTCACTTAATGACGGAGTTCCACTCCTAAGACCATGTCGGTAAACTATTTCATCGCTAAGTGAGGAGCATACTATATTGGTAGTGGGTTTGTATCAACCATCTTTGATATTGTTTTAATATCACCTTTGCACTATTTATAACATTTCTAGTATATTTTTAAATGTTTATACAGTAGTGTACTGTATATTGTAATAAACAGAATAGAGAAAATTAGCTCTAATATACATTATTTAGTTTTGCATGCTGGTCAGAGAGCCCATCGTAAGTCCGAATCGTCGGTAAACGAGTGCGTCACTAAGTGAGGAGAAGCTATACACGTATTTACTTCAATACAATTTTTGCAGTGTGACTTTTCACAGAAAATATTTCTCAGTTTAAGGCTACTATAGTGAAAAAAAAATAAGATAAATTATTAAGGTTCTTTAAGAGATGCTTTCATTTCCAGTTAGAACGAGAGAGACCTGCTTATGCATTGCATGGAAACCTTCTTTATTATGTGAAAGAACGTTTTCTACGTCGCCTTGACTTAACCAAAAACAAGTAAGTGCTCACTAATAAAAAAAAAAAAAAAATTCTCCCTGTCTTTTCAGATTTTTACATTTGTCTTCAACCAGTGAATGACTGCATTAACCCTTTCGGGGTCGGTCCCATAATATTACAGCTTCGAAGCCAGAGTCAGTCCCTTAATACTAAGCCAAAATTCTAGCAGCTTCCAGTCTTGCAGGAGAAACATGTTAGGCCTATATATGAGAGTGCATCTGCATGGTCAGTGTGCGCAGTATAAAAAAAATCCTGCAGCATGCGATCATGTTTTTGGTGTAAAATTGCAAATTTGCAGCGTAGTTTCGTGTAGTTTTTTTTGGTTGTATTGTCGGTTTCTTGGTCTCATTTGATAGAATGGAAGATATATTACAGACATAGAGATAATTTTGAATGGTTTACAGAATAAAAGTATCTTGAAATTGAGCTCAAAGTAGTGGAAATGCTTAATTTTTGCTGATGTTCAAGAGCAAACAGTGTCATGCATCCAGTACACATCAACTGGGTGGTTTAATATGCACTCACAGATGCACTGACATTATTTATACAATTTTTACCATTATGCAGTAGTCTGAATAGCAGTAAATCATCTATGTTTTGTGTACTTTTATACCTTTGAAGAGTTTCGAGAGTTTCACTACTCTCGGAGCCCGGCCATGGGCCAGGCTCGTCTGGTGCTTGCCTGGTCAACCAGGCTGTTGCTGCTGGAGGCCTGCTGCCTCACATATCCATCACAGCCTGGTTGATCTGGTACCTGATGAAGATACTTGTCCAGTTTCTTCTTGAAGGCTTCTGCACTTGTTCCAGTTGTGTTTCTGATATCCTTTGGTAAGTTGTTGAATAGTCTGGGACCCTGGATGCTGATAATGTTCACTTATTGTCCCCACCACACCCCTTCCATATCTCTCGCTCCAGTATGTTATGACAGTGTGCAGATTTATGACTAGGCCCTCGAGTACTTTCCAGGTATATATTATGTCTCTCTCCTCCGCTCCAGTGAGAACATGTTCAAGATTTGAAGGCGTTTCCAGTAATTTTAGTTCTTTACTGGCTCAGTGTAAACGATCTCTGTATTTGTTCCAACTCTGATATTTCTCCTGCTTTGAACGGGGCCGTCAGCACTGAGCAATATTCTAAATGAGGGAGCACTAGCGATTTGAAGAGTGTCACCATCGGCATTATTTCCCTTGTTTTGAAAGTTCTCAATACCCACCCCATCATCTTCCTGGCTGTCATGATCTTTGTCTTGTTATGGTCTTTAGAAGAAAGGTCAGCTGACATAATTATTTCCAAGTCTTTTACGTGTTCCTTTCGTTCTATTTGGTAACCCTCTTGAGTTTTGTACATAGTGTTCCTTTTGAGTTTTTCATTCTTTCCATACCTAAGCAACTGGAACTAGAAAACCCTGCTTATGTCTTCATGTAATTTTTCAGTGTCATCTACCCTAGAGACTTTCATGCTATTTTAGTGTCATCTGCAAATGATGATACAAAAGTGTGACGGGTGTTTTTATCTATGCTATGAGGATGAGAAACAGCAGAGGTGCCCGGACAGTGCCCTGGGGCACTGAACTTTTCTCTCACTGATGCTGGATCTTTCTCTGTTTACTACTACTTTTTGTGTTCTGTGTTAGGAACCCAAAAATCCATCTTTCTACCTTCCCTGTAATGCCCATGGCCCTTATTTTGTGCGCTAGCACTCCATGATCGCATTTGTCAAACACCTTTGCAAAATGTGTGTAAATCACATCTGCATTTTGGTCATTTTCCATTGCCTCAGTAATTCTGTCATAATGGTTCAGCAGCTGTGACAGGCATGATCGTCCTGCTCTGAAACCATGATGGTTCGGGTTATGCTGGTTGTGCTGGTTCGTGAAATTTGTAATCTGCCGTCTCATCACTTTCAAAGATTTTTATGATGTGAGAAGTTAGGGCTACTGGTCTGTAATTTTTAGCTAGTGCCTTACTACCTCCCTTATGTAACGGAGCTATGTCTGCACTTTTTAAGGCCTCTGGTATTTCACCTAGATCTAAGCTCTTTCTCCAGAGTATACCGAGGGCTCGTGCTAGTGGTACTTTGCACTTCTTTATAAATAAAGCATTCCATGAATCTGGTCCGGGTGCTGAGTGAGTGGGCATGTTGTCCATTTCTTTTTCAAAATCTATGGGATTTGTACTAATGTCAATTAGTTGGTCTGTGCAGCCTTCTGCTGGTGTGAATAAAAATTCAAAATGAAAAGCAAGCATAATATGAGAGGAGCCTGGAGATGTGACTGATGAACAGAGAAAATGTTTAGTGCCAGGAATGTCTGCATTATTTATTCTGGACCCTATTCTGAAATTGGCCTTTCTTGAATTTTGTGTGAAATTGGCCAAATTAGTAATTTCTGATCACTTTATTGGATAGTTGAAATAGGTAAATGGGCAGTTTCTTGTACATGATCAATACAATAAAAGGAGCTCTAGCTAAACAGCTATGAGTTTGGTTGACTAGAACAATGGAATTGGCTCAAATTGGGCGAAATCACAGATGCGTAAATATGCCCGAGGCTTCAAAATTTACGAGAGCATAATTCCTTAAGTTTCCCATCAAATTTTGTGCTTTTGGTTTCATTACCTTCAGAAAAAGATTCTTTATCATATAAATTTTTTTTTTTAAATTCTTCAACCGTGGGATCAAGTTTGTGAGCAGGGGTCTCAACCCTCAAAGGGTTAATAATTGCATTATCATAATACTTGTACAGTGGTCCCTCATTTTTCGTAATTAATCCGTTCCTGGAAGTGTGACTATTATCGAAATTGACGGTTTTCGAATCCATTTTCCCTATAAGAAATAATGTAAATCCAATTAATTTGTTCCAGACACCCAGAAGTATCAACAACAATTTTTTTTTTTTTACCTTAAAGATAGATTTACATGCACAAAAGAATGAACATTCAACATGACAGTTACCTTATTGAAGGCTGTTGTTGATGAATGGAAGACAAGGAGGAGGAGAAAGGGAAGAGAGGTTATTGTTTGGAAGAGGAATCCCTCTCCATAAGGACTCTAGGTCACTTCGGGGGTCACTTACCTAGCTTAAATATAGATTTACATTCAGAAAAAAATGCCAAATAAATGTAAAGCACTAATAAAATGTATAAATGAACATTGGTAATATGGGTAGTTGATGAGTGGAACAGTCTGCCTAGTAGGGTGATCAAAGCTAAAACATTGGGTAGTTTCAAATTTAGGTTGGATAAATACACAAGTGAGAGGGGTTGGTTTGAATCGGTCTTGCACAAGAGTAAATAGGTTTATTGAAGCTTATTGCTTGGGTATAGCAGTTATGCTGTTAGTGGGTTGGATTTGTGAGGGACCGGCCTAATATGGGCCAACAGGCCTATTGCAGTGTTCCTCCTTTCTTATGTTCTAAAACATAGAAGAGAGGAGCTTACGAGCTTACGTGTGACTTTGTAAATGGTCCCAGTCGGACCAAAACGTCGTCGTAAGCTCCTCTTCTATGTACGGGTTATTTGTGTATTGTTCTAGTCACGGTATTGTGCCTTTTTTTGTTATTTATGTTCTAAAAGCTATGGCTTGGGTAGTTTCAAATTTAGGTTGGATAAATACATGAGTGAGGGGTTGGATTTGAATCAAACTTGCACCTGAGCTTATTGCTTGGGTAGCATTTGTTCTGTTAGTGGGTTGGATTTGTGAAGGACCTGCCTAGTATGGGCCAGCAGGCCTGTTGCAGTGTTCCTACTTTCTTAAGTTCTGATGTTATTACTTAACATCACACTTACCAGTAGGGTGATCGAGGCTAGGACTTTGGGTAGCTTTAAAAAGAGATTGGACAAATATATGAGTGGGAGGGGCTGAGTTTGATTTGTGTCATTGGGTACGGGAGTAAATTCTTGGGTAGCATTGGGTTGAGGTCATTTTGATAAGGACCTGCCTTGTATGGGCCAGTAGACCTGCAGTATTCCTCCTTTCTTATGTTCTTATTGAAGTCTTGTTTGTGTGAGGGAGGGATGGCAAGTTTATTGTTGGAGAATGTGACACGAATATCAACTCTACGGCTTATTTATCTATCACAATTCAACTTATGTGACATAATAAACAATATTAATACCATAGAAACATGGAATATACTCTAGAATGAATAAAATAAGTCATTATATATGTCACGAAGAGGTATGGGGTAGGTTTAAAAATGTAGCGTTAGTGTTCAGCAGAAGTTTGTGGTTACAGGAAAGTGGGTGCAGGAGGGAAGAGGAGCAATTGGTGGAATGATGATGTAAAGAGAGTAGTAAGGGAGAAAAAGTTAGCATATGAGAAGTTTTTACAAAGTAGAAGTGATGCAAGGAGGGAAGAGTATATGGAGAAAAAGAGAGAGGTTAAGAGAGTGGTGAAGCAATGTAAAAAGAGAGCAAATGAGAGAGTGGGTGAGATGTTATCAACAAATTTTGTTGAAAATAAGAAAAAGTTTTGGAGTGAGATTAACAAGTTAAGAAAGCCTAGAGAACAAATGGATTTGTCAGTTAAAAATAGGAGGGGAGAGTTATTAAATGGAGAGTTAGAGGTATTGGGAAGATGGAGGGAATATTTTGAGGAATTGTTAAATGTTGAGGAAGATAGGGAAGCTGTGATTTCGTGTATAGGGCAAGGAGGAATAACATCTTGTAGGAGTGAGGACGAGCCAGTTGTGAGTGTGGGGGAAGTTCGTGAGGCAGTAGGTAAAATGAAAGGGGGTAAGGCAGCCGGGATTGATGGGATAAAGATAGAAATGTTAAAAGCAGGTGGGGATATAGTTTTGGAGTGGTTGGTGCAATTATTTAATAAATGTATGGAAGAGGGTAAGGTACCTAGGGATTGGCAGAGAGCATGCATAGTTCCTTTGTATAAAGGCAAAGGGGATAAAAGAGAGTGCAAAAATTATAGGGGGATAAGTCTGTTGAGTATACCTGGTAAAGTGTATGGTAGAGTTATAATTGAAAGAATTAAGAGTAAGACGGAGAATAGGATAGCAGATGAACAAGGAGGCTTTAGGAAAGGTAGGGGGTGTGTGGACCAGGTGTTTACAGTGAAACATATAAGTGAACAGTATTTAGATAAGGCTAAAGAGGTCTTTGTGGCATTTATGGATTTGGAAAAGGCGTATGACAGGGTGGATAGGGGGGCAATGTGGCAGATGTTGCAAGTGTATGGTGTAGGAGGTAGGTTACTGAAAGCAGTGAAGAGTTTTTACGAGGATAGTGAGGCTCAAGTTAGAGTATGTAGGAAAGAGGGAAATTTTTTCCCAGTAAAAGTAGGCCTTAGACAAGGATGTGTGATGTCACCGTGGTTGTTTAATATATTTATAGATGGGGTTGTAAGAGAAGTAAATGCGAGGGTCTTGGCAAGAGGCGTGGAGTTAAAAGATAAAGAATCACACACAAAGTGGGAGTTGTCACAGCTGCTCTTTGCTTATGACACTGTGCTCTTGGGAGATTCTGAAGAGAAGTTGCAGAGATTGGTGGATGAATTTGGTAGGGTGTGCAAAAGAAGAAAATTAAAGGTGAATACAGGAAAGAGTAAGGTTATGAGGATAACAAAAAGTTTAGGTGATGAAAGATTGGATATCAGATTGGAGGGAGAGAGTATGGAGGAGGTGAACGTATTCAGATATTTGGGAGTGGACGTGTCAGCGGATGGGTCTATGAAAGATGAGGTGAAACATAGAATTGATGAGGGAAAAAGAGTGAGTGGTGCACTTAGGAGTCTGTGGAGACAAAGAACTTTGTCCTTGGAGGCAAAGAGGGGAATGTATGAGAGTATAGTTTTACCAACGCTCTTATATGGGTGTGAAGCGTGGGTGATGAATGTTGCAGCGAGGAGAAGGCTGGAGGCAGTGGAGATGTCATGTCTGAGGGCAATGTGTGGTGTGAATATAATGCAGAGAATTCGTACTTTGGAAGTTAGGAGGTGCGGGATTACCAAAACTGTTGTCCAGAGGGCTGAGGAAGGGTTGTTGAGGTGGTTCGGACATGTAGAGAGAATGGAGCGAAACAGAATGACTTCAAGAGTGGATCAGTCTGTAGTGGAAGGAAGGCAGGGTAGGGGTCGGCCTAGAAAAGGTTGGAGGGAGGGGGTAAAGGAGGTTTTGTGTGCAAGGGGCTTGGACTTCCAGCGGGCATGCGTGAGCATGTTTGATAGGAGTGAATGGAGACAAATGGTTTTTAATACTTGACGTGCTGTTGGAGTGTGAGCAAAGTAACATTTATGAAGGGATTCAGGGAAACCGGCAGGCCGGACTTGAGTCCTGGAGATAGGAAGTACAGTGCCTGCACTCTGAAGGAGGGGTGTTAATGTTGCAGTTTAAAAACTGTAGTGTAAAGCACCCTTCTGGCAAGACAGTGATGGAGTGAATGATGGTGAAAGTTTTTCTTTTTCAGGCCACCCTGCCTTGGTGGGAATCGGCCAGTGTGATAATAAATAAAATAATAATATGTCACGAGAGGTGCTGTGTTGTGTTGTTGTTGTTGGGTGTATAAGTGCCACTGAGAGCATAAGCCGTCCATAATGGTGGTGAAGCAGCAGCTGAGGCGGCGGTGTTTTCTGTAGCCCTATATAACTCCAACAACATTGGAGGAGTTGGCAGAATCGCTGAATCACTGAAGAAGACACCCTCTACCACCACCTACCACTATTACAATGCTACCACCATCACTACCACCTTCTACCACTGTTACAACTACTACCACCTTCTACCACTATCACTTCCACCCTCTACCACCATCAACCACTATCACAACTGCTTCCACTCCACCACCACTACCACCTTCGTATTTTTCTACAAACTTTTTCTTAAATTATACGTGCTTCTCACATTCTTTACTAAAGGACTGGCACTAGAAGCTTTCTTTGGAGCCATGATGACTTATTTAGCAGTTGCAAACACTAAAACGAATGGAATACAGTATTATGAAATGTATTGTATGAACTCGTGGGATCATCCTCACTCACGGATAAACAATGGCACACTGGCTGGGAATGGAGTGTGAGGTGGCTCGGGGCTGTGTGTACCTGTCCCAGACGAACAACTATTTGCGAGTCAAACGACGATTCATGAGCCAATGTTTTGACGAAAACGTTATGATTTTCGAAAATTACGACTATCGAGCCTTACGATTATCGAGGGACCACTGTACTGTGTTGAATTGATGTTCAGTCAAACACCCAGATTTGCTGGTGTTTCTTTCCTAGAGGTTCCACAACTATAAACTGTGAATAATCATAAATAATTTTTTTTTTTTTTTTTTTTTTACTCGAGGCCATGAATTGTATCAATATCTTATTATTGTACAGTGGTACCTCGAGTTACGGACTTAAATCATTACAGAAGGCTGTTTGAGTGCCGATACTGAACAAATTTGTTCTTGTAAGGAATAATGCACATTAGACTAGTCTGTTTCAGACCCCCAAAAATACATTTACATAATTGTTTGAGTTGGGAGCTGTTCGAAACTCGAGGTACCACTGTAGTTAATATTGATACTGATGCGATTGACCAGGAAGAATAATTCAGGTGTGAGTAAAAATTTTAACTGTTTTTAATGAAATCTCAGGGTTAATTTTCAACTGGCCTAGAAAATGGTCCAAGTCGGACCTAAATGTCATCGTAAGCTCCTCTCTTCTATGTGCAGGTTGTTTGTGTAAGATGTTAGATAACTGAGTTTAGCGAGTTAGAAATCTCAAGGCTTAGGAATTTCAAAATTAAGAAGCTTGTGAATTCTTGAACTTGGGGGTTTGACTACACAGAAATCCCTCCAAATTACTGATATCTAAATTAGAAAGCTTAGACTGTTTGTAAACTGTTCTCATCAGTGTCCCACAAAAATATTTGAACATAGTTTTGCAGATAATTCACATGTTCTTTAACAGTGAATATGTGTGTATTGTTTTTAAACAGTTATATTTTGTATAAGAATATATGGTATCTTTATCTATTTCTTTTATTTTTGCATGGTTTATACGTAGTTGCTGTTAGTTAGTTTAATATGTTTATTATGCACCCCATACCCATCCTGTGGGCGGTAGTCAAAAGATTACAGAGGTACATAATTGGTCCAGGGACTGGACTCCAAAGTTTTGATAGCTGAGCAAGTTACAAAGGTAATGAACTAGATCTGGTCATAATCATGACCAAGTTACGCAGAACAGTATTTAAGATTTTTTTTTTTTTTTCTCTCTCAACAAGTCGGCCGTCTCCCACCGAGGCAGGGTGACCCAAAAAAGAAAGAAAATCCCCAAAAAGAAAATACTTTCATCATCATTCAACACTTTCACCACACTCACACATTATCACTGTTTTTGCAGAGGTGCTCAGAATACAACAGTTTAGAAGCATATACATATAAAGATACATAAAAAGATTTATTTATATAATTTTTCATCACTGCTTGACAGTAGTTATAAAAATTACTGTACTTCGATTTAATGTAGAGTACTATTATAATAAGGATTTTATTTATTGAACTTAACAGCTTCTAGATTTGCAGTCACCTTTAGAAATTCATTCCATGCAAAACTGTGGGATTGACTTGTGTGGTTTACAGAGATGTGGCTGTCATGCAGCTACGTGCAGGTTCTCGTGCCCCAGTGTACAGCATGTCCTTCAATCCAGCAGAAAATGCTGTTCTTCTTACCACTCGTACTCACAATGTGGATAATAGCAGCTATGACTTATATCAGGTGAGCTCATAATGTATCTGCTATTTTGCCTGTAAATGAAATGCTCAGCCTTCACTAATTTTGGATAGTTAGAGTTTACTATGTGAGTGAGTGAAGCATGTGATAGCTTTCAGCCTTAGAAAATTTGCTCATCAACTTTCTTTTAAATACTCATTTGTAAGTGAAGGATTTAATTGTTTTTAATTTTTTAATAAGTTTGTGATACAAGCTGAAAAAAAATCTACTGTACAAGTCATGCCATTCAGTGTGGAAAAGCTGAGGGGGAAGCGGGAAAAAAAATTTTTGTAAAGAAGTAATAAATTATTGAAAGACTGCAAAATGCACTACTTCAGTGTTACTAAAGACAAGGTGACTTCTCTAAGTACTGATTACTGGAGTACAAATAAATAGGAATATCTTAAAGCAATACTGTGTATGTGGTATTTGGGGTAAGGCATGGGGGGAGGGAGGATTTTAGATACATATTTGTACAGTAGAACCCCGAGTTTCACCCTTAATCCGTTCCAGGAGCTAGGACTAAAATTGAAGCAATATTTCTCATAAGAAATAATGTAAATCCAATTCATCCATTCCAGACCCACAAAAATATATACAAAAAATTCATTTTTTAACCCTTTCAGGGCCCGTGCCGTAGTTCTATGGCTTTGAGTTGAGGGTCCAAACCGTAGATCTATGCCATGAGCTCAGCTTACTCTGATAAGCTGTGAGCGGTAAATTTGGGCCTAGATATGAGAGAATACATCTATGTGGTATGTGTGCACCACATAAAACAAATCCTGCAGCACACACTGCATAATGAGAGAAAATGTGACTGTAATTTTTTATTAAAACAGCGAATTTGCAGTGTTTTTTCGTATGTTTTTATAGATGTGTAGATGATAGAATGGAAGATATATTACAGAAATAGAGATGATTTTGATTGGTTTTAGTTCTGGAAATGGCTTGAAACTGAACTCAAAGTAGCAGAAATGTTAAATTTTTTTGCTGATGTTCAAGAGTAAACAAATGACCTCACTTGTCTAATACACACCAGCTGGTGGGTCTAACATACTATCACAAATGTGGTGATATTATTTATACAATTATTACAATATTGCATAACAGTAAATCTTCTATTTTTTGGTTTGAATAAAAATTCATTGTGAATAAAAAATTAAAATGGAATTCATTTGTAAAGCCTGAAAATGTAACTAATGAACAGAGGAAATGTTAGTTTAGTGCCAGGAATGCCTGCATTGTTGATTCTGGACCCTATTTTGAAATTGAACTTTGTGTTAAATTGGCCAAATTACCAATTTCTGATCACTTTGTTGTTGAAAAAGTTGACGTGGCGATTTCTTGTGCTCAATCGATAGAATAGAAGTAATACTAAATTCTCAACCACTCTCCTGATTTTTTTTTTTTTTCAACAAGTCGGCCGTCTCCCACCGAGGCAGGGTGACCCAAAAAAGAAAGAAAATCCCCAATAAGAAAATACTTTCATCATCATTCAACACTTTCACCACACTCACACATTATCACTGTTTTTACAGAGGAGCTCAGAATACAACAGTTTAGAAGCATATGCATATGAAGGTACACAACATATCCCTCCAAACTGCCAATATCCTAAACCCCTCCTTTAAAGTGCAGGCATTGTACTTCCCATTTCCAGGACTCAAGTCCGACTATATGAAAATAACCGGTTTCCCTGAATCCCTTCACTAAATATTACCCTGCTCACATTCCAACAGATCGTCAGGTCCCAAGTACCATTCGTCTCCATTCACTCCTATCTAACACGCTCACGCACGCTTGCTGGAAGTCCAAGCCCCTCGCCCACAAAACCTCCTTTACCCCCTCTCTCCAACCCTTTCGAGGACGACCCCTACCCCGCCTTCCTTCCCCTATAGATTTATATGTTTTCCATGTCATTCTACTTTGATCCATTCTCTCTAAATGACCAAACCACCTCAACAACCCTTCTTCTGCCCTCTGACTAATACCTTTTCCTAATTTCCACACTCCGAATTTTCTGCATAATATTTACACCACACATTGCCCTTAAACAGGACATCTCCACTGTCTCCAACCGTCTCCTCGCTGCTGCATTTACCACCCAATCTTCACACAAATATAAGAGTGTTGGTACTACTATACTTTCATACATTCCCTTCTTTGCCTCCAAAGATAACGTTTTTTGACTCCATATATACCTCAACGCACCACTCACCTTTTTTCCCTCATCAATTCTATGATTAACCTCATCCTTCATAAATCCATCCACCGACACGTCAAGTCCAAAGTATCTGAAAACATTCGTTTCTTCCATACTACTCCTCCCCAATTTGATATCCAATTTTTCTTTATCTAAATCATTTGATACCCTCATCACCTTACTCTTTTCTATGTTCACTTTCAACTTTCTACCTTTACACACATTCCCAAGCTCATCCACTAACCTTTGCAATTTTTCTTTAGAATCTCCCATAAGCACAGTATCATCAGCAAAAAGTAACTGTGTCAATTCCCATTTTGAATTTGATTCCCCATAATTTAATCCCACCCCTCTCCTGAACACCCTAGCATTTACTTCCTTTACAACCCCATCTGTAAATATATTAAACAACCATGGTGACATTACACATCCCTGTCTAAGACCTACTTTTACGGGGAAGTAGTCTCCCTCTCTTCTACACACCCTAACCTGAGCCTCACTATCCTCATAAAAACTCTTTACAGCATTTAATAACTTACCACCTATTCCATATACTTGCAACATCTACCACATTGCTCCCCTATCCACTATCATATGCCTTTTCTAAATCCATAAATGCAATAAAAACTTCCCTACCTTTATCTAAATACTGTTCACATATATGCTTCAATGTAAACACTTGATCTACACATCCCCTACCCACTCTGAAACCTTCTTGCTCATCCGCAATCCTACATTCTGTCTTACCTCTAATTCTTTCAATTATAACCCTACCGTACACTTTTCCTGGTATACTCAGTAAACTTATTCCTCTATAATTTTTACAATCTCTTCTGTCCCCTTTCCCTTTATATAAAGGGGCTATACATGCTCTCCGCCAATCCCTAGGTACCTTCCCCTCTTTCATACATTTATTAAACAAAAGTACCAACCACTCCAACACTATATCCCCCCCTGCTTTTAACATTTCTGTCATGATCCCATCAGTTCCAGCTGCTTTACCCCCTTTCATTCTACATAATGCCTCACGTACCTCCCCCACACTTGCATTCTGCTCTTCTTCACTCCTAAAAGATGGTATACCTCCCTGACCAGTGCATGAAATTACCGCCTCTCTCTCTTCCTTAACATTTAAAAGTTCCTCAAAATATTCTCGCCATCTACCTAATACCTCCATCTCCCCATCTACTAACTCCCCTGCTATGTTTTTAACTGACAAATCCATACTTTCCCTAGGCTTTCTTAACTTGTTTAACTCCAAAATTTTTTTCTTATTTTCATTAAAATTTCTTGACAGTGCCTCTCCCACTCTATCATCTGCTCTCCTTTTGCACTCTCTTCACCTTTCTTTTACTCTCCATATACTCTGCTCTTCTTATAACACTTCTGCTTTGTAAAAACCTCTCATAAGCTACCTTTTTCTCTTTTATCACACCCTTTACTTCATCATTCCACCAATCACTTCTCTTTCCTCCTCCCCCCACCCTCCTATAACTACAAACTTCTGCCCCACATTCTAATACTGCATTTTTAAAACTATTCCAACCCTCTTCAACCGCCCCCCCCACTACTCATCTTTGCACTAGCCAACCTTTCTGCCAACAGTCGCTTATATCTCACCCGAACTTCCTCCTCCCTTAGTTTATACACTTTCACCTCCCTCTTACTTGTTGTTGCCACCTTCCTCTTTTCCCATCTACCTCTTACTCTAACTGTAGCTATAAACATGTACATCCTGGAGCCTACCCATCAACCTTTTATGCACCAATACATAATCTAATAAACTACTTTCATTATGTGCTACATCATACTTTGTATATTTATTTATCCTCTTTTTCATAAAATATGTATTACTTATTACCAAATCTCTTTCTACACATAGCTCAATTAAAGGCTCCCCATTTACATTTACCCCTGGCACCCCAAATTTACCTACTACTCCCTCTATAACATTTTTACCCACTTTAGCATTGAAATCCCCAACCACCATTACTCTCACACCTGATTCAAAACTCCCCATGCATTCACTCAACATTTCTCAAAATCTCTCTCTCCTTTACACTTCTCTCTTCTCCAGGTGCATACACGCTTATTATGACCCACTTTTCACACCCAATCTTTATTTTACTCCACATAATCCTTGAATTAATACATTTATAGTCCCTCGTTTCCTGCCATAGCTTATCCTTAAACATTATTGCTACTCCTTCTTTAGCTCTAACTCTATTTGAAACCCCTGACCTAATCCCATTTATTCCTCTCCATTGAAACTCTCCAACCCCCTTCAGCTTTGTTTCACTTAAAGCCAGGACATCCAGCTTCTTCTCATTCATAACATCCACAATCATCTTTTTCTTATCATTTACACAACATCCACGCACATTCAGACTTCCCACTTTGACAATTTTCTTCTTATTCTTTTTAGTAATCTTTACAGGAAAAGGGGTTACTAGCCCATTGTTCCCGGCATTTTAGTTGACTTTTACAACACGCATGGCTTATGGAGGAAAGATTCTTATTCCACTTCCCCATGGATATAAAAGGAAAAGTAATAAGACCAAGAACTATTAAGATAAAATCAAAGAAAACTCAGATGAGTGTGTATAAATAAACGTGTACATGTATGTGTAGTGTGACCTAAGTGTTAGTAGAAGTAGCAAGACATACCTGTAATCTTGCATATTTATGAGACAGACAAAAGACACCAGCAATCCTACCATCATGTAAAACAATTACAGGCTTTCATTTTACACTCACTTGGCAGGACGGTAGTATCTCCCTGGGTTGTTGCTGTCTACCAATCTACTACCTGATTATCTTTTACATTGCCTTGTGTGGTATGCATGTCAGTGAAACTGGTATGTATCAGGATGTTTTTTATAGCTGATAAAAATTGTTGCAGATCCCAAAAGATTCAGATCCCCAGAACCCTGACTCTCCCGATTCTAAGAGATCTGCTGGTTTAACTGCAGTGTGGGTTGCCAGGAACCGCTTTGCTGTTATGGACAAAAGTCACCAGGTAAGTCTGAAACAGTAATAGTATAATCAGTTCCTGGCTCAACAGTTAGTAGTAGTTAGAAAGAGGAAAGAATAAACTTTAGGTAGGATTATAGGTTTGAAAGTGTTTTGTAGAGCTGAGATTTTGTTATATTGTATCCCCAAAAGCTTTTAGTTTACATTGCCAGTTTTTTCAGTTGGTAATCAAGAATATGCAGAATGAAGTGACCAAGAAAGTTACCACTCCTCCATGTGATGAAATATTCTATGCTGGCACTGGCATGCTCCTGCTTAGGGACAGTGATGGGGTCTCTCTCTTTGATGTCCAACAGAAAAGGCAAGTACTATTATCACTAGATTTTAGTCCCGTGTTTAGGCATGATTCTCTTAATGCAATGGTAAAGAATAAAAAAGTGCAATACCATGACTGGAACAATACACAAATAACCCATGCGTAGTTTGTCTCCTACATGTGGATTATTTATTTACAGTGGTAAAGTAGTGTTTAACAGTGTCCCTTCCCTTCCAGAGTACTGGGAACTGCTCGCATTGCCAAGTGCCGTTATGTTGTGTGGTCTGCCAGCATGACTACAGTGGCACTACTCTCCAAACATACTATACTCATCTGCAATCGTAAGCTAGAGCGCTTGTGCTCCATCACAGAGACTAACAGAGTCAAGTCTGGTTCCTGGGATGACAGTGGTGTTTTTGTTTATACAACAAGCAACCACATAAAGGTAAAATTTATTAATAAATTTTGTGTATACATATGTATTTAATTTTTGATGACAAATATTTTTATTTATTATTATCACACTGGCCAATTCCCACCAAGGCAGGGTGGCCCGAAAAAGAAAAACTTTCACTATCATTCACTCCATCACTGTCTTGCCAGAAGGGCGCTTTACACTACAGTTTTTAAACTGCAACATTAACACCCCTCCTTCAGAGTGCAGGCACTGTACTTCCCATCTCCAGGACTCAAGTCCAGCCTGCCGGTTTCCCTGAACCCCTTCATAAATGTTACTTTGCTCACACTCCAACAGCACGTCAAGTATTAAAAACCATTTGTCTCCATTCACTCCTATCAAACACGCTCACGCATGCCTGCTGGAAGTCCAAGCCCCTCGCACATAAAACCTCCTTTACCCCCTCCCTCCAACCTTTCCTAGGCCGACCCCTACCTCGCCTTCCTTCCACTACAGACTGATACACTCTTGAAGTCACTCTGTTTCGCTCCATTCTCTCTACATGTCCAAACCACCTCAACAACCCTTCCTCAGCCCTCTGGACAACAGTTTTGGTAATCCCGCACCTCCTCCTAACTTCCAAACTACGAATTCTCTGCATTATATTCACACCACACATTGCCCTCAGACATGACATCTCCACTGTCTCCAGCCTTCTCCTCGCTGCAACATTCATCACCCATGCTTCGCACCCATATAAGAGCGTTGGTAAAACTATACTCTCGTACATTCCCCTCTGCCCCCAAGGACAAAGTTCTTTGTCTCCACAGACTCCTAAGTGCACCACTCACCCTTTTTCCCTCATCAATTCTATGATTCACCTCATCTTTCATAGACCCATCCGCTGACACGTCCACTCCCAAATATCTGAATACATTCACCTCCTCCATACTCTCTCCCTCCAATCTGATATCCAATCTTTCATCACCTAATCTTTTTGTTATCCTCATAACCTTACTCTTTCCTGTATTCACTTTTAATTTTCTTTTGCACACCCTACCAAATTCATCCACCAATCTCTGCAACTTCTCTTCAGAATCTCCCAAGAGCACCGTGTCATCAGCAAAGAGCAACTGTGACAACTCCCACTTTGTGTGATTCTTTATCTTTTAACTCCACACCTCTTGCCAAGACCCTCGCATTTACTTCTCTTACAACCCCATCTATAAATATATTAAACAACCACGGTGACATCGCACATCCTTGTCTAAGGCCTACTTTTACTGGGAAATAATTTCCCTCTTTCCTAGATACTCTAACTTGAGCCTCACTATCCTCATAAAAACTCTTCACTGCTTTCAGTAACCTACCTCCTACACCATACACCTGCAACATCTGCCACATTGCTCCCCTATCCACCCTGTCATATGCCTTTTCCAAATCCATAAATGCCACAAAGACCTCTTTAGCCTTATCTAAATACTGTTCACTTATATGTTTCACTGTAAACACCTGGTCCACACACCCCCTACCTTTTCTAAAGCCTCCTTGTTCATCTGCTATCCTATTCTCCATCTTACTCTTAATTCTTTCAATAATAACTCTACCATACACTTTACCAGGTATACTCAACAGACTTCTCCCCCTATAATTTTTGCACTCTCTTTTGTCCCCTTTGCCTTTATACAAAGGAACTATTTATGCTCTCTGCCAATCCCTAGGTACCTTACCCTCTTCCATACATTTATTAAATAATTGCATCAACCACTCCAAAACTATATCCCCACCTGCTTTTAACATTTCTATCTTTATCCCATAAATCCCGGCTGCCTTACCCCCTTTCATTTTACCTACTGCCTCACGAACTTTCCCCACACTCACAACTGGCTCTTCCTCACTCCTACAAGATGTTATTCCTCCTTGCCCTATACACAAAATCACAGCTTCCCTGTCTTCATCAACATTTAACAATTCCTCAAAATATTCCCTCCATCTTCCCAATACCTCTAACTCTCCATTTAATAACTCTCCTCTCCTATTTTTAACTGACAAATCCATTTGTTCTCTAGGCTTCCTTAACTTGTTAATCTCACTCCAAAACTTTTTCTTATTTTCAACAAAATTTGTTGATAACATCTCACCCACTCTCTCATTTGCCAAATATATTTGACTGATATATCTGATTACTTGTAGGTAGTAGGTTGGTACACAGCAGCCGCCCAGGGAGGTACTACCGCCCTGCCAAGTGAGTGTAAAATGAAAGCCTGTAATTGTTTTACATGATGGTAGGATTGCTGGTGTCCTTTTTTCTGTCTCAAACATGCAAGATTTCAGGTACGTCTTGCTACTTCTTACACTTAGGTCACACTACACATACATGTATACAAGCATATATATATACTCACCCCTCTGGGTTTTCTTCTATTTTCTTTCTAGTGCTTGTTCTTGTTTATTTCCTCTTATCTCCATGGGGAAGTGGAACAGAATTCTTCCTCTGTAAGCCATGCGTGTTGTAAGAGGTGACTAAAATGCTGGGAGCAAGGGGCTAGTAACCCCTTCTCCTGTATAAATTACTAAATTTGAAGAGAGAGACTTTTGTTTTCCTTTTTGGGCCACCGTGCCTCAGTGGGATACGGCTGGTTTGTTGAATGAAAGATCTGATTACTTGTAGGTAGTAGGTTGGTAGACAGCAGCCGCCCAGGGAGGTACTACCGTCCTGCCAAGTGAGTGTAAAACGAAAGCCTGTAATTGTTTTACATGATGGTAGGATTGCTGGTGTCTTTTGTCTGTCTCATAAATATGCAAGATTACAGGTACGTCTTGCTACTTCTTCTTACACTTAGGTCACACTACACATACATGTACAAGCATATATACACACACCCCTCTGGGTTTTCTTCTATTTTCTTTCTAGTTCTTGTTCCTGTTTATTTTCTCTTATATCCATGGGGACGTGGATCAGAATTCTTCCTCCGTAAGCCATGCGTGTTGTAAGAGGCGACTAAAATGCCAGGAGCAAGGGGCTAGTAACCCCTTCTCCTGTATATATTACTAAATGTAAATGGAGAAACTTTTGTTTTTCTTTCTTTTGGGCCACCCCGCCTCGGTGGGATACGGCCAGTGTGTTGAAAGAATCTGATTATTGCTAAGTTGTGACTAATGTAAGTGGAAATTGAAATATAGAGAATGGTATTACTAATAGGTTAAAAGAGAAGTGAAAAGGAAATTAAAAAATTAGGGAGGTGAGAGTAGTTCGGAGTAGAATTGTTATTTATTATGAGATAAACAGGGATGTGTGATGCCACCATGGTTGCTCAACATATTTATAGATGGGTTTGTAAAAGAAGTGAGTGCAAGTGTGTTGGGGAGAGGAGCAAGAGTAAAAGATAAATAATCTAATACAAGGTGGGAGTTGTCACAGTTGCTTTTATCCAATGACATGGTGCTTTTGAGAGAGTGAAGAGAAGTTACAGAGGTTGGTAGATGAATTTGGGAGGGTATGCAAAAGATGAAAATTAAAAGTGGACATAGGAAAGAGCAAGATGATGAAAGTAACAAATTCTTTTTCTTTCAACACACCAGCCATATCCCACCGAGGCGGGTGGCCCAAAAGGAAAAACGAAAGTTTCTCCTTTTATATTTAGTAATATATACAGAAGAAGGGGTTACTAGCCCCTTGCTCCTGGCATTTTAGTTGCCTCTTACAACACATGGCTTACGGAGGAAGAATTCTGTTCCACTTCCCCATGGAGATAAGAGGAAATAAACAAGAACAAGAACTAGAAAGAAAATAGGAGAAAACCCAGAGGGGTGTGTGTGTGTGTGTGTGTGTGTGTGTGTGTGTGTATATATATATATATATATATATATATATATTATATATATATATATATATATATATATATATATATATATATATATATATATATATATATATATATATATATATATATATATATATATATACACACACACACACACACACACACACACACACACACACACACACCCCTCTGAGTTTTCTATTTTCTTACTAGTTCTTGTTCTTGTTTATTTCCTCTTATCTCCATGGGGAAGTGGAACAGAATTCTTCCTCCGTAAGCCATGCGTGTTGTAAGAGGCGACTAAAATGCCGGGAGCAAGGGCCTAGTAACCCCTTCTCCTGTATAAATTACTAAATTTAAAAAGAGAAACTTTTGTTTTTCTTTTTAGGCCACCCTGCCTTGGTGGGATACGGCCGGTTTGTTGAAAAAAAAAAAAAAAAAAAAAAATATATATATATATATATATATATATATATATATATATATATATATATATATATATATATATATATATATATATATATATTTTTTTTTTTTATTTTTTTTTTTTATTATCACACCGGCCGATTCCCACCAAGGCAGGGTGGCCCGAAAAAGAAAAACTTTCACCATCATTCACTCCATCACTGTCTTGCCAGAAGGGTGCTTTACACTACAGTTTTTAAACTGCAACATTAACACCCCTCCTTCAGAGTGCAGGCACTGTACTTCCCATCTCCAGGACTCAAGTCCGGCCTGCCGGTTTCCCTGAATCCCTTCATAAATGTTACTTTGCTCACACTCCAACAGCACGTCAAGTATTAAAAACCATTTGTCTCCATTCACTCCTATCAAACACGCTCACGCATGCCTGCTGGAAGTCCAAGCCCCTCGCACACAAAACCTCCTTTACCCCCTCCCTCCAACCCTTCCTAGGCCGACCCCTACCCCGCCTTCCTTCCACTACAGACTGATACACTCTTGAAGTCATTCTGTTTCGCTCCATTCTCTCTACATGTCCGAACCACCTCAACAACCCTTCCTCAGCCCTCTGGACAACAGTTTTGGTAATCCCACACCTCCTCCTAACTTCCAAACTACGAATTCTCTGCATTATATTCACACCACACATTGCCCTCAGACATGACATCTCCACTGCCTCCAGCCTTCTCCTCGCTGCAACATTCATCACCCACGCTTCACACCCATATAAGAGCGTTGGTAAAACTATACTCTCATACATTCCCCTCTTTGCCTCCAAGGACAAAGTTCTTTGTCTCCACAGACTCCTAAGTGCACCACTCACTCTTTTTCCCTCATCAAATCTATGATTCACCTCATCTTTCATAGACCCATCCGCTGACACGTCCACTCCCAAATATCTGAATACGTTCACCTCCTCCATACTCTCTCCCTCCAATCTGATATTCAATCTTTCATCACCTAATCTTTTTGTTATCCTCATAACCTTACTCTTTCCTGTATTCACCTTTAATTTTCTTCTTTTACACACCCTACCAAATTCATCCACCAATCTCTGCAACTTCTCTTCAGAATCTCCCAAGAGCACAGTGTCATCAGCAAAGAGCAGCTGTGACAACTCCCACTTTGTGTGTGATTCTTTATCTTTTAACTCCACGCCTCTTGCCAAGACCCTCGCATTTACTTCTCTTACAACCCCATCTATAAATATATTAAACAACCACGGTGACATCACACATCCTTGTCTAAGGCCTACTTTTACTGGGAAAAAATTTCCCTCTTTCCTACATACTCTAACTTGAGCCTCACTATCCTCGTAAAAACTCTTCACTGCTTTCAGTAACCTACCTCCTACACCATACACTTGCAACATCTGCCACATTGCCCCCCTATCCACCCTGTCATACGCGTATATATATATATATATATATATATATATATATATATATATATGCATATATATATATATATATATATATATATATGCATATATATATATATATATATATATATATATATATATATGCATATATATATATATATGCATATATATATATATATATATATGCATATATATATATATATGCATATATATATATATATATATATCTTCTTTCTTCTTCTTTCAACACACCAGCCGTATCCCACCGAGGTGGGGTGGCCCAAAAGGAAAAACAAAAGTTTCTCCTTTCATATTTAGTAATATATACAGGAGAAGGGGTTACTAGCCCCTTGCTCCTGGCATTTTAGTCGCCTCTTACAACACGCATAGCTTACGGAGGAAGAATTCTGTTCCACTTCCCCATGGAGATAAGAGGAAATAAACAAGAACAAGAGCTAGTAAGAAAATAGAAGAAAACCCAGAGGGGTGTGTATACATATGCTTGTACATGTATGTGTAGTGTGACCTAAGTGTAAGCAGCAGTAGCAAGACGTACCTGAAACCTTGCATGTTTATGAGACAGAAAAAACACCAGCAATCCTACCATCGTGTAAAACAATTACAGGCTTACGTTTTACACTCACTTGGCAGGACGGTAGTACTTCCCTGGGTGGTTGCTGTCTACCAACCTACTACCTCCCTAACAAATACTTGGGTAATAAAAAATTAGATACCAGATTGGAAGAAGGGAGTAAATATCTGAATGTATTCAGATATTTAGGAGCAGACTTGAGGCAAAAGGGTCTGTGAAAGATGAGGTGAACCATAGAATAAATTAAGGGGAAAAAAAAAGTTGGTGGTGCATTGAAGCATACATGAAGACATCCATGGAAGCAAAATTGAGAATGTACCAGAGTATGGTGGTATCAACACACTTTTATGGGTGTGAAACAAGGGTTTCAAACATTGAAGCAAGGAGGAAGCAGGAGGCAATGGAGATTTGTCTGAGGGCAATGTGTGGTGTAAATATTATGCAGAGAATTCGTAGTTTGAAGTTTAGGAGGAGGTGAGCAGAGTTACAAAAAGTATTATCCAGAGGGCTGAAGAGGGGTTGTTGAGGTGGTTTGGTCATTTAGACAGGATGAAGCTTGGACATCCAACAGGCATGTGTGTGTGTGTGTGTTAGGAGTGAGTGGAGGTTTTTGGGACCTGAAAAGCTGTTGGATTGTGAGCAAGGTAACATTTTGTGAAGGGATTCAGGGAAGCTGGTTATTCAGATTTGACTCCTGGAGGTGGGAAAGTACAATGCCTGCGCTCTAAAGGAGGGGTTACAGATATTTGTTGTTTGGAAGGACATCTGCACTGTTGTACTTGTGCACCTCTGGCAAGACATTTAGTGTGAATTATAGTGAAAGTGTTTCTATTTTTTGGGTCACCTAACCTTGGTGGGAGACTGTGTATTAAAAAAAAAAAAATTGCATATCCTCCTTTGGGTCACTCTGCCTTGGTGGAAGATGGCCATCGAGATGGCATCAGTCTGTTCACAGATAATGGCTTTATTAGGGGATTCAGAAGAGAACAAGAATATATCTAGATTCTGTGCTTGAAAGTTGATATAGCAGCAGACGAACTTAAAAACCAAGGTAAATAATAAAATAGAAGAAAAGTTGCTAGTATGTTGAGGAATACACAGTTTGAATGTCACATGGGGATGGTGCAGTGTGGAAGGTCTGCATGGGACTGTGATATCAGGGCCCTTCTGGAAAGGCAGCCTGGGTGTGTATGATAGTGAATGTGTTGAGTTAGGTCACCTTGTTTTCGTGAGAAATAGCTAATATAATTTTTTCCCTCAGTAAAAGCATGTTCAGCGCTAAGAGACAAGAAATACTGTTGAAAATATTGGTTGTAGAGGTTATCTATTTCTTACACATGACCTAAGTTCTGGGGCTTTCATTCCAACATTTGTTGTCTTCATTTCAGTTCAAACATTGATCCTTATTATTTTGATCGAATTGATTTTCACAGTTAAGCATTTTTTGTGCATGTTGGAGACATACCATGAGAATATCACTGATAAGATACATTCATTTTTTTATATTTTATCTAATTTCTTTAAATATTGTACTTGCTGAAAATAATACCATACCTAGTTTGTGTAGCTATCTTTTAATGTGCAGGTTTTCTCACAAAGAAGCCCACAATCTGTATATGAAAACTGGGCAATGTTTTGTTTTCTTGGACCAGTATTAACACTTTACTGAAGGTTCAGGTCAAATTTAATACATTGTCCACTTTTCATTTTCTGTTTGTCAGCTTGTGGTGATATAATCTGTTTTATTAAGACTTTTGTTCTCCATCTATAATATGTACCATATTTAGAATTTATTTTTATCTCTTTGCCAAATCATTTGGTCAAATTTGCACAGTATGCACTGACAAATGGTGACCATGGCATCATCCGCACCCTGGAGCTGCCAGTGTATGTGACAAGAGTGTCTGGTAGTTCAGTATACTGTCTGGACCGTCAAGCAACTCCCCGTGTTCTCACCATTGACTCTACTGAATTTCGCTTCAAATTGGCACTTGTCCAACGCAAGTATGATGAAGTAAGTTTTTCAGATTTGCCTGATGGGACATATGGCATGTTGAGTGAGTAGGCATTCAGTGCTTACATTGATGGAGTAATAATAATAATGACTAATTTGGGATTTTGTTAACCTTGAATGCCTGTTCTTACAAAGAATTCACAAATGCTCGTACACTATTTTTTTTTTCCAGTTTGTTATTCATTCCCCTTATCCATAAAAGCATGACATGCATTGTATGCATCAAATATTGTTTATAGTTATTGGTATAGACTAATGATATTCATGAGGTCCCCATTCACATGCAATGTTTTGGGCAAAACTTGACTTAAGCTTTAAAAATTAAGAAATACAATGCCTGCACTTTATATAGGTTAGGGTGTGTAGGAGAGAGGGAGATTACTTCCCAGGAAAAGTAGGTCTTAGACAGGGATGTGTAATGTCACTATGGTTTAACATGTTTATAGATGGGGTTGTAAAAGAAGTAGATGCTAGGGTATTGGGAAGAGGGGTGGGATTAAATTATGGGGGAATCAAATACAAAATGGGAGTTGACACAGTTACTTTTTGCTGATGATACTGTGCTTTTGGGGGATTCCAAAGAAAAGTTGCAAAGGTTAATGGATGGGTATGGGTGTGTAAAGGTAGAAAGTTGAAAGTGAACATAGATAAGAGTAAGGAGATGAGGGTATCAAACAATTTAGATAAATAAAAATTGGATATCTCGTTGGAAAGGGGAAGTATGGAAGAAGTGAATGTTTCCGGATATATGGGAGTTGACTTGGCAGCGGATGGGTTTATGAAGGATGAGGTTAACCATAGAATTGATTAAGGAAAAAAGGCAAGTGGTGTGTTGAGGTATCTGTGGAGACAAAGAATGTTATCCATGGAGGCAAAGAAGGGAATGTATGAGAGTATAGTAGTACCAACACTTATATGGGTGTGAAGCATTGGGTGTAAATGCTGCAGCATGGAAGCAGTGGAGATGTCATGTCTAAAGGCAATGTATGGTGTAAATATTATGCAGAGAATTCATAGTGTGGAAATTAGGAGGTGTGGAGTTACTAAAAGTATTAGTCAGAGGGCTGAAGAGGGGCTGTTGAGGTGGTTTGGTCATTTAGAGAGAGAATGGAACAAATTAGAATGACTTGGAGAGCGTATAAATCTGTAGGGGAAGGAAGACAGGGTAGGGGTCATCCCCGAAAAGGTTGTGAGCGTGTGTGAGCGTGTTAGATAGGAGTGAATGGAGACAAATGGTTTTTGGGACCTAACAAGATATTAGAGTATGAGCTGGGTAATATTTTGTGAAGGGATTGAGGGGAACCCAGTTATTTGGACTTGAGTCCTGGAAATGGGAAGTACAATGCCTGCACTTTAAAGGAGGGGTTTGGGATGTTGGTAGTTTGGAGGGACATCTAAGCTGTCATATCTGAGTGCCTCTACCAAGAAAGTGATTATGTATGAGTGCTGGTGAAAGTGTTGAATGATGATGAAAGTTTTTTTTTCTTTGTTTTTGAGTCATGGCTGACGTGTTAAAAAAAATTTCAGAAAAAATCTATAGATACAACCTGTGTAGCTTATGTTTTCCCCATATTTTCTGTAGGTTTTGCAAATGGTTCGTGGAGCCAAACTGGTGGGACAGTCAATCATTGCTTACCTACAAAAGAAGGGTTATCCTGAAGTGGCTCTTCATTTCGTCAAGGATGAGCGAACGCGATTCCTTCTGGCGCTGGAGTGTGGCAATATTGATGTGGCTTTAGATGCTGCCAAGGCTCTTGATGATAAGGGATGCTGGGAGAAACTAGCAGAGCATGCCCTCATGCATGGCAACCACCCAGTAAGTTGCACAATGGATATGTTGCATAAATAAGTACACAGCTTTTTTTTTTCCTTTCCATCACTTGTAACACGTCTCCATACATATTTAAATTTACTTTCTTTTTAGTGCATCTGAATATATTAATTCAGTTACATTATAGCTGAACGATGTATTTAGATACATAAAACCAACTACAGTGGAACCTCTATTTAGGAGTGCATCCACATGCGAGTTTTCCAGATATGAGCAGTTGCTCAGTCAATTTTTTCCTTCCAGACGCAAGCGAAATTTCCAGATTTCTTGACGCTGGTGAGGAGTTCTTGCTCTTGATCTAGGGAATTGGATCTCACTTGTTTGTTGGACTATCTTATTGAAACTTGGGCAACGTATGCTGGGAAGGTGCGTCTTAAAGTACACCAAAAATGAAAGAAATCGGACCATAAATAACAGAGTTCACTTCTCGGCCATTAGCCTCCCCTTAGCAGTATATTTTCGTATGGTTTTTATGGGTGTATTCTCTTTATTTATTTTTTTTTTGTCTCCTTTGATAGAATGGAAGATATACTACAGAAATAGATATGATTTTGATTGGTTTCATAACGAAAAGTACCTTGAAACTGAGCTCAAAGTAGCAGAAATGGTCAATTCTTTGGCGATGTTCAAGAGTAAACAAATGATGTCACCGTTCACTACCTGTCCATTTGGCACTGCCCCTCAACCCTCACATATTGGAAAGCTCTTCAACATGCTAGCAAAAGTGGGAGCAGACTTCATGAGGTAGCAGTGGCAGACAACAAGAAGCAGCAGTGGCAGACATCATGAAGCAGCAGTGGCAGACAACATGAAGCAGCAGTGGCAGACAACATGAAGCAGCAGTGGTAGACAACATGAGGTAGCGGTGGCAGACATGAAGCAGCAGTGGCAGACAAGAAGAAGCAGCAGTGGCAGACATCATGAAGCAGCACTGACAGACAACATGAAACAGCAGTGTCTGACTTTTTTGGGTTATCCTAGATTCTCTGCACATGTAGTCAGGAGCAGGAATGGCTGCTGTGGTGGCCCTATAAACCCCCAACAACAACAATAGCTGCTGTCACTACCACTAGCCACATACATAATGATGTGTATTGTGTATAATGATGTGTATTTTATTCATTCTAGTGTATATATCATGTTTCTATGCTATTAATATTGTTTGTCATATTAGATGAATTTTGATAGATAAACCGTAGAGTTGATATTAGGGAATTTATTGAATTATTTTGTTGTGCCTGGAATTCCGCTGGAACAGATTAATTCCATTTCAATTAATTTAAATGAGGAAAATTGACTCTGCAAACGAGCAAATCCAGATGCGAGCAAGGTCATGAAATAGATTAAACTCGTAAGTAGAGGTTCCACTGTATATTGGTTACATTTAATTGTCGTAATCCATTTAAAATAGGATTCTAAAGTACTATTTGTGTTATTGTTCCTGTTGAATTTGTGGCCTCATGACAGGTTTTACAGTAATTGTATTTTGCAGGTTGTTGAATACTGCTACCAGCAAACAAAGAACTATGATAAACTCTCATTCCTTTACCTTATTACTGGAAATTTGGCCAAACTACGGCGTATGATGAAGATTAATGAAATCCGCAAAGATTACGAAGGATGGTACACCAATGCTCTTTATCTGGGAGATGTGCCAGAGCGAATTAGAGTTTTGAAGGCATGTGGCAAGGCATCCTTGGCACTATTAAAGGCTGCCACTCATGGCTACACCCAGGTTAGTCATCAGATTTGTTTTCTTATAATTGAATGTAACTTTAAAATGTTTAAACTTCATTTTAGGTAGTAGGTTGGTAGACGGCAACCGCCCAGGGAGGTACTACCGTCCTGCTAAGTGAGTGTAAAACGATAGCCTGTAATTGTTTTACATGATGGTAGGATTGCTGGTGTCCTTTTTTCTGTCTCATTAACATGCAAGATTTCAGGTATGTCTTGCTACTTCTACTTACACTTAGGTCACACTACACATACATGTACAAGCATATATATACACACCCCTCTGGGTTTTCTTCTATTTTCTTTCTACTTCTTATTCTTGTTTATTTCCTCTTATTTCCATGGGGAAGTGGAACAGAATTCTTCCTCCGTAAGCCATGCGTGTTGTAAGAGGTGACTAAAATGCCGGGAGCAAGGGGCTAGTAACCTCTTCTCCTATATATATTACTAAATGTAAAAGGAGAAACTTTTGTTTTTCCTTTTGGGCCACCCCGCCTTGGTGGGATACGGCCGGTGTGTTGAAAGAAAGAAAAAAAGTTTAAACTTCATTTCAATAAATAAAAATAAATTACCTTGCTGTTACAATTGCAGTTCCAAATTATGCAGTGTATTTCTCTAACTATTAAAGTCATGATATCATTATGGTACCAGTACACTTATATGGATGTGAAGCATGGGTTGTAAGTTCTGCAGCAAGGAGGAGGCTGGAATCAGTGGAGATGCCGAGTCTAAGGGCAATGTGTGGTGTAAATATTATGCAGAGAATTCATAGTGTGGCAATTAGGAGGAGGTGTGAAGTTACTAAAAGTATTATTCAGAGCACTAAGGAGGGGTTGTGGAGGTACTTTGGTCATTTAGAGAGGATGAAGCAAAATAGGATGACTTGGAGGGTGTATAAATCTGTAGTGGAGGGAGAAGGGGTAGGGGTCGTCCTAGGAAATGATGGAGGGAGGGGGTAAAAGAGGTGTTGTCTGCAAGGGGCTTGGGCATACAGCAGGCATGTGTGAACATGTTAGATAGGAGTGAATGCAGACAAATGGTTTTTGAGACATGACGAGCTGTTGGAGTGTGAGCAGGGTAACATTTTGTGAAGTGATTCAGGGAAACAAGTTAGCTGGACTCGAGTCCTGGAGGTGGGAAGTACAATGCCTGCACTTTGAAGGAGGGGTTTGGGATATTTGCTGTTTGGAGTGACATCTGAACTGTTGTATCTGAGTGCCTCTGCAAAGACAGTGATTGTGTAATGGGAGATGGCCGATGTGTTACAAAAAGAAAATCATTATGGTCACTAAAAAATCTTCTTGAAGCCTCCCACACTATGCTACTATGATTTGAGAACTGTGAGGCGAAATCTCAGTCCTGTAGATGCTACTGCCTGCTGGCCATATTTAAACGTCCAAATACAGTGGACCCCCGCATAACGATTTTAATCCGTGCAAGAGGGGTAACTGTTATGCGAAATAATCGGTATGTGAATGAATTTTCCCCATAAGAAATAATGGAAATAAAATTAATCCGTGCAAGACACCCAAAAGTATGAAAAAAAAATTTTTACCACATGAAATATACATTTTCCTACACACAAAGAGAAGGATACATGCACAATAGTAGAGTAGTACATGCACAGTATATATTGTGCATGTACTAGTCTACTAAATGAAGAATAAATGACACTTACCTTTATTGAAGATGCAGCAATGACTGATGAGACACTGTGTCCTGGGAGTGCCTTTTCCTCCTGAGTACTGTAGGTCCTGTTTGGCATTTTCTTCCAGAACAGGCCTTATCACACTGTGTATGCCACTACGATTCTTAAATCTCTCAAACCAACCTTTGCTGGCTTTAAATTCACCAATATGAGCACTAGTTCCAGGCATTTTTCCCTGTTCACCTGGGTGTTAGTCGACTTGTGTGGGTTGCATCCTGGGAGACAAGATTAAGGACCCCAATGGAAATAAGTTAGACAGTCTTCGATGACACTGACTTTTTTGGGTTATCCTGGGTGGCAAATCCTCTGGGGTTAATTGTTTCTTGGTATTCTCAATAAGCCACACCAACAACAGTGCTACAGCAGCAGCAGCAGCTGACGGTGGTACAGCAGCAACAGACGATGCTACAGCAGCAGCAGACGATGCTACAGCAGCAGCAGCAGCTGACGGTGGTACAGCAGCAGCAGATGATGCTACAGCAGCAGCAGACGATGCTACAGCAGCAGCAGACGATGCTACAGCAGCAGCAGATGATGCTACAGCAGCAGCAGCAGCAGACGATGCTACAGCAGCAGCAGACGATGCTACAGCAGCAGCAGACGATGCTACAGCAGCAGCAGCAGCTGACGGTGGTACAGCAGCAACAGACGATGTTACAGCAGCAGCAGACGATGCTACAGCAGCAGCAGACGATGCTACAGCAGCAGCAGCAGCAGCTGACAGTGCAGCAGCAGCAGCAGCTGTACCACCAATAGTAGCGATGGTTGATTGGGGTTTATTATACAACCTGGCCAGCTCGGAGACATGCACTCCACTTTCATACTTATCAATGATCTTTTTCTTCATCTCTATTGTAATTCTCACCCTTATTGCTGTAGGGTTGGCACTAGAAGCTTTCTTGGGGCCCATGGTCACTTATTTTCCAGAAAAAGCACCGAAAACACTGTAATAATACGAAATATTCCGATTGTGTGCTTGGATGTTACCGCGGAGGCTGGCTGGTAAACAATGCCACCGGCGGAACATGTGAGCGTGGCTCAGGCCGCATGTTGGACGCGTCTCGGACGAAAATCGGTGAGCGGGTTTTTAAGCGGTATGTGAGGCAAAATTTTTGCGATTAAAGCAAGCGGTATGCGGATTAATCGCTATGTGATGCCATCGTTATGCGGGGGTCCACTGTATTTGTTTTACACGTCTCCCACCGAGGCAGGGTGACCCAAAAGAGAAAAACACTTTCACCATCATTTACACACAATCACTGTCTCTGCAGAGGTGTGCAGATATGACAGTTCAGATGTCATTCCAAACAGCAAATGCATTGGAACCTCAGTACTCGAACAGCTCCTTATTTGAACAAAGCTCAGCACTCTACCAAACAAACACAATCTGCCAGAATTTCACTGTAAACTATTTCGTGTTTCTTCGCATTTTTTTTTTTTTATATTGTATAAATAAGTCACCATGGAGCCTACGAAGATTAATGATAACAGTCAACCAAAAAGAAAATTGGTTGGGAAGAATTTTTGTTATTCGAATGGATCGGCACTCGAACAGCCTTCTGGAATGAATTAAGTTCGAGTACTGAGGTTCCATCAGATCCCCAATCCCTCCTTTAAAGTGCAGGCATTGTACTTCCCACCTCCAGGACTCTAGTCCCACTAACCGGTTTCCCTGAATCACTTAACAAAATATTGCCGCCGTGCTCACACTCCAATAGCTCGTCAAGTCCCAAACCCATTTGTCTCCATTCACTCCTATCTAACATGCTTACAGATGCCTGCTGTATGTCCAAGCCCCTTGCACACACAACCTCTTTTGAGGTCATTTTTTTTTTTAACTTGCTAGCTGCCACTGCCCTTCCCACCTCCAAGACTCGTGTCTGGCTGACTGGTTTGCCTGAATCTCTTCATAAAGGTTACCCTGCTCACTCTCTGATATCACATTAACCCTTTGACTGTCGCAACCCCCAATCCTTAGGTGTCTCCTGGTGTCACAAAATTTAAAAAAAACAAAAAAAAAATTTCTTACGAAATGATAGAGAATCTTTTCCCGATTGTAATGACACCAAACAAAACGAAATTTGATGGAAAACTGACGGAATTATGCTCTCTGGAAGTTAACGACCTCAGCGCTGTTTACAAATCGGCGATTTCGCCCACTTTGAGCCCTATTTTCGGCTAATTCCATTGTTACAGTTGCCCAAACTCATAGCTATTTCTTTAGAACTCCATTTTTTCTATCGATTGAGTACAAGAAACTGCCCATTTACCGATTTCAACTACCTAATAATGTGGTCAGAAATTTGCAATTTGGCCTATTTCACGAAAACTAAAAAATATGACAATTTCAAAATAAGGTCCAGAATGAACAATGCAAACATTCCTGGCTCTAAAATAACATTTTCTTTGCTCATCAGTCATGTCTCCAGGCCCCTCTGATATTACTCTTGCTTTCTATTTTGAATTTTTATTCAAACAAAAAATAGAAGACTTACTATTATGCAGACTACTGCAATACTGTAATAATTGTATAAATAACATCAACCCATTCATGACTGCATATTAGAATGGCTAGTTGGACATTTATTGGACAATGGCATCATTTGTTTACTTTTGAACATTGGCAAAAATCAAACATTTCCCCTACTTTGATGGCAGAAATCAAACATTTCCCCTACTTTGAGCTCCATTTCTAGGTTCTTTTTATAGTAAAATCAATCAAAATCACCTCTATTTCTATAATATGTTTTCCATTCTATCAAATGAGACCAAGAAAATGAGAATACAACCATAAATACTATACGAAAATAGACCACAAAGTCGGCATTTTAATTAAAAAAAACTGAGTTTTTTTTTCTCATTATGCACTGCGTGCTCCAGGATTTTTTTTATATGGTGCACACTGACCACACAGACCCATTCTCTCACATGTGGGCCTACCAGCTTTCTCCTGCTTGATTTGAAGCCGCTAGAATTTGAGTATATATACGTCAAACACGGTACCGCGACAGTCAAAGGGTTAATACTTACATTAACAAGAAAAGACAAAACCAGAAAGCAGATTTGATCATTTTTTAATATATTCCTATGTTTAATTTTCAATTTAGGGGGTTGTGCACCAAGCCAAGAGATTCTTGGCAACAAGAAAAGAAATAAAAATTTAATTTATTCACAGATTGCCCATCATTAAAAATGTTGGTCAACTAAATCCTGCAAAAGACTGTAATACCCTCAGGAATTTGGGAAGCCAGCTGTATATGCTTCAGACATGATAATGAGTAAAAGGAAGATACTTGGTTACTTCTGACTTAGTGTTATTAATTATCAAAGGATTATGAGGGAAAAATAGCCAACCAATTTTGTAGACATTTTCTTGCAGTAAATGGTGCAGTATCAATCAAATGGAAATGAGTTTCTGTAATAAAGATAACCTAATACTGTTGATATACTTGTACCTGTGACTAGTTTTGAATGGGGAAGATATAATTAGCTAGCAATAATTGTGTGGTACTTAGTTTAAACTAAGAAAGTGCTGTTTAAAGTTTCAAAAGTGGCTTTATTTTATTGTGTATGGGAAGTATAATAGACAGTTGGCAGAGATAAAATAAAATTCTTGTGGTTGGCACTTTTTGTTTAATATGCTAAACAAGGTGAATAGTAAATTGATAATATAATAAGGAATAAGCATGTTATATTGCTAAATAGAATGAAACTTTTGACATTTTTTTTTCTTGGTGTCAGGAAGCAGAATCCCTTGCATCCCATGTGGAGGGTGGCACCATTCCTGAACCTCTCCCCAATGCTCAGTTGCTGCAACCACCTGTCCCTGTCCAACCCATGGACACTGCTTGGCCACTCCTCACTGTTGCCAAAGTAAGTCATAGTAGAAACTGGTTTTTATTTCAGATACCCGTACAGTATTTCATATATTGAGACTACATGTGTCCTTATATTCTGAGTGAATAAATAATGGTATACACTAAATGTATAGACAGGTGTAACATTGCCTTTAATAAATTTAAGTAAATCTACATGGTCTACATAAAATTCACATATCATTTATTGCCATATATTTTTGTTTGTATAAATAAAAAATTAATATGGATTCACAGTAAACAGGTATATGAATCAGTGTTTCAGTAAAAGACTGGCTAATAGTGTTTTTCTTGTAAACAGGGATTCTTTGACACTGCCGTGGCCAGTGGAAAAAGTAGTGGGGTATCTGTGGCAGCAATGGCCGTTGATATTTCTGGTGATATTGCCGGAGATGGATGGGGCGATGATGATGAGAATGTGGAAGATGGTGATACTGCTTTGGAGGGTGAGATTACAGTACACTGCCAAACTTTTAATGGAATGCTTGTGTTGATTTTAACATGTATTATCTTGTAATGGCCTCCCTGACTTTGTGCAAAGGATGTGATCTATGAGGAGGTTGAGCAAAACAAATTCTCACACACAAAATTCAAGTTTGCATTAATGGGCAGATGATCACTAAGCCTATAGGGGTCATACAGCACCTTGCAGAATGGGAGGCACTTTGGTTTGATCTAAGGCACATTTCATATATGATTTCAAGAGTAGGTATGAAAGAGCCCAGGAGACCATAAACTAGTACATGTTTGCAATTTTCTAAAGTGGTTTTCTTTTTCATTTTTTTTTCTTTCTTTCCCTCCCTCCCTCCCCCCCCCCCCCTTCTTTCATCCTACCTCTCTCTTTCTTTCCTCCTATCTCTTTTTTCCATCCTCTCCCTCTCTTTCCTTCCCTCTCCTATCTTTTTTTTTTTTTTTTGCACAGGGTTTGACAAGGTTGGGTTAAGGATCCCTAGCTTTATTGACAAGCTATTTACAGGTTAAGGATTCCTAACTTTATTGGCAAGCTAAGAGCTGTTACCTACATCAGCTCATTTGAAAGCATGTTTATTGTTATGAGACATACAAGCAGGGAACAGGATGAAGTTGGAGCCATCTGTGGGCCAGCATTTTCATTTGATCAACTGACTTTATCTCGTTGACATCATTATGCTGTACGAATGTGTTCCATACTCGAGTCGTCCTGGGTATATATGATCTCAGATGGAGTGATGTTCTGGAGAAGGGTACAGCCAGAGTGAAGTTGCTACTTTCTGCCCGTCTTGTGGCATAAAAGCTTGTTTCTCGCTGTCCTCGAAGTGGGTCCAAGTGTGGTACTTTGACAATATTGGCCTTGTACATAACAGTAAGGCCACCCACATCCCTCCTGTGTTGAAGGCTTTACTGAAATGACAGATCTATCCAGGATGGGTTCAGGCGAGAGATGAGATGTCTTGCTCTGTTCTCTACTCTGTCAAGCAGTCGCAGATGAGAGGGGGCAGGCAAACCAAGAAAGTGGAGCATACTCAAGGTGTGAGCGTACTTGTGCCTCGTACAGAATCTTGCAACCCCTACTGTCAAGCAGATGCGAAATATGGCGAAGTGCTGTAAGCTTCCTGGCTGCCTTGTTTGCAAGATTTACAACATGGTTCTTCATGGTTAGTTTGGAGTCAAATTTCACCCCAAGGATATCAACTTCTTCTCCAGGTGCCAACACCCTCCCATTCATCCTTACTACTGCACCAGCATTACCATCATGGTGCCTAGAGACCATCATCATTTGCATTTTCTCAGGTGCAAATGTTACTTGCCATCTATTTCCCCAAGCTGATATAGCTCTTAGCTGGTGATTGATGTAGCTTAGTGCAGCTGGCATTTCTTCTCTTGGATAAGTGAATGTCAGTGTACAGTCATCTGCATATGCATGGGATTCTGGGATGAGATGAAGAAGGTCGTTGAAATAGAAATTCCATAACAATGGTCCCAGCACGCTTCCTTATGGAACACTTGCCCCAATAGGATGTCTTGCTGATTCTGTTCCATTGAGAACTACACTTAGAGATCTACCATGAAGGTAATCACTGAGGAGACATAGCGTAGAGCCTGCAATTCCCAGTGCTTGAAGTTTTGCTAAGAGGCCCTGGTGGCCACACCCGGTCGAAAGCACCAGCAATGTCCAGTGCTACCACACAGCTGACTTTGGATTCATCCAGTGACTGGTGCCACTTAGTGGAGAGGTTTAACAGCAGATCAACAGCAGAGTAACCTTTCCTGAAGCCATATTGACGATCACAAAGTAGTGAGTGGTAGTCAAAAAACTGTCATTTGTCTTGAGATTATTGTCTCGAGGATCTTACCAGTGATTGACAGGAGTGACACTGGTCTGTAGTTCCTGACCAGTTGCTCTCTTTCCTTCCCTCTCCCCCTCTCTTTCCTTCCCTATCCCCCTCTCTTTCCTTTCCTCTCCCTCTCTCTTTCCTTATCTCTTCCCCTCCCTCTCTCTTTCCTTATCTCTTCCCCTCCCTCTCTCCCCACTCCTTTTCTCTCCCCACTCCTTTTCTCTCCCCACTCCTTTTCTCTCCCCACTCCTTTTCTCTCCCCACTCCTTTTCTCTCCCCACTCCTCTCTCTCTCCACTCCTCTCTCTCTCTCTCCACTCCGCTCTCTCTCTCCACTCCTCTCTCTCCACTCCTCTCTCTCCACTCTTCTCTCTCCACTCTTCTCTCTCTCTCTCTCTCTCTCTCTCTCTCTCTCTCCACTCCTCTCTCTCCACTTTCTCTCTCTCCACTCCTCTCTCTCCACTCCTCTCTCTCCACTCCTCTCTCTCCACTCCTCTCTCTCCACTCCTCTCTCTCCACTCCTCTCACTCCACTCTCTCCACCCCTCTCTACTCCTCTCTGTCCACTTCTCTCTCTCTCTCCACTTCTCTCTCTCTCTCCACTCCTCTCTCTCTCTCCACTCCTCTCTCTCCACTCCACTCTCTCCACTCTCTCTCATGTATATACATATAAGTACACATGTCAAAATTGTATTCTACAAACAGTCCTCTACTTCTTTCAACAAACCAGTCATATTCCACTGAAGCAGGGTGGCCCAAAAAGAAAGAAAAATTTTCTCTTTTTAACTTTTGTAATGTATACAGGAGAGGGGGTTACTAGCCCCGTGCTCCCGGCATTTTAGTTGTCTCTTACAACACACATGACTTACGGAGGAAGAATTCTGTTCCACTTCCCCATGGAGACAGTCCTGTGCATGATTAATTTTTCAAAGCACACATTTGTCTCTTAATTTATTCAGAGATTGGGGGGGGGGGTTCAGTGCAGGTTTGGACATCCAGCATTCTTGTGTGAGCGTGTTACACAAGTGTGACTGAAAGCAAGTGGTTTCATTTTACAGCGTTCCGCTAATACGGTCATTTCAAATTAAACCTAAACTCGCTATACAGCTCCCCCACCTGACTTTCTAATACGGTCACTGTGCCCCACCCAGTTTGTTTACATTCTCTGTGAGATCTGTAAGCACTAAGTCTCTCCATTATGTCTGGAAGCTCCAAAATTTCAAGTGCAAAAGGAGAGCAGATGATAGAGTGGGAGAGGCACTGTCAAGAAATTTTTATGAAAATAAGAAAAAAATTTTGGAGTGAGTTAAACAAGTTAAGAAAGCCTAGGGAAAATATGGATTTGTCAGTTAAAAACAGAGTAGGGGAGTTAGTAGATGGGGAGATGGAGGTATTGGGTAGATGGCGAGAATATTTTGAGGAACTTTTAAATGTTAAGGAAGAAACAGAGGCAGTAATTTCATGCATTGGTCAGGGAGGTATACCATCCTTTAGGAGTGAAGAAGAGCAGAATGTAAGTGTGGGGGAGGTACGTGAGGCATTACGTAAAATGAAAGGGGGTAAAGCAGCTGGAACTGATGGGATCATGAGAGAAATGTTAAAAGCAGGGGGGGATATAGTGTTGGAGTGGTTGGTACTTCTGCTTAATAAATGTATGAAAGAGGGGAAGGTACCTAGGGATTGGCGGAGAGCATGTATAGTCCCTTTATATAAAGGGAAAGGGGACAAAAGAGACTGTAAAAATTATAGAGGAATAAGCTTACTGAGTATACCAGGAAAAGTGTACGGTAGGGTTATAATTGAAAGAATTAGAGGTAAGACAGAATGTAGGATTGCGGATGAGCAAGGAGGTTTCAGAGTGGGTAGGGGATGTGTAGATCAAGTGTTTACATTGAAGCATATATGTGAACAGTATTTAGATAAAGGTAGGGAAGTTTTTATTGCATTTATGGATTTAGAAAAGGCATATGATAGAGTGGATAGAGGAGCAATGTGGCAGATGTTGCAAGTATATGGAATAGGTGGTAAGTTATTAAATGCTGTAAAGAGTTTTTATGAGGATAGTGAGGCTCAGGTTAGGGTGTGTAGAAGAGAGGGAGACTACTTCCCGGTAAAAGTAGGTCTTAGACAGGGATGTGTAATGTCACCATGGTTGTTTAATATATTTATAGATGGGGTTGTAAAGGAAGTAAATGCTAGGGTGTTTGGGAGAGGGGTGGGATTAAATTTTGGGGAATCAAATTCAAAATGGGAATTGACACAGTTACTTTTTGCTGATGATACTGTGCTTATGGGAGATTCTAAAGAAAAATTGCAAAGGTTAGTGGATGAGTTTGGGAATGTGTGTAAAGGTAGAAAGTTGAAAGTGAACATAGAAAAGAGTAAGGTGATGAGGGTGTCAAATGATTTAGATAAAGAAAAATTGGATATCAAATTGGGGAGGAGGAGTATGGAAGAAGTGAATGTTTTCAGATACTTTGGAGTTGACGTGTCGGCGGATGGATTTATGAAGGATGAGGTTAATCATAGAATTGATGAGGGAAAAAAGGCGAGTGGTGCGTTGAGGTATATGTGGAGTCAAAAAACGTTATCTATGGAGGCAAAGAAGGGAATGTATGAAAGTATAGTAGTACCAACACTCTTATATGGGTGTGAAGCTTGGGTGGTAAATGCAGCAGCGAGGAGACGGTTGGAGGCAGTGGAGATGTCCTGTTTAAGGGCAATGTGTGGTGTAAATATTATGCAGAAAATTCGGAGTGTGGAAATTAGGAGAAGGTGTGGAGTTAATAAAAGTATTAGTCAGAGGGCAGAAGAGGGGTTGTTGAGGTGGTTTGGTCATTTAGAGAGAATGGATCAAAGTAGAATGACATGGAAAGCATATAAATCTATAGGGGAAGGAAGGCGGGGTAGGGGTCGTCCTCGAAAGGGTTGGAGAGAGGGGGTAAAGGAGGTTTTGTGGGCAAGGGGCTTGGATTTCCAGCAAGCGTGCGTGAGCGTGTTAGATAGGAGTGAATGGAGACGAATGGTACTTGGGACCTGACGATCTGTTGGAGTGTGAGCAGAGTAATATTTAGTGAAGGGATTCAGGGAAACCGGTTATTTTCATATAGTCGGACTTGAGTCCTGGAAATGGGAAGTACAATGCCTGCACTTTAAAGGAGGGGTTTGGGATATTGGCAGTTTGGAGGGATATGTTGTGTATCTTTATATGTGTATGCTTCTAGACTGTTGTATTCTGAGCACCTCTGCAAAAACAGTGATAATGTGCGAGTGTGGTGAAAGTGTTGAATGATGATGAAAGTATTTTCTTTTTGGCGATTTTCTTTCTTTTTTGGGTCACCCTGCCTCGGTGGGAGACGACCGACTTGTTGAAAAAAAAATATATATATATATACATATATATATATATATATTATATATATACATATATATATATATATATATATATATATTATATATATATATATATTATATATATATATATATATATATATATATACATATATATATATATATATATATATATATATATATATATATATATATATATATATATATATATATATATATATATATATATATATATATATATACACACACACACACACACACACACACACACACACACACACAGTGGACCCCCGCAAAGCGACTTTAATCCGTGCAAGAGGGCTCATTGTTATGCGAAATGATCTGTATGCGAATGAAATAATGGAAATCAAATTAATCCGTGCAAGACACCCAAAATTATGAAAAAAAAATTTTTACCACATGAAGTATACATTTTCCTACACACAAAGAGAAGGATACATGCACAATAATAGAGTAGTACATGCACAATATATATTGTGCATGTACTACTCTACTAAATGAAGAATAAATGACACTTACCTTTATTGAAGATGTAGCAATGACTGATGAGACACTGTGTCCTGGGAGTACCTTTTCCTCCTGAGTACTGTAGGTCCTGTTTGGCATTTTCTTCCAGAACAGGCCTTATCACACTGTGTATGCCACTACGATTCTTAAATCTCTCAAACCAACCTTTGCTGGCTTTAAATTCACCAATATGAGCACTAGTTCCAGGCATTTTTCCCTGTTCACCTGGGTGTTAGTCGACTGGTGTGGGTTGCATCCTGGGAGACAAGATTAAGGACCCCAATGGAAATAAGTTAGACAGTCTTCGATGACACTGACTTTTTTGGGTTATCCTGGGTGGCAAATCCTCTGGGGTTAATTGTTTCTTGGTATTCTCAATAAGCCACACCAACAACGGTGCTACAGCAGCAGCAGCTGACAGTGCTACAGCAGCAGCAGCAGCAGCTGACAGTGCTACAGCAGCAGCAGCTGACAGTGCTACAGCAGCAGCTGACAGTGCTACAGCAGCAGCAGACGATGCTACAGCAGCAGCAGACAGTACTACAGCAGCAGCTGACGGTGGTGCAGCAGCAGCTGACAGTGCTACAGCAGCAGCAGACGATGCTACAGCAGCAGCAGACGGTACTACAGCAGCAGCAGACGGTACTACAGCAGCAGCAGCAGCAGCTGATGGTGGTACAACAGCAGCAGCAGCTGACGGTGCTACAGCAGCAGCTGACAGTGCAGCAGCAGCAGCAGCAGCAGCTGACGGTGGTACAGCAGCAGCAGCAGCAGCAGCAGCAGCAGCTGTACCACCAATAGTAGCGATGGTTGATTGGGGTTTATTATACAACCTGGCCAGCTCGGAGACACGCACTCCACTTTCATACTTATCAATGATCTTTTTCTTCATCTCTATAGTAATTCTCACCCTTATTGCTGTAGGGTTGGCACTAGAAGCTTTCTTGGGGCCCATGGTCACTTACTTTGCAGATAAAATCACCAAAAACACTGTAATAATACGAAATGTTCTGATTGTATGCTTGGATGTTACCGCGGAGGCTGGCTGGTAAACAATGCCACCGGCGGCACATGTGAGGCTGGCTAAGGGCGCACATTGGACGCATCTCGGAAGAACAGCGGTGAGCGGGTTTTTGAGCGGTATGCGAGGCAAAATTTTTGCGATAAAAGCGAGCGGTATGCGGATTAAACGTTATGTGATGCCGACGGTATGCGGGGGTCCACTGTATATATATTATATATATATATATATATATATATATATATATATTTTTTTTTTTTTTTCAACAAGTCGGCCGTCTCCCACCGAGGCAGGGTGACCCAAAAAAGAAAGAAAATCCCCAAAAAGAAAATACTTTCATCATCATTCAACACTTTCACCACACTCGCACATTATCACTGTTTTTGCAGAGGTGCTCAGAATACAACAGTCTAGAAGCATACACATATAAAGATACACAACATATCCCTCCAAACTGCCAATATCCCAAACCCCTCCTTTAAAGTGCAGGCATTGTACTTCCCATTTCCAGGACTCAAGTCCGACTATATGAAAATAACCGGTTTCCCTGAATCACTTCACTAAATATTACCCTGCTCACACTCCAACAGATCGTCAGGTCCCAAGTACCGTTCGTCTCCATTCACTCCTATCTATATATATATATATATATATATATATATATATATATATATATATATATATATATATATATATATATATATATATATATATATATATATATATATACATATACAGTGGACCCCCGCATAACGATCACCTCCCAATGCGACCAATTATGTAAGTGTATTTATGTAAGTGCGTTTGTACGTGTATGTTTGGGGGTCTGAAATTGACTAATCTACTTCGCAATATTCCTTATGGGAAAAAATTCGGTCAGTACTGGCACCTGAACATACTTCTGGAATGAAAAAATATCGTTAACCGGGGGTCCACTGTATATATATAATAATATATATATTATAATATATATATAATAATATATATATCTATATATATATATATATATTTTTTTTTTTTTTTTTTTTCAACAAGGCAGTCTCCCACCGAGGCAGGGTGACCCAAAAAGAAAGAAAAAGCCCCAAAAAGAAAATACTTTCATCATCATTCAACACTTTCACCTCAATCACACATAATCACTGTTTTTGCAGAGGTGCTCAGAACACAACAATTTAGAAGCGCATATGTATAAAGATACACAACATATCCATCCAAACTGCTAATATCCCAAAACCCCTCCTTTAGAGTGTAGGCATTGTACTTCCCATTTCCAGGACTCAAGTCCGGCTATATAAAAATAACCGGTTTCCCTGAATCACTTCACTAAATATTACCCTGCTCACACTCCAACAGATCGTCAGGTCCTAAATACCATTCGTCTCCGTTCACTCCTATCGAACACGATCATGCACGCCTGCTGGAAGTCCAAACCCCTCACCCACAAAACCTTCCTTACCCCTTCCTTCCAACCTTTTCGAGGACGACCCCTACCCCGCCTTCCTTCTACAGATTTAAATGCTCTCCATGTCATTCTACTTTGATCCATTCTCTCTAAATGACCAAACCACCTCAACAACCCCTCTTCAGCCCTCTGACTAATACTTTTATTAACTCCACACCTTCTCCTAATTTCCACACTCTAAATTTTCTGCATAATATTTACAACACACATTGCCCTTAGAGAGGACATCTCCACTGCCTCCAACCGCCTCCTCGCTGCTGCATTCACAACCCAAGCTTCACACCCATATAAGAGTGTTGGTACTACTATACTTTCATACATTCCCTTCTTTGCCTCCAAAGATAACGTTTTTTGACTCCACATATACCTCAACGCACAACTCACCTTTTTTCCTTCATCAGTTCTATGATTAACCTCATCCTTCATAAATCCATCCGCCAACACGTCAACTCCCAAGTATCTGAATACATTCACTTCTTCCATACTCCTCCTCCCCAATTTGATATCCAATTTTTCTTTATCTAAATCATTTGATACCCTCATCACCTTACTCTTTTCTATGTTCACTTTCAACTTTCTACCTTTACACACACTCCCAAACTCATCCACTTACCTTTGCAATTTTTCTTTAGAATCTCCCATAAGCACAGTATCATCAGCAAAAAGTAACTGTTAATTCCCATTTTGTATTTGATTCCCCATAATTTAATCCCACCCCTCTCCCAAACACCCTAGCATTTACTTATTTTACAACCCCATCTATAAATATATTAAACAACCATGGTGACATTACACATCCCTGTCTAAGACCTACTTTTACCGGGAAGTAGTCTCCCTCTCTTCTACACACCCTAACCTGAGCCTCACTATCCTCATAAAAACTCTTTATAGCATTTAGTAACTTGCCACCTATTCCATATACTTGCAACATCTGCCACATTGCTCCCCTATCCACTCTGTCATATGCCTTTTCTAAATCAATAAATGCAATAAAAACTTCCCTACTTTTATCTAAATACTGTTCACATATATGCTTCAATGTAAACACTTGATCTACACATCCCCTACCCACTCTGAAACCTCCTTGCTCATCCGCAATCCTACATTCTGTCTTACCGCTAATTCTTTCAATAATAACCCTACCGTACACTTTTCCTGGTATACTCAATAAACTTATTCCTCTATAATTTTTACAATCTCTTTTGTCCCCCTTCCCTATATATAAAGGGACTGGTATAAACCTTGGTAATAAATACCGACAAGTTGGTTTAGAAAGACACGTAAGCAAACACTATAACATATTTATTAGAAAACGTTTCGGTCCTGGGACCTTGATCAAGGTCCCAGGACCGAAACGTTTTCTAATAAATATGTTATAGTGTTCGCTTACGTGTCTTTCTAAACCATAAAGGGACTATACATGCTCTCCGCCAATCCCTAGGTACCTTCCCCTCTTTCATACATTTATTAAACAAAAGTACCAACCACTCCAACACTATATTCCCCCCATGCTTTTAACATTTCTGTCATATTCCCATCAGTTCCAGCTGCTTTACCCCCTTTCATTCTACGTAATGCCTCACGTAGCTCCCTCACACTTACATTCTGCTCTTCTTCACTCCTAAAAGATGGTATACCTCCCTGGCCAGTGCATGAAATTACCGCCTCCCTTTCTTCCTCAACATGTAAAAGTTCCTCAAAATATTCTCGCCATCTACCTAATACCTCCATCTCCCCATCTACTAACTCCCCTACTCTGTTTTTAACTGACAAATCCATACATTCGCTAGGCATTCTTAACTTGTTTAACTCACTCCAAAATTTTTTTCTTATTTTCATTAAAATTTCTTGACAGTACCTCTCCCACTCTATCTTCTGCTCTCTTTTTGCACTCTTTCACCACTTTCTTCACCTTTCTTTTACTCTCCATATACTCTGCTCTTCTTATAACACTTCTGCTTTGTAAAAACCTCTCATAAGCTAACTTTTTCTCTTTTATCACACCCTTTACTTCATCATTCCACCAATCACTCCTTTTTCCTCCTGCCCCCACCCTCCTATAACCACAAACTTCTGCACCACATTCTAATACTGCATTTTTAAAACTCGTCCAACCCTCTTCACCCCCCCCCCCCACTACTCATCTTTGCACTAGCCCACCTTTCTGCCAATAGTCGCTTATATCTCACCCGAACTTCCTCCTCCCTTAGTTTATGCACTTTCACTTTCCTCCTACTTGTTGTTGCCACCTTCCTCTTGTCCCATCTACCTCTTACTCTAACTGTAGCTACAACTAAATAATGATCCGATATATCAGTTGCCCCTCTATAAACATGTACATCCTGGAGCCTACCCATTAACCTTTTATCCACTAATACATAATCTAACAAACTACTTTCATTACTTGGTACATCATACCTTGTATATTTATTTATCCTCTTTTTCATAAAATATGTATTACTTATTACCAAATCTCTTTCTATACATAGCTCAATTAAAAGCTCCCCATTTACATTTACCCCTGGCACCCCAAATTTACCTACTACTCCCTCCACAACATTTTTAACCACTTTAGCATTGAAATCTCCAACCTCAAGTACTCTCACACTTGGTTCAAAACTCCCCACGCATTCACTCAACATTTCTCAAAATCTCTCTCTCTCTCTCTCTACACTTCTCTCTTCTCCAGGTGCATATACACTTACTATAACCCACTTTTCACATCCAACCTTTATTTTACTTCACATAATCCTTGAATTAATACATTTATATATACATTTATATATACTCTGATAAATAAACTTATGTATACATGTACCTAAATAAACTTGCATACTGTGCTGGCATGCAGGTTCACATTAAAATCAGTAAGAGTGTCTTGTATCTTGAGACGTCATATTAGTAATGATAATAATAATCACCAAGTGTCATTAAACGTTGTATATTAGGTTAATATACCCCTTCTTTCAACAAGCCGGCCATATCCCACCGAGGTAGGGTGGCCCAAAAAGAAAAACAAAAGTAAGAGTTAGTATACATATTTTCATTAATCCATCTATGATATTTTTTCAAAATTATATACAGTGGACCCCCGCATACCAATTTTAATCCGTGCAAGAGGGGTCATTGTTATGCGAAATAATCGGTATGCGAATGAATTTTCCCCATAAGAAATAATGGAAATCAAATTAATCCGTGCAAGACACCCAAAAGTATGAAAAAAATTTTTTTTTTTACCACATGAAATGTTAATTGTAATACACACAAACTGAAAAAGGCATGCACACTTACATGACACTTACTTTTATTGAAGATCTGGTGATGATTGATGAGATGGGAGGAGGGGAGAGAGAGTGTTAGTGTTTAGAAGGGGAATCCCCTTCCATTAAGACTTGAGGTGTCGAGTCCTTTTCTGGGGTTACTTCCCTTCTTCTTTTAATGCCACTAGGACCAGCTTCAGAGTCACTGGACTTCTTTCGCACAACATATCTGTCCATAGTGGCCTGTACCTCTCGTTCCTTTATGACTTCCCTAAAGTGTTTCACAACATTGCCAGTGTAATAATCACCAGCACGGCTTGCAATAGCTGTGTGAGGGTGATTTTCATCAAAAAAGGTTTGCACTTCAAGCCACTTTGCACACATTTCCTTAATCTTTGTAGTAGGCAACTTCTTCAATTTCTCTCTCCCCTCCTCTGAACCAGTTTTCTCAGGTCTGGCCTCTTGCTCTTGAAGTTGATCTATCAGCTCATCAGTGGTTAGTTCTTCATTGTCCTCCTCCACCAACTCTTCCACATCCTCCCCACTAACCTCCAACCCCAAGGACTTTCCCAATGCCACAATGGATTCCTCAACTGGCATAATCCTCTCAGGGTTAGCCTCAAACCCTTCAAAATCCCTTTTGTCTACACATTCTGGCCACAGTTTCTTCCAAGCAGAGTTCAAGGTCTTCTTAGTCACTCCCTCCCAAGCCTTACCTATAAGGTTTATACAATTGAGGATATTAAAGTGCTCTCTCCAAAACTCTCTTAGAGTCAGTTGAGTTTCTGAGGTCACTACAAAGCACCTTTCAAACAGAGCTTTTGTGTACAGTTTTTTGAAGTTTGCAATAACCTGCTGGTCCATGGGCTGCAGGAGAGGAGTGGTATTAGGAGGCAAAAACTTCACCTTAATGAATTTCATGTCCCCATAAAGTCGCTCTACCACGTCTGTAGGATGACCAGGGGCATTGTCTAACACCAGGAGGCACTTAAGTTCTAATTTCTTTTCAGTTAGGTAATCTTTCACATTGGGGGCAAATGCATGGTGTAACCAGTCATAGAAAAAGTCCCTAGTGACCCATGCCTTACTGTTTGCCCTCCACAGCACACACAAATTCTCCTTGAGGACATTCTTTTGCCTGAACGGTCTGGGAGTTTCAGAGTGATACACTAATAAAGGCTTAACTTTGCAATCACCAGTAGCATTGGAACACATCAACAAAGTAAGCCTGTCTTTCATAGGCTTATGTCCTGGGAGTGCCTTTTCCTCCTGAGTAATGTAGGTCCTGCTTGGCATTTTCTTCCAAAACAGGCCTGTTTCATCACAATTAAACACTTGTTCAGGTTTCAGTCCTTCAGTCTCTATGTACTCCTTGAATTCCTGCACATATTTTTCAGCCGCTTTGTGGTCCGAACTGGCAGCCTCACCATGCCTTATCACACTATGTATGCCACTACGCTTCTTAAATCTCTCAAACCAACCTTTACTGGCCTTAAATTCACTCACATCAGCACTAGTTGCAGGCATTTTTTTAATTAAATCCTCATGCAACTTCCTAGCCTTTTCGCTTATGATCGCTTGAGAGATGCTATCTCCTGCTAGCTGTTTTTCATTTATCCACACCAATAAGAGTCTCTCAACATCTTCCATCACTTGCGATCTTTGTTTCGAAAACACAGTTAAACCTTTGGCAAGAACAGCTTCCTTGATTGCCTTTCTGGTGCCCACAATAGTAGCGATGGTTGATTGGGGTTTCTTGTACAACCTGACCAGGTCGGCGATACGCACTCCACTTTCATACTTATCAATGATCTCTTTCTTCATTTCTATTGGAATTCTCACCCTTATTGGTGTAGGGTTGGCACTAGAAGCTTTCTTGGGGCCCATGGTCACTTATTTTCCAGAAAGAGCACCGAAAACACTGTAATAATACGAAATATTCCGATTGTATGCTTGGATGTTACCGCGGAGGCTGGCTGGTAAACAATGGCACGGGCGGCACATGTGAGGCTGGCTGAGGGCGCACATTGGACGCGTCTCGGACGAAAATCGGTGAGCGGGTTTTTAAGCAGTATGCGAGGCAAAATTTTTGCGATTAAAGCAAGCGGTATGCGGATTAATCGTTATGTGGTGCCATCGGTATGCGGGGGTCCACTGTATAATAAACACGATGCATAACGTATAAAGATGATAAATACACCCCACAGTAGAATAAATAAACATAAATATGAGATGTGGCAGCCAGACGACTTGCACAAATGACGCCATATTAGAAATGTTAATAATAATAATAATAATAATCACCGAGACTCATTAAATGTCGTATATTACGTTAATATACACATTTTCATTAATCAGTCCATGATATTTTTTTTTTTTTTTTTTTCAAAATTTTATAATAAACACGATACATAAGATATAAAGATGATAAATACACCCCACAATAGAATAAATAAACATAAATATGAGTGATGGCAAGAATAACATTTTCTCTTGTCCAACATCAGAGAAAATGTGTTACTGGGGGTAACTGTAGAAAATTATTCCTTTCATATGTAAGTAAGTTTATTCAGGTATACACAAATAGTTACATAGATTATCATACATAACAGCATATGTATAGAGAACCTAGGATAACCTAAAAGAGTCAGACAGAGTGACTTATTTCCATTGCCTTCACTCAGAGCGTCATTTCTTCTAAAAATGGTGTTACATGAGAATGGGAGTGTTCTTCTTTATTGATTCTACCATATCAATGTAGAGACAACTCGTACACAATGTAACTTGTACACAAACCGGAAGTGTACACTTTGTTTGTTTACAAAACTTGCATTCACCTGGTTTGTTTACATAACTCTGCACTTGTCCTCCCTCATGTACTCATTCCCCCTCTCTCTCATTTATTCATTTTATCTCATTTACTCACCCCTGAACCTACATTAAGAGTACAAATATTTTAAGGTAAGTAATGAGTGAACTGTATGTGCATTTTATCGCTCTGGGATGCTTAAATATCATAGAATAGTATGTGTGGGTGGAATGGCCTGGTATGGTAGCCCGGCTGACTACCATACTTACCACACTTGATTTCTTACAATAAATACTACTCATCTCACCCTAGATTAAGACTACAAATATTTTAAGGTAAGTAATGAGTGAACTATATATGCATTTTATCACTCTGGGATGCTTAAATGTAATAGAATATTATGTGTAGATGGGGTGGCCTGGTATGGTAGCCTGGCTGACTACCATACATACCACACTTGATTTCTTACAATAAATGCAGTGGACCCCCGCCTTACGAACACATCACGTTACGTTAAATCTGCCATACGAAGCATTTGAACACAAAAATTTTGCTTCACCTCACGATAAAAAACTCGCCTTACGTGATTCATCCGGGACGCGTCCCACGTGTGGCCTCAGCGCCAGTGTTTACAAGCCAGCCAGTGCGGTCGCATCTATGCATATATTCGGTACATTTCACATTATCCCAGTGTTTTTAGTGCTTGTAACTGCAAAATAAGTCACCATGGATCCCAAAAAAGCTTCTAGTGCCATCCCTGCGGTAAAAAGGGCGAGAATTAGTATGGAATTGAAAAAAGAGATTAAGGAAATATGTGCAAAGTGGGTTGAACTGCAAACCTTTACGGATGAAAATCGCCCTGACACAGCTACTGCAAGCCATGTTGGCAACCTGTACAGTGACAATGTTATGGGCCATTTTAGGAAAGTTTTAAAGGAACGGGAGGTACAGAGCTCTATGGAGAGATTTGTTACACGACAGAGGTCCAGTGACTCTCAAGCTGGTCCTAGTGGCATTAAAAGTAGAAGGGAAGTAACCCCAGAAAAGGACTTGCTACCTCAAGTCCTAATGGAAGGGGATTCCCCTTCTAAACAATAACTTAGACACTCTCCCCTCCTCCCATCCCATCAATCATCACCAGATCTTCAATAAAGGTAAGTGTCATGTATTCTATTCTTAGTATAGTAGTAATTGTGCACATCATCTTCAGTTTGTGTGTATTAAAATTAATATTTCATGTGAAAATTTTTTTTTTCATATTTTGGGGTGTCAGGAACGGATTAATTTGATTTACATTATTTCTTATGGGCAAAATTAATTCAGCTAACGATAATTCGGCTTACAATGAGCTCTCGGGAACGGATTAATATCGTAAGGCGGGGGTCCACTGTACTACTTGTCTCACCCTAGATTAAGACTACAAATATTTTAAGGTAAGTAATGAGTTCACTATGTGTGTATTGTACTTTTTTATTGTTTTTTGATGCCTAGTTCTATTGCTAACTTAATATATGTTAGTGTAGACTTGCTATCTAGTATTTGTATGCATTTATAAAGGGAAAAAAAAGGATGTTTCACTTTACGGTGATTTCCGCTTTACGGCGGTAACCTGGAACCTAACCTGCCATATAAGTGGGGCCCTACTGTATAGAGAGATTCAGTAGAAACTGGTTAGCTGGACTTGTCTTGGTAGTAGGAAATACAATGCCTGCAGTCTGAAGGAGGAGTGATGATGATAGGAGGGTCCAATGAATTGGGGTGTCTGTGCCTTTCTGGCAAGACAGTAATTGAATGAGTGACGCTAAAATTGTCTTCGTCAGGTCACCCTGCCTCAGTGGGAGACTGCTGGAGTGTTAATAAATCAAACACTTAAAAATACGCTTAATTAAAATTTAGTGAAACTAAGGGTAATAAATGAATAATTTAACAAATTTGTAATACAAAATCTTATTATAGGCAGGGCTGTATACTGTACCAGTGTGTACTAAGTTTTAATTCTTGTCTTAACCAGTTGTTGTGTCATATTTTACATACTTATCAATTGTATCAACTTTGCAGGTGATGCTGAAGGTGGAGGTTGGGAGGTTGATGATGATCTTGAGCTACCACCGGAACTAGAAGGGACTGTCTCCTCTGTTGTTGGGGCTGATGGTGAAGATGGCTATTTTGTTCCCCCTCCAAGGGGTCATCCCCCTACACATGGTTGGACACAGCGTAGCCAACTAGCCATTGACCATGTACTGGCTGGTGCTTTCGAGTCTGCCACAAGATTGTTACATGATCAAGTGAGTTACATATAGTTATCCTCTTGAACTGAACCAGCAGTGTAGATGTTTCTGTTATTTGTATGTTTAACATTGAATACCGCCATATATTTTGGTTATTTACGTTGGTTTTCTAATTCTCTACGGCTGTTTTTGCAGGTTGGGGTAGTGAACTTTGAGCCATACCGTGATTTGTTCCTGTCATCTTTCTCCCATTCTCGCACTAGTTTCCCTGGTGCCCCAGGCCTACCCTCCCTCTTTGCTTATCCTTCTCGAAACTGGCGGACAGCACAGACTAAGGATCAGTTGCCAGCTCTGGGTCTAAAGCTGTCAAATTTAATGGATAGACTAAAGGTAAATTTTGACATTTTATAAAATTTGCTATTAATAATTAGGGATCCTATTAGATAATGTACTAGTGGAGTAAATAGGGGATTCCTAAATCCAGTGAGTTTCTCCAGTGGTTACACCTAAACCTATTATTCTGTTGGCAATAATAGTACAAAGGATTGTGTGTCAGTGTTGCAAATGTAGATTGGTATTCATAAAACTATTTTCTTTTCACCTTGTTAATAATAACAGGTCATGGACCCTCCCCTGTGTTAGTAATTTGATTGTGAATTCTAGTTAAATGATAAACAAAATAATGTGCCAATAATAATCCTTACCTATGGATGTCTATTTGCAGGAAGCATCACAGTTAACTACTGCAGCCAAATTTTCTGAAGCGGTTGAGAAGCTAAAAGGGATCCTACTAGCTGTTCCACTTATTGTTGTAGACACCAAGCAGGAAGTAAGTCTCTCCTCATTTTGAACTCACATTTGAATTCTTGATAAAAGAGTGAGAGCAACTATCTAGAGATGGCCCTGTTATATAATTGTGAAATGAAAACCCGTTAACCATTTTGCATTGCAGTTTCACTCATCTTTTTCTGTCGTAAACTTTTTAGCAAACAGGAAGTACTCATTTTATCTTTTCTTGATGTGTTTTTAAATGGTTCTTATTCCTACAGTGTCTTATCTACTAATTTTCATAGGAAAATGGGTGAGAATCCTTTCAACTTCAACATGCTATTCATAAAATGAGACTGAAATGCTGAGAAAAAGGGGCATGTTACCTCTTTTCTTGATGTGTTTTTAAATGGTTCTTATTCCTACAGTGTCTTATCTACTAATTTTTATAGGAAAATGGGTGAGAATCCTTTCAACTTCAACATGCTATTCATAAAATGAGACTGAAATGCTGAGAAAAAGGGGCATGTTACCACTTATTTTAGATGTAGTTACTAAATATTAACTGTAGGAAGCTTTGAGTTTCAGTTGTTAGAATGTACAGTAGGAAACTGTCATGCCATCATAGCTAGTGTTTTCATTATAATGCAGTTTGAATTTTAAGTTTTCATTTCAAAGAGAAATATACCCATTTCAGTTAAGGGTGTGAAGCATGGGTGATGAATGTTGCAGCGAGGAGAAGGCTAGAGGCAGTGGAGATGTCATGTCTGAGGGCAATGTGTGGTGCGAATATAATGCAGAGAATTCGTAGTTTGGAAGTTAGGAGGAGGTGCGGGATTGCCAAAACTGTTGTCCAGAGGGCTGAGGAAGGGTTGTTGAGGTGGTTCGGACATGTAGAGAGAATGGAGCGAAACAGAATGACTTCAAGAGTGGATCAGTCTGTAGTGGAAGGAAGGCAGGGTAGGGGTCGGCCTAGAAAAGGTTGGAGGGAGGGGGTAAAGGAGGTTTTGTGTGCGAGGGGCTTGGACTTCCAGCGGGCATGCGTGAGCATGTTTGATAGGAGTGAATGGAGACAAATGGTTTTTAATACTTGACGTGCTGTTGGAGTGTGAGCAAAGTAACATTTATGAAGGGATTCAGGGAAACCGGCAGGCCGGACTTGAGTCCTGGAGATAGGAAGTACAATGCCTGCACTCTGAAGGAGGGGTGTTAATGTTGCAGTTTAAAAACTGTAGTGTAAAGCACCCTTCTGGCAAGACAGTGATGGAGTGAATGATGGTGAAAGTTTTTCTTTTTCGGGCCACCCTGCCTTGGTGGGAATCAGCCAGTGTGTTAATAAAAAAATAAAAATGTTCAGGAGCAAAATTCATTTCTATTGGTGGCGTGCATTTCCATTAAGGAATGCCATGGGAGGCAGGCAGAAGACCCGTTATTACACATTGGGCAACTCAATTGTTGTAGCAGTGCTCAAGTGTTTTAGCAGTGTAGGGGAGGGTGAACAGATGTAAATATAGTCTTCACAAATAACCTGCACATACAAGAGAGGAGCTTACAATGACATTTCAGTCTGACTTGAACCATTTACAAAATTAGTGTGATTTTGTAAGTGGTCCAAGTCGAACCAAAGTGTTGTCATAAGCTCCTCTGTCCTATGTGCGGGTTATTTGTGTATTGGTCCAGCCACGGTATTGTGCCTTTTGTTCTTTATACAGCCTCTTGCATGGGTCAGTATATATCATTCCTCAGTTTTTTCTTATCATCACCCTATCGTATCTCAGGATATTTAACATGGTAGTAGGTTGGTAGACAGCAACCACCCAGGGAGGTACTACCATCCTGCCAAGTGAATGTAAAATAAAAGCCTGTAATTGTTTTACATGATGGTAGGATTGCTGGTGTCTTTTGTCTGTCTCATAAATATGCAAGATTACAGGTATGTCTTGCTACTTTTACTTACACTTAGGTCACACTACACATACATGTACACGTTTATTTATACACAATCATCTGAGTTTTCTTTGATTTTATCTTAATAGTTCTTGGTCTTATTACTTTTCCTTTTATATCCATGGGGAAGTGGAATAAGAATCTTTCCTCCGTAAGCCATGTGTGTTGTAAAAGTCAACTAAAATGCCGGGAACAATGGGCTAGTAACCCCTTTTCCTGTAAAGATTACTAAAAGGAATAAGAAGAAGAAAATTGTCAAAGTGGGAAGTCTGAATGTGCGTGGATGTTGTGCAAATGATAAGAAAGAGATGATTGTGGATGCTATGAATGAGAAGAAGCTGGATGTCCTGGTTTTAAGTGAAACGAAGCTGAAGGGGGTGGGAGAGTTTCATTGGAGAGGAATAAATGGGATTAGGTCAGGGGTTTCAAATAGAGTTGGAGCTAAAGAAGGAGTAGCAATAATGTTGAAGGATAAGCTATGGCAAGAAAAGAGGGACTATAAATGTATTAATTCAAGGATTATGTGGAGTAAAATAAAGATTGGATGTGAAAAGTGGGTTATAGTAAGCGTGTATGCACCTGGAAAAGAAAGAAGTGTAGAGGAGAGAGAGAGAGAGAGAGAGATTTTGGGAAATGTTGAGTGAATGCGTGGGGAGCTTTGAATCAAGTGTGAGAGTAATGGTGGTTAGGGATTTCAATGCTAAAGTGGGTAAAAATGTTATGGAGGGAGTAGTAGGTAAATTTGGGGTGCCAGGGGTAAATGTAAATGGGGAGCCTTTAATTGAGCTATGTGTAGAAAGAGATTTGGTAATAAGTAATACATATTTTATGAAAAAGAGGATAAATAAATATACAAGGTATGATGTAGCACGTAATGAAAGTACAGTGGACCCCCAGTTAACGATATTTTTTCACTCCAGAAGTATGTTCAGGTGCCAGTACTGACCGAATTTGTTCCCATAAGGAATATTGTGAAGTAGATTAGTCCATTTCAGACCCCCAAACATACACGTACGAACGCACTTACATAAATACACTTACATAATTGGTCGCATTCGGAGGTAATCGTTATGCGGGGGTCCACTGTAGTTTGTTAGATTATGTATTGGTGGATAAAAGGTTGATGGGTAGGCTCCAGGATGTACATGTTTATAGAGGGGCAACTGATATATCGGATCATTATTTAGTTGTAGCTACAGTTAGAGTAAGAGGTAGATGGGAAAAGAGGAAGGTGGCAACAACAAGTAAGAGGGAGGTGAAAGTGTATAAACTAAGGGAAGAGGAAGTTCGGGGGAGATATAAGCGACTGTTGGCAGAAAGGTGGGCTAGTGCAAAGATGAGTAGTGGGGGGGGGGGGTTGAAGAGGGTTGGAATAGTTTTAAAAATGCAGTATTAGAATGTGGGGCAGAAGTTTGTGGTTATAGGAGGGTGGGGGCAGGTGGAAAGAGGAGTGATTGGTGGAATGATGAAGTAAAGGGTGTGATAAAAGAGAAAAAGTTAGCTTATGAGAGGTTTTTACAAAGCAGAAGTGTTATAAGAAAAGCAGAGTATATGGAGAGTAAAAGAAAGGTGAAGAGAGTGGTGAGAGAGTGCAAAAGGAGAGCAGATGATAGAGTGGGAGAGGCACTGTCAAGAAATTTTAATGAAAATGAGAAAAAATTTTGGAGTGAGTTAAACAAGTTAAGAAAGCCTAGGGAAAGTATGGATTTATCAGTTAAAAACAGAGTAGGGGAGTTAGTAGATGGGGAGAGGGAGCTATTAGGTAGATGGCGAGAATGTTTTGAGGAACTTTTAAATGTTGAGGAAGAAAGGGAGGTGGTAATTTCATGCACTGGTCAGGGAGGTATACCATCTTTTAGGAGTGAAGAAGAGCAGAATGTAAGTGTGGGGGAGGTACGTGAGGCATTACTTAGAATGAAAGGGGGTAAAGCAGCTGGAACTGATGGGATCATGACAGAAATGTTAAAAGCATGGGGGGGGGATATAGTATTGGAGTGGTTGGTACTTTTGTTTAATAAATGTATGAAAGAGGGGAAGGTTAGGTCCTAGGGATTGGCGGAGAGCATGTATAGTCCCTTTATATAAAGGGAAAGGGGACAAAAGAGATTGTAAAAATTATAGAGGAATAAGTTTATTGAGTATACCAGGAAAAGTGTACGGTGGGGTTATAATTGAAAGAATTAGAGGTAAGACAGAATGTAGGATTGCAGATGAGCAAGGAGGTTTCAGAGTGGGTAGGGGATGTGTAGATCAAGTGTTTACATTGAAGCATATATGTGAACAGTATTTAGATAAAGGTAGGGAAGTTTTTATTGCATTTATGGATTTAGAAAAGGCATATGATAGAGTGGATAGGGGAGCAATGTGGCAGATGTTGCAAGTATATGGAATAGGTGGTAAGTTACTAAATGCTGTAAAGAGTTTTTATGAGGATAGTGAGGCTCAGGTTAGGGTGTGTAGAAGAGAGGGAGACTACTTCCCAGTAAAAGTAGGTCTTAGACAGGGATGTGTAATGTCACCATGGTTGTTTAATATATTTATAGATGGGGTTGTAAAATAAGTAAATGCTAGCCTAGTGTTTGGGAGAGGGGTGGGATTAAATTATGGGGAATCAAATACAAAATGGGAATTAACACAGTTGCTTTTTGCTGATGATACTGTGCTTATGGGAGATTCTAAAGAAAAATTGCAAAGGTTAGTGGATGAGTTTGGGAATGTGTGTAAAGGTAGAAAGTTGAAAGTGGACATAGAAAAGAGTAAGGTGATGAGGGTATCAAATGATTTAGATAAAGAAAAATTGGATATCAAATTGGGGAGGAGGAGTATGGAAGAAGTGAATGTTTTCAGATACTTGGGAGTTGACGTGTCGGCGGATGGATTTATGAAGGATGAGGTTAATCATAGAATTGATGAGGGAAAAAAGGTGAGTGGTGCATTGAGGTATATGTGGAGTCAAAAAACGTTATCTTTGGAGGCAAAGAAGGGAATGTATGAAAGTATAGTAGTACCAACACTCTTATATGGGTGAAGCTTGGGTGGTAAATGCAGCAGCGAGGAGACGGTTGGAGGCAGTGGAGATGTCCTGTCTAAGGGCAATGTGTGGTGTAAATATTATGAAGAAAATTCGGAGTGTGGAAATTAGGAAAAGGTGTCGAGTTAATAAAAGTATTAGTCAGAGGGCAGAAGAGGGGTTGTTGAGGTGGTTTGGTCATTTAGAGAGAATGGATCAAAGTAGAATGACATGGAAAGCATATAAATCTATAGGGGAAGGAAGGCGAGGTAGGGGTCGTCCTCGAAAGGGTTGGAGAGAGGGGGTAAAGGAGGTTTTGTGGGCAAGGGGCTTGGACTTCCTGCAAGCGTGCGTGAGCGTGTTAGATAGGAGTGAATGGAGACGAATGGTACTTGGGACCTGACGATCTGTTGGAGTGTGAGCAGGGTAATATTTAGTGAAGGGATTCAGGGAAACCGGTTATTTTCATATAGTCGGACTTGAGTCCTGGAAATGGGAAGTACAATGCCTGCACTTTAGAGGAGGAGTTTGGGATATTGGCAGTTTGGAGGGATATGTTGTGTATCTTTATACGTATATGCTTCTAAACTGTTGTATTCTGAGCACCTCTGCAAAAACAGTGATAATGTGTGAGTGTGGTGAAAGTGTTGAATGATGATGAAAGCATTTTCTTTTTTGGGATTTTCTTTTTTTTTGGGTCACCCTGCCTTGGTGGGAGATGGCCGACTTGTTGAAAAAAAAAAAAAATCCAAAGAAAGTGCAGGTGTACAGCATACATCATACACATCCGTGTAACTGGACGTATGCCATATACCATGCAGCTTAAGAGTTAAAGATTGACACACCAAAGTATTTTATTCTTAGAGCCATATATCGTTCCAGGTTAGTGAAGCACAGAACTTGCTACGTGTATGCAAAGAGTACGTGGTGGGCATTAGTATGGAGCTTCATCGTAAGTGTCTTGGCAAAACAACACAGGATGAATTAAAACGCTCTCTGGAGTTGGCTGCTTATTTCACTCACTGTGAGCTGCAGCCTGGACATCAGATTCTGACTTTAAGAACAGCTGTCAATTTGGCATTTAAGTTGAAGAATTACAAGATGGCAATGAGCTTTGGGCGTCGCCTCTTAAATCTGGGACCAAGACCAGAAGTGGCTCAAAATATCAGGAAGGTTGTACAGGTAGGCAGTGTCAGCATTGTTCATGTTAATGGTCAGTAGTGCATTAGGTGCTCATTGTCTTGATGGGTGCTCAGGAAGTGTTTTATAGTATGAGGAAAGTTTAGTCCACGTTTATCATAAGAGTTTTTTGCTTTTTGTTAAAAGATAAATACAGTAATGCATTTTTAAACAAAATAAGCTAAAACACTATAAATTTACTTTTTTTCACGTTTCAGGCATGTGAGAAAAATCCTGTCGATGAACTAATAGTTCAGTATGATGAACATAATCCCTTCACTGTATGTGCCAGTTCCTATGTGCCGATATACAGAGGTAAACCTGAGGTGCAGTGTCCTCTGTGTGGGGCATCGTACCTGCCGGAACACCGGGGTATCACTTGCACAGTATGCACTGTTGCACAAGTAGGGAAGGACTCCATTGGCTTGCGTATATCTCCACTGCAATTTCGGTAGACAGTGATAGCAAGAACGAATTACAAAATAGTATACTACAAAGTATTAATTTATATATTGTCACTCTGCCCTGCTGGGAGATGGCCATTAAAGTTAAAAAATATTAATAAGTATACATAAATTTTTCATGAACTTTGTAGGACAGATATGAAATGCTTATATTGCTGGATATCCATTTCTGTACTGAAGACCAAGCTATTAGCAGTTTATTATGCATCTGAATCAAATAAATCTGGATTTTTATCATGTCATTAGGTGCTTAGTGAGCAACCAAGAATACATCTTCATTGTTTGCTATTTACTATACTGTAAGGTTCTATCTAATATATTATGTACCTAGTTTTACTTAGTTTTCTTTAGAGATCAAGCACAAGAATATTTAGGTTTTTATATTTTAAATATTTGTGTAATAATTGATGTGATAGGTACCAAGAGTAATTAAAGCTGGTAATTCAGTTTATCATTATTGTAATAGTAACAAAATAGGAAGCATTAATTATTATTATAATCAAAAAGAAGCACTAAGCCACAAGGGCTATACAGCAAGGAAGCATTAAGCTTACTGTATTATTTTAAATGGTTAATATTTCAATGAATAAAATTACTGTAGTTTGTATATTATTTATTCTTTAATTTTTTGAATACATTAATGTTCCTCAGACAAAATTTTGTACAATATAGTACATAAATATTATTTTACATGTTAATTTTTATGCTAGATGGAGATTCAACCCAAGTATTTTGTATACTGATGCTAAAATATATATATAAGTATAGCCCCATTTGAGATTGTGGCATAAAGCCACTCTAAAAGAGGCAACTTCAATAACTATTCTCTGATGTGACATCAAGTAGCAACTGAAGTTTAGGCAAGCAGTTGGACGAAATCTCTGGCAGCACCATTTTATACTAACCTTGAAACACTCAAGGAAGGTGCCTTGATGCTGGTGAGGGGTTCTTGATGCAAGGAATTGAATCTGCTCTTTCTTTTCATGGATCAACCCTGGTTTCCTCCCATTCCCAAGATACTCTGATTCCTACAAGCTTAGAACCTTGATAATAATAATTCTAATATACATAATTCCATATATTTTCTATCAAATTTTGCATTTTTGGTGTCATTATCCCCAGGGTTTCAAATAGAGTTAGAGCTAAAGGAGTAGCAATAATGTTGAAGGATAAGCTATGGCAGGAAAAGAGGGAGTATAAATGTATTAATTCAAGAATTATGTGGAGTAAAATAAAGGTTGGATGTGAAAAGTGGGTTATAGTAAGTGTATATGCACCTGGAGAAGAAAGAAGTATAGAGAAGAGAGAGGTTTTGGGAATTGTGCCTCTTCAAGGGGGGGCTTCTTGTGGTGAAGAGGCTCTTGGTCTGAGGAATTAGACCTGTCGGTCTCCTTTCTCAGACCGAACCTAATTACCCCACAATCCCCCCTTCCCTATCCTATCCTTCCTGTCTTTCAGGCGACGGGTATATCTCTGGAAGCCGCCTTTCGGATTCCGGGGGTGGTGGCTAGAGGAGGTATGCTTTGTGGCGGATATCCAGCTGCCCTCTCTTTTGTCTACCGAGGTAGCTCGGCAAATGTGAGGTTGCTATCCCGGATTGCTGGTTTACTGGCATGAAGGGTAGGATATGGCACAGGTTCCATGCTACTTGCGGTTCTGAGGTCCTCTTGGGTGCGGAGGGAGATTTCCGGCCCTTTCATTCCTCCTCGCTCCCCCCTTTTTTTTATTTTTTTTTTATTTTGATTTATTTTTTTTTTTTTTCTTAAAAAGACAAGAAGTAACCTAACCATGGCAATCCCAATCCATGAACCTCCTACCCCTGGGCCCCTTCTTAATATCGCACCCCATTCTGACCCTGCCTCGTTTTTTGACCACTCTTCAGACACTCCTGATGCCCTGTACCTCTCGCTGGTGCTGTTTCCTCACCCACTTCAGGTACCGGGGCTTCGACTAACTCCTTTGATTTGTCCGACCTCCGCTCTCCTCTGACTATGCTTCCGGCCTCTCCCTCTGCGGTGCAGCAATTTTCGAATCGCCAGCCCGTCTCACGTCGGACTAACTCCGGTCCCACTCCTAAACGCCAACGACAATACTTCACCTTCTCGTTCTTCTCAGAAAAGATCAACCCATCATGCACTCCCTTTCCACGCTCAGTTTTGGAATGCACCGACTTCCTCTATTGCCTATCTTTTCGACCATAGTATTGGCAAGGCACTCCTCCGCCATGTTGGTAGAGATATTTCCTTTCATGCTCTGAGGAGCGGTACGTGCATCATCACTGTTCAGAATGCTACCCAAGCTCATGATCTTTCTCTTCTTTCACATATCGATACTATTCCTGTCACTACTGGAACTCCAAGATCCCCCAATCCTCAAGGTAGACACTTATGTCCTTCCTGCCCGTGGGCAGAGACGATACCCTTGCAATGTGGATCGATTAACTTTAGACAGTCGTGAACTCCCGTCCTCTATGTCGCAGGATATCGGTTACAAGTTCGAAAGGTGATCCCTACACCGCAACAGTGTAGAAATTGCTGGCGATTTGGTCACCCAGCGAAGTATTGCAGATCTATAGCCGAAAGCCCAGTCTGTGGTGCCGACGACCATTCTAATACATCTTGCAGTCGACCTCCCACTTGCCTTAATTGTCGTGAGGCTCACCCTTTGTACTCTCGCCGTTGCCAGGTCTACTTAAATGAGCATGAAATCCGTTGCCTCAAAGAAGCAGAAGGTCTTCCTTATGCTATGGCAGTTTCTCATCTCTGCCTCCAAGGGAGACTACCCCGTGTTTCTTATTCTCGTGTTTCAAAACGCCCCTCAATTCTGGGGTCCAATCTTCTGCAGCCTCCTCTGCGGTTGCCAGTCCCATAGTCACTCCTGTATCTAATTCTTTTGCTGTCCTGGGCTCAGACGTCCCTACTTCAACACTTCAGTCTGTTCTGACATCGAGTTCTCACTCATAAGCCCTGGTATCGACAAGATCTCTTACGACACCTTCTACCAGTCGCCCCTCTACTTCTCAGAAGTCAAAAAAGTCTTCTTTGCCCCCTCCTTCCCTTCTTCCGCCCCCACATTTTACCTTTCCAGTCTCTGTACCTGGTTCTTCCCCTCTCACTGGCTATTACAAGTGTGGAGGTTCACCCCCCCTCATTCTGTGCCTCCCTCCCCTGTCCCCTCCCCTGTCCCCTCCCAAGTCTCTCCCTCTTCTGCTGCCTCCCAGGTTTCTGCCTCTTCTGTCCCCTCCCACACTTCTCCAGTTCCCAACATGCTTTCGTTTCCCCCTACTTTAGTACAGTCCATTACTGTCCCAATCTTTACTCGCCCTCCTCCTCCTATCTCCAATATTGTCTCCCATACAACGTCTTTGAATTCAGAAACACCTGACACTATTTCAGAATATATTGCAGAGACTAAACCTTCAATGGACACTGATCCACCTCCTGTTCCTTCTCCTCCATCTCCACAACTCCATTCTTCGCAATGCTCCGTTCCTTCACTGCTTGAACATCTTCCGATGCCACCACACGTAGACTTTTCTAACCCCTCTAGCCCATAGGTACCCTTACCTACGGATTCATGGTATTTTCCTCGTTGCCAATCATGGCCTATTTACAGTGGAATATCCGCGGCCTCAGGAGTAATCGGGGTGAACTTCAGATGTTTCTTTCCAGGTTTTCCCCTGTTGGTGTTTGCTTACAAGAACCAAAATTACACTCCGCTCTTTTTCCAACCTATCTCAGGCTATAATTTATTGTATTCTTCAGATCCTTTCTCAAATGGGACCTTTAATGAAAGGGGGTCTCATTGTGACTCGCGTGGCATTCAGTTGGAGGCTGTTCTCGCCTCTCGCCCCCTCCATGTTTCAAATATGGGTACTCCCACCCATTTTGATCCTCGTACTCATACTCTCTCTTGCATCGATCTATCGGTCTGCTCTTCTTCCACTGCACTAGACTTCGCCTGGTCTGTTCTACCGGACTTACATGACAGTGATCATTTTCCAATCATTCTTACTTCTCCTTCATATTCACCACCTTTCCGTAGCCCTCGCTGGCAATTTCATCAGGCAAATTGGGACCTTTACTCGCAACTCGCTGCTTTTAGTGAGGTTCCTTCTTCATCCTCCAGTGATGAGCTCCTACACCTCTTCTCGATGCCAGTTTTAACCGCAGCTTCTCATTCTATACCCCAAACCTCAGGCAGGCATTCTCGGAAGTGTGTGCCTTGGTGGTCTCCTGCTTGTGCTCGTGCAGTACATTTGAAAAGCGCTGCATGGGGCAGGTACCGGTACAATAGAACCAATGAAAGACTTCTTGATTTTAAGCAGAAGCGTGCGGTCGCTCGCCATGTCATCCGTGACACTAAACGCACTTGCTGGTGAGATTGTTTCCACCATCACCTCTGCTTCCTCTGAGTGCAGTCTGCAAAAAAGTGAGGAAATTGAGTGATAAATACTCTCCTGACCCGGCTCCTGTTCTACGGGTTGCCGGTGTTGATATAGCAAACCCTCTTGATGTTGCCATTGAAATTGGCACTCATCTGGTCCGTATTACCCGGGGGCTCCATCTATGCCCCTCGTTTCTTTCCTCAAAGTCTACCACAGAGTTAGTACCCTTGGACTTTTCTTCTCTCAGAGAAGAACATTATAATGTGCCTTTTACACTTCGGGAACTGGAGGCAAAACACTGTTTGCCGATCATCGGCAGCTGGGCCTGACGACATTCATATTTGGATGTTGCAACATCTACATCAATCAGCTCTTGTAGTCCTCTTACACCTCCTCAATCTTATTTGGTCACAAGGAGCTCTTCCCCAGCTGTGGAACTCTTCCATTGTTCTCCCTTTCTGCAAACCGGGTACTACAGGACATGATGCCTCCCACTATTGTCCCATTGCTCTTACCAGTGCAGTTTGCAAAGTGATGGAACGTCTGGTAAATCGACATTTAATGTGGTATTTAGAGACACAACAGTCTCTCCACTAGTCAATATGGCTTCCGTAAGGGCCGTTTTACCATAGACTCCTTACTATGCTTTGATATGTATGTTCGTAATGCCTTTGCGAATAACCACTCAGTTATTGCCATATTTTTTGACCTCGAGAAGGCATATGATACAACTTGGAAGTATAATATTTTGGCCCGAGCCCACTCCTTAGGCCTCCGAGGCAATCTACCATCCTTCCTTAAGAACTTTTTAACTGACAGACATTTTCGTGTTCGGGTTAATAATGTGCTCTCCCCGGACTTTGTCCAAGCTGAAGGTGTCCCCCAGGGATGTGTTCTGAGCACAACACTTTTTCTCCTTGCTATAAATGATTTGGCCTCTAGTCTTCCATCCAATATTTGTTCATCACTCTATGTTGATGACTTTGCTACAGCTTGTGCAGGTGCTGACTGTCACCTCATTACAGTTTCTCTCCAGCATGCGGTCGACTGTGTTTCCAATTGGGCCACCACGCATGGGTTTAAATTTTCCAGTACTAAAACTCGTCAAATTACTTTCACTAGACGCTCTGTCATTTCCGATCATCCTTTGTACCTCTATGGCTCACGTATCCCTGAACGTGATACAGTCGGGTTTCTAGGCCTTCTCTTTGACCGTAGGTTATCCTGGAAACCTCACATTACCTCTCTGAAGGCAACTTGTCACAGCCGGCTGAACCTTCTTAACTCCTTCAGAGTCCAAGGCCAAAATCTGAAGTGGTGCTCCAGTGTCCAAGAAATTTTGAAAAAAAAAAAAAAAAAATTTCTAACAGAATTAAAGAGCACATTTTTGTGAAGGTAATAAGACAAAAAAAAAAAATTCTGATCAGTACTTACCAAGAAGTTTGTCCAAAATGATGTGGTGGTGGCAACATCGACGAATTCCACATACGCGCATTACTTTATTTAGCGGTTTTTGTAGTTTTTTTTTCTTTTCCTACTAACATTTGGGGCCTGAGAGACCAATACTGTATATAATGTATATATATAAACTCACTGTATTGAACACAATAACCGCACTAAAGTTATATTATTGTTTACCACTGTTTATTACAATAAACATGCACAAATCTTGTATAATACTAATGTTCTATCATATATTTACATATTTACAATCACTGGACATGGTTTTAGAACTGCTGGAGCTTGTGGAACTCCTTGAAACAAGGCACCACGCACAGAGGCACCTTACATTCCTCACACATAAACCGAGTGTCTTTGCGTCTTTGTTGCCGTCGTTTTGTTTGTGCACAGACGATGCATCTCTTCTGAGTTGAAGGAAGCTGTATTATGAAATGATCACCTTCCCTCCTCAAACGCTTGGGTATATCCTGAGTAATTTGAGGACCTTGTTGTATAGCAGGTGTTCTTACCTGGTACTTCATTATGAGTTGTCTGACAACAGACAAACAAAATTCACCATACGGTGGTCTGTTGCCAGTCTTTATTTGGTACATATATGCATTGAGCATTGAAATGTCCATGAGATGGAAGAAAAGTTTCATGTACCACTTGTAACTCTTACGAACACAATCAACAAAACCAATCTGCATGTCACATTTGTCAACCAAGCGCATGTTTTGTGTATAATCAATCACTGTCACTGGTTTTCGAATACATTCATTAGTCACTCAATCAACTTTGCCACTGTCTTGCATTTCATTACTGTGAATGGTTGTCAACAATGTGACATCTCGTTTGTCATGCCACCGTAATGCCATGATGTCATTGGCAGTAAACACCTGCACGTCATCACGAGCACCTGCATTGAGCCTGGGCATATGTTTACGATTAGAACGCACTGTGCCACACACGTCTCTTGTTCACTCGCATGAAATCACTGAGTAATGGGCTTGTGTACCAGTTATCGGTATATAATGTATGCCCCTTACCAAGATAAGGTGCCATCATGTTTCTCACTACGTCACCTGAGATACCCAGTAACATCTTTGTATCTTTCAATGTTTTACTTCCCATGTATACAACAATATCCAACACCAGGCCACTGTCACAGTCACAGAGTACAAACAGTTTTATATCAAAGCGTTTCCTCTTGCTTGGTATATACTGCTTGAATGACAGTCTACCTTTGAACAAAATCAAAGACTCGTCAATTACAAGATTCTTGAATGGATAAAAGTATATGCTGAACTTTTGTTTGAGATACATAAAAACATTTCTAATCTTGTATAACCTGTCACTTCTGTCAGGCCTGGTTTTGTCAGAGAAGTGCAACATACGTAACAGTAAGATAAACCTGTTCACTGGGATGATTTCACTGAAGACCGGGGTAGAAATTAGCTGATCTGTGGACCAGTATGCTTTTATATTATGCTTATAGACATGAGGCATAAGCATTATTGTCGCACAGCGCTGTATAGTCCTTGTGGCTTAGCGCTTCTTGATTATAATAATAATAATAATTGTCGCAAAAAGCATATACATTTCTGCAACAGTCGTCTCTTTCCACTTGTGTAGTCTTGACTGTGGTGATAAGATCGTATTTGCCATGGTGTACTCAAAATACTTATTACTTTCCCTGACAATAGTTTCCATCAAAGAATTCAAAGAATTCCAGTTCATTGGCCGTGGTTCCAAGGGGACAAGTAGGTAGAATTCCACTTTGAGAGTCATCAAAGTGGTGGGGCTTGGGAACAAAATTGGGATTTTGCTGCCAATCCCAGATACGGTTTGCTGGTGGATACTGGACATCATAGGCTGGTTGTGCGGGTGGTTGTGGTTGTGGTGGGCTGGTGGCTGACGCTCCGCTTTGTCCTTGAACTGAGGAGTCAGCAGTGTGGGTCCCAGCCTGGGCTGGTGAGTCACACATGGCGGTGCCACTACCATCACCACTACCACCATCTACTGATGCCTGTGGTCTATCCATGCCAAGTGTAGCCACATCATCCTCACTATCACTATCTAAACCTGGTGTAGGGCCACGGGATGTACTCCGTCCCCTGGGCACAGCATAGGGTACACTACCCGAGCACATGCGGCGGCGTACATACCGACGCTTCACTGGTGAATATGATTCCTCACTATCACTACTCGAATGATCGTCAAGTGCAATAAAATCACAATCCACGTCACTATCATCATCATTACTGAAGTCAGAGGCCTGGCCACGCGAAAATATTAGTTTTCTCTTGCGTTGAGGCACAACCGACCGTGAGTCACAGTGCCCACACCAGAGGTAGAAGGTTGAGGATCGTCAGGGTTTTCTGCACTATTATCGATATCCTGGTCATTCCTTTCGGTCACTAACTGATCAAAGCCATAGAATTCGTCTTCATTTCCACTTCCATCAGTGTCAGAACTATCAGATAGGAAAAGGAGAGTCCCAATTTTCCAGGGAGTGAGAGTTGACTTGCGACGAGGCATGGTGAACAAGGGTAACTGAGCCGGCGTTCCCACAATGCTATGCGGGCGCCTAGATTTTTTGTTTATGGTGCACACACACACCACACAGACTCGTTCTCTCACATGTAGGCCTACCAGCGTTTTCACGCTAAATTTGACACCGCTAGAATTTTGGCGTAGATCTACGGTTTGGACCCTAAACATAAAGCCGTAGATCTACGGGACAGACCCTGAAAGGGTTAATTGAACTATGTGTAGAAAGAGGTTTGGTAATAAGTAATACATATTTTAGGAAAAAGAGGATAAATATATAAGGTATGATATAGCATGTAATGAAAGTAGTTTGTTAAGATTATATGTTGGTGGATAAAAGGTTGACGGGTAGGCTTCAGGATGAACATGTTTATAGAGGGACAACTGATATATCAGATCATTATTTAGTTGTAGCTACAGTTAGAGTAAGAGGTAGATGGGACAAAAGGAAAATGGCAATAACAAGTAAGAGAGAGGTGAAAGTGTATAAACTAAGGGAGGAAGAAGTTCGGGTGAGATATAAGCAACTACGTATTGGCAGTAAAGTGGGCTGGTACAAGTATGAGTAGTGGGGGGGTTGAAGAGGGTTGGAATAGTTTTAAAAATGCAGTATTAGAACGTGGGACAGAAGTTTGTGGCTATAGGAGGGTGGGTGTGGGAGGAAAGAGGAGTGATTGGTGGAATGATGAAGTAAAGGGTGTGATAAAAGAGAAAAAGGAAGCTTATGAGAGGTTTTTACAAAGCAGAGGTGTTATAAGAAGAGCAGAGTATATGGAGAGTAAAAGAAAGGTGAAGAGAGTGTAAAAGGAGAACAGATGATAGAGTGGGAGAGGCACTGTCAAGAAAACCATACCCCCGGCCGGGATTGAACCCGCGGTCATAGAGTCTCAAAACTCCAGCCCGTCGCGTTAGCCACTAGACCAGCTAGCCACAATAAGATTCATCCAACTAGGTATATTTCTACACCATAGGAAGGTTAGCACAGGCACCTCTGTGACCACAAATGCAAGTTTTTACAGACGAATCTCCAGCTAGCGTGGCCGTGACGAACTCTAGCTCAAGTCCCTTCACTGCCGTCAACGTGACTTAAGAAATCGTAATGACACGATTGCAAATAAACCATACCCCCGGCCGGGATTGAACCCGCGGTCATAGAGTCTCAAAACTCCAGCCCGTCGCTGGAGGTATGGTTTATTTGCAATCGTGTCATTACAATTTCTTAAGTCATGTTGACGGCAGTGAAGGGACTTGAGCTAGAGTTCGTCACGGCCACGCTAGCTGGAGATTCGTCTGTAAAAACTTGCATTTGTGGTCACAGAGGTGCCTGTGCTAACCTTCCTATGGTGTAGAAATATACCTAGTTGGATGAATCTTATTGTGGCTAGCTGGTCTAGTGGCTAACGCGACGGGCTGGAGTTTTGAGACTCTATGACCGCGGGTTCAATCCCGGCCGGGGGTATGGTTTATTTGCAATCGTGTCATTACGATTTCTTAAGTCACTGTCAAGAAATTTTGATGAAAATAAGAAAAAATTTTGGAGTGAGATAAACAAGAAAGCCTAGGGAATGAATGGATTTGTCAGTTAAAAACAGAGTAGAGGAATTAGTAGATGGGGAGATGGAGGTATTGGGTAAGATAAGATAAGATAAGATTTCGTTCGGATTTTTAACCCCGGAGGGTTAGCCACCCAGGATAACCCAAGAAAGTCAGTGCGTCATCGAGGACTGTCTAACTTATTTCCATTGAGGAACTTTTAAATGTTGATGAAGGGAGGCGATAATTTCATGCACTGGCCAGGGAGGTGTATGATATTTCAGGAGTGAAGAAGAGCAGGATGTGAGTGTGGGGAAGGTGTGTGAGGCACTACATAGAATGAAAAAGGGTAAAGCAGCTGGAACTGACGGGATCATGACAGGAATGTTAAAGACGGGTAGGAAATTTTCAGCGCGCTTTTAAGAAAAAAATCGAAAAATTATGGAAATTGAGTTATTCATATAGAAAAATAGCTTAACTCTTTGGCAACACAATGGTACAAGAATCAATGTTCTAAGACGTTTCTACAAGAAATTATAGTCATTTATATCGGGTATGGTAACGGCAATGTAGGTAGCACGTCTTCTCAACCCATGTATTTTTTGGAATTTTTTCCTTGTTTTCTATCGCTTTTTCTTTGCATTATTCTTTCTAATATAATTGATTAATTGACATCATATAAGAGTAGGTGGAGCTTATCAGTTGAGTGCCAGCCAATCGGGAGCCATCTGAGAACACTCGGCAGTACTCCCCCTCCAGATGGTGCCAGGTGAAATCACTTCATTATTACGCTTATATCAGCTTATATATCAACTATACGGCTTATTTATCTATCAGAATTGATCTAATATGATATATTAAACACTATAAATAACAAACATGTTATATACTCTAGACTGAATAAAATAGGCCATAATATGGCGAGAGTCCACCATAATATTTCAATATAAATGAGTTATTCCTCGTCTCCTTGTTGTATTGTTTGGTCTGTGAGTGATAGAAAACGGTATTTTGAAAAGGATAACTGCACTAGAACATCAGTTTACTTAGAAAAACCACTGAAACACGATTTTCGCGAAAAAAAAAATTTTTTTGAGACGGTGGGCCGGCCGGCGTTCTAGGCCTATATCTCGGAAGTAACTTTTTCACTTATTTCGCTGACCTACACCATTATTAATGATTGTATTGAAATGATTTTCACAGACAATATAAAACAAAGTGTGTTTGACTATTTGGTGCTTCTTTTTTTGGAATATATCAAATATTTTTGATTTTGTGGGAGGTAAAAGGCAGATATTTTGGTGAATGCCAAAAAGTCTATCAAATGTATTTTTTTTTCCATGATAATAAGATATATTAGATGAAACATGTGCATCCAAAATTCGTGTCAGACGTATTCTAACGGTTGGGATTGTCGGAAGTGCCACTCGTAGTGCCATTTTGTCATCCTTGCTGCCATATATGAAAAGTCATTAAATATTTTTTCTCTGTTGTTTGTTGGCCAATCATACCAAAACTTTGTCACATTCTTCTACATATTAACCTCTAAACATACACCAAAAATAAAAAAAATTGGTTGAAAAATAAAAAAGTTGGCCGAAATTGTGACCTCCAACCTTAAAAGCAGGGGGGATATAGTGTTGGAGTGGTTGGTATTTTTGTTTAATAAATGTATGAAAGAGGGGAAGGTACCTAGGGATTGGCAGAGAGCATGTATAATTCCTTTATATAAAAGGAAGGGGGACAAAAGAGATTGTAAAAATTACAGAGGAATAAGTTTACTGAGTATACCAGGAAAAGTGTATGGTAGGGTTATTACTGAAAGAATTAGAGGCAAGACTGTAGGATTGCAGATGAGCAAGGAGGTTTTAGAGTGGGTAGGGGATACGTAGATCGTGTTTACATTGAAGCATACAGTGGAACCTCAAATATCAAACTTAATCTGTTCCAGGAGTTCTAAATTCGAAAAGTCTGAAAGGCAAAGCAATATTTCCCATAAGAAATACTTAATGGAAATACAATTAATCCATTCCAGAAATCCAAAAATATTCACCAAAAAAATACATTTTATAGAGATTAATTATAGTTTTATATACAACAAATATAGTGTTCAATTATGTATTAATAAATTTAAATAAACATATAACATTTTACTTACCTTTATTGAAGATTGGTGATGGCATCTGGAAGATAAAGAGGAGGAGAGAGGGAGTTGGGGTTAGTGTTTGGAAGGAGAATCCCCCTCCATGAGGACTTCAGGTATCAAAGCTCTTTCTCTGGGGTTACTTCTCTTCTGTCTTTTAATGCCACTAGGACCAGCTTGAAAGTCACTGGACCCCTGTCTCACAAAATAACTGTCCACAGTCCTTTGTTTCTGGTGCCTCTAAGATTTCCCTAAAATGGGACATGGTTCTGTCACTGAACTTGTTGCAAAGATGGCTTGTTTCAGCTTGCTCAGGGTGGTACTTCTCCACAAACATTTGGACATCATTCCACTTCTGTATTATTTCCTTCTTCAAATCTATGGTGTTTCTCACTTTTTTTACCACAGGGGTACAACTAGCAAGTTTCACTGCTCCCATTGTTGCTTATTTCACAGTCCCACAAGCACTAGACACAATGAAATAATCGTAAAATGTTTGAATGAGAGCGCAGGTTAGTGTTCACTCAAGCATCAATAAAACCAGACTGGCTCACAGCACCTGCGTGGGGATGTGGACAGAGCGGGCTGCCAGACAGGTCTGGTACCCGGCGGTTCGAAAATAGGGGCAAGTTCAATAATAGGGACAAAGTTGGCTCGAAAAAAGGGTTCTATTTTTGAAGAGTTTGATAAGCGATACGTTCGAAATTTGAGATTCCACTGTATATGTGAACAGTATTTTGATAAAGGTAGGGAAGTTTTCAATGCATTTATGGATTTAGAAAAGGCATATGATAGTGGATAGGGGAGCAATGTGGCAGATGTTGCAAGTTTATGGAATAGGCAGTAAGTTACTAAATACTGTAAAGTTTTTATGAGGATAGCAAGGCTCAGGTTAGGGTGTGTAGAAGAGAGGGAGATTACTTCCCGGTACAGGTGGGTCTTAGACAGGGATGTCTGTCACCATGGATGTTTAATATATTTATAGATGGGGTTGTAAAAGAAGTAAATGCTAGGGTGTTGGGGAGAGGGGTGGGATTAAATTATGGGGAATCAAATACAAAATGGGAATTGACAGTTACTCTTTGCTGATGATACTGTGCTTATTGGGAGATTCTAAAGAAAAGTTGCAAAGGTTAGTGGACAAGTTTGGGAGTGTGTGTAAAGGTAGAAAGTTGAAAGTGAACATAGAAAAGAGTAAGGCGATGATGGTATCAAATGATTTAGATTAAGAAAAATTGGATATCAAATTGGAGAGGAGTATGGAAGAAGTGAATGTTTTTAGATATTTGGGAGTTGACATGTCAGTGGATGGATGTATGAAGGACAAGGTTAACCACAGAATTGATGAAGGAAAAAAGGTGAGTGGTGCATTGAGGTATATGTGGAGACAAAAAACATTATCTATGGAGGCAAAGAAGGGAATGTTTGGAAGTATAGTAGTACCAACACTCTTATATGGGTGTGAAGCTTGGGGTGTAAATGCTGCAGCGAGGAGGTGGTGGAAATGTCCTATCTAAGGGCAATGTGTGGTGTAAATATTACGCAGAGAATTCGGAGTGTGGAAATTAGGTGTGGAGTTAAAAGTATTAGTCAGAGTGCTGAAGAGGGGTTGTTGAGGTGGTTTGGTCATTTAGAGAGAATGGATCAAAGTAGAATGACATGGAGAGCACATAAATCTGTAGAGGAAGGAAGGTGGGGTAGGGGTCGTCCTCGAAAAGGTTGAAGGGAGGGGGATAAAGGTGGTTTTGTGGGCGAGGGGCTTGGACTTCCAGCAAGCATGCGTGAGTTAGATAGGAGTGAATGGAGACGAATGGTATTTAGGACTTGACAAGCTGTTGGAGTGTGAGCAGGGTAATATTTAATGAAGGGATTCAGTGAACCGGTTATTTTTATATAGCTGGACTTGAGTACTGGAAATGGGAAGTACAATGCCTTCACTTTAGAGGAGGGGTTTGGGATATTGGCAGTTTGGAGGGATATATTGTGTATCTTTATACGTATATGCTTCTAAACTCTTGTGTTCTGGGCACCTCTGCAAAAACAGTGATTATGTATGAGTGAGGTGAAAGTGTTGAATGATGATTTAAGTATTTTCTTTTTGAGGATTTTCTTTATTTGTGGGTCACCCTGCCTCAGTGGGAGACAGCCAACTTGTTAAAGAAAAAATCCCCAGAAAAAAATTATCAACCATTTAAGAAGATAAAATTAATGCCTATTTTTTTTTAAATCATGACAGTGTCAGTACTTTTAATTTTGAGGGTCTCAACAGTGAAAGGGTTAAAAATGTGATCCACAATCAGCAGCATGCCACAGGTTACACAAGGGAGACAGAAGCACCTGCAAACATGACTACAGGTGTGTGCCTGATCTTCAGTCAACAGAGATTTGCCTCGGTGATTATCCCTGCAGGAGCAGGAGGGACAAACACCCAGGTCCTGCCAAACTCTACAGTACAACTTGTTCCATGGGCATATTTTCACATAAATTTATTTTTTCAAAAATATTCAACAAAATGAGAATTTAACAAATTATATTTTGATGTCGGCATAGACATAGCATGTATAATATGCAAATATTTGAGATGGTGTGTTTCACAAACTGTCAAACATTAAAGATAAGGGTGTGAGTCGCAAAGGGCTAAGAAATCAATAGTTAATAATTTGGGACCCCTAAGCAGTTGCTTAGTTCACCTATCTGTTAATCTGCCACTGGAAAAAAAAAAAGGAAGGATTGGATAAAACTGGAAAGATGGGCAGAGGAGAGGAAAGAAGGGAGGAGGCAAAAATGATGGGAGATATAAAAGTACAGTGGACCCCCAAGTTTTGTGATTAATCCGTTCCAGAGAGCCTGCAGAAAGTCAAAATTCACGAAACTCAAAACCATTTTCCCCATAAGAAATAATGGAAATAAAATTAATCCATTCCAGACACCCAAAAATATTAAAATATTTTTTTTCAAATTAAGTAAAGATTTACATACTGAAAACAATCAGAAATCAAGTACATGCATATAAAAATTAATAATAACATTACACTTACCTTTACTGAAGACTTCTGGGTGGATGGAAGATGAGAGGAGGAGATAGGAGGAAGGTGTACACTATTGTTTGGAAGGAGAATCTCCTTCCATTAGGACTTCAGGTAGCAAGTCCTTTTCTGGGGTTACTTCCCTTCTTTTAATGCCACTGGGAACAACTTGAGAGTCACTGGACCCCTGTTGCACAAAATATCTGTCCAGAGAGGTCTGTTTCTGGCATTTCTTTATGATTTGCCTGAAGTGGGACAAGGTTTTGTCACTGAATATGTTGCAGATATGGCTTGTTTCAGCTTGGTCAGGGTGATACTTTTCAACAAAACTTTGCAACTCATTCCACTTTGAACACATGTCCTTAATCACTGAAGAAGGCACCTCCTTCACTCTTTTCTTCCTCCTCTGAAGCAAGTTCCTCAGCTGTGGTCTGATGCTGTTCCAGTTGAAGCTCTTGCAGTTCGTCAGTGGTTAGCTCTTCCCTGTGGTCCTCCACCAACTCTTCCACATCCCCATCACTCACCTCCAACCCCATGGACTTGCCCAATGCCACAACACCTTCCACAACAGGCAGAGGGTCAGCAGGGTCAGGGTCTGCCTCAAACCCTTCAAAATCCCTCTGGATCGTGTTCTTCGCTTTCTTTACCAAAGGGCTTGTACTAGCTTTCCTTGGGCCCATGGTGACTTATTTAGCAGTTGCAATCCCAAAAAACAATGGATTATTACGTATGAACCTGCGGGGTGATGGTCACATGTTGGTAAACAATGGCACACTGAACGTGAATGGCGTTGGAGACTGGCTTTGTGTGCGCAGTGATGGGCGGACGGGTACTGGACGGTCGCCAAATCACGAGTCTAATCACGAAACTCGAGGCCAAATTTTGCCGAAAAAAAACTTACCGAAAGTCGAATTTCACGAAAGTCAATGCTGCCGAAACTTGGGGGTCCACTGTACCATATTTCACGGTATTAACCCTTCGGCTGTTTTCGCCATACATGTATATGTACGTCTTACGAGCCAGTGTTTCGGAAGTACACATACTCGATAACTCTAGTGGCTTCAAATCAAGCAGAAGAAAGCTGGTAGGCCCACATGTGAGAGCATGGGTCTGTATGGTCAGTGTGCACTGTATAAAAAAATCCTGCAGCACGCAGTGCATGAGAAAAAAAACCTTCGACTGTGTTTTTGGATTAAAACGCCAAATTTAAAGTGTATTTTCGTATAGTATTTATGGGTGTACTCTCATTTTCTTGGTCTCGTTTGATAGAATGGAAAACATTACAGAAATAGAGATGATTTTGATTAGTTTGATTATGAAAACGATCTTGAAATTGAGCTCAAAGTAGCGGAAATGTTTGATTTTTACCAATGTTCAAAAGTAAGCAAATCACACCACACATCCAATACATGCCAAATGGGGAGTCTAATATTCTTTCACTAGGGTACTGATATTATTTATACCATTTTTACAATAATGCAGTAGTCTGCCCCTCAAGGAAGGTTCCTTGATGTTGGTGAGGGGCTCTTGATTTAGGGAATTGGATCTGTGCTCCAGTTCCCCGAATTAAGCCTGAATGCCTTCCACATCCCCCCCCCCAGGCGCTGTATAATCCTCTGGGTTTAGCGCTTCCCCCTTGATTATAATAATAATAATGCAGTAGTCTGCATATCAGTATATCTTCTATTTTTTGTGTGAATAAAAAACCAAAATAGCAAGAGTAATAAAAGAGGGGCCTGGAGACGTGACTAATGAACAGAGGATATGTTATTTTAGTGCCAAGAATGTCTGCATTGTTTATTCTGGACCCTATTTTGAAATTGGCATTTTTAATTTGCATGAAATTGGCAAAATTGCCAATTTCTAACCACTTTATTGGATAGTTGAAATCGGTAAATGGGTGGTTTCTTGTACTCAATTGATAGAAAAAATAGTTCTAAAGAAATAGCTATGAGTTTGGTCGACTGGAACAATGGAATTGGCCAAAAATAGGGCTCAAATTCAGCGAAATCGCCGATGCGTATATATCGGCGAGATTGCAAACTTCACGGGAGCATAATTCCCTAAGTTTTCAATCGAATTTCATACTTATGGTATCATTAGCATTGGGAAAAGATTCTCTGTCATTTCATAAGAAAAAATAATTTTTTTTTTCCAAAAATTTTGCGACAGAACAACAGTTTCAGAAATGGGCTTGCGACAGTCAAAGGGTTAATGGAACATTATCAGATATAAAAGGCAAACGTATAACTGCAGTATGTTAAAGGGGGTTCAAATAATGATACATACTTTTATACCGTAGTAAAGCACAAAGGCTGCCATCTGCATACTGTAAGTTTGTTTTCGTTGTGTTGCAATGCAAATGTACCCTCATTAATAGTAAAATCAATAAACTTAAAGCATAAACATGAAATACATGAAAAAATCATTACAAATCAATATGCAGTCCTAGCCGTAGACACATCCACTTGCATGTACCAAGACAGTGAGTAGAAAGACAGCACAGCCAATCACAACAAGAAACTGCTACACATGCTGAAGAAATGATGGTTGATTAGGATTTAGCAGATCTAGAACAATTGTCTGTATACTGGTAAGTGAGAGCAATGCATGTGTTATTTTTGTAACTAATAATGTTAGCACGTTTTTTTTTAGTGCTGTTTTGTGTGATTATTATAATCATAACTAATACTAAACCCATAAGGGTCATACAGCACTGCTGTTTCATGTAAATTTAGCACCTTTTTAGCTTGTTTTAGGCAGAGTCTAGTGCTATTTAAAAAAAAATATTTGCAACCCTGACAGTCAGATGCATCAGTGGTAAACAACTGCAGAACAAACCAACAACATGTGTGTTTTTACATGTAATACCCAGCAAGCACACAATTTACCTCTAACGTCATCATCGTTCTAATACTCTTCCTTTATCTTCTCTTCTATTATTATAATCAAAAACAAGTGCAAAACCTGCTATGGTCCTCTTCCCTCCTAGCTGATGGCCTCACCTCTGACAGTAAAAGATTTATTGCACAAACTTTGATGGTACAGCCTCTCCTCACTTACCGACGTACTTGTACTTAAGACAGGCTCTCTGACCAGTATGCATACCTAAATAATATACTATATTAGAGCTGATTTCCTCTATTCTATTTATTACAATATGCAGTACAGTGCTGTATAAACATATAAAAATATACCAGAAATGTTATAAATGGTGCAAAGGTGACATTAAAACAATATCAAAGACAGTTTACAGAAACCCACTACCATTATAGTATGCTCCTCACTTAGCGACGAATTCGTTTACCGGCATGATTTTAGGAATGGAACTCAGTCGTTAAGTAAGGAGAGGCTGTACTTCCTTTAGCACTCCCCACAGACCTCTGTTATCCTCTCCACACCCTCACTATTCTATATTCAAGCAAGCATACCCTGCTCTGCAGTGCTATATGACCCTTGTGGGTTTAGTACTTGGTTTTGATTAAAATAATACACATAATGCCTCAGGCTTAACATTATTATTATTACCATGGACATATTTTTTTTTTTTTTTTTCAAAATTTAACCAGTCAGAACTGGGAAGTGTCCTTGACACTGGATAGTCTTGTTCACCATAAAATACAGTACATAGGTTCATTTCTTTTTGCTACCATTATTAGGTACAGTACTGAATATGGATACATTTTACCCAATGCTCGAATACTTCCAGTAGTTTCTTAAATGAGACCAGTGTTTTCTCACACAGAATATGACATTACAACAAGACTGGAGCTCTGAAACCTTTTTCTCCTAGATGTGACTCACAACAGTCAGCTAATACACAGGTACCTATTTTTACTTTTAAGCGGCTGGAGTGTCAGGAGCTGTTGGATAACGGTGGATGCTGAATATTCAATGATACCATATATTCATGGAAGTGCTAAACCTACAAGTATCATACAGCATGGGGAATGGGAGGCAATCAAGATTAATACAAGGTAGGAGAGGGCAGCTCCAATTCCTTGGCTCAAGATCCCTTCAATATAAAGGGTCCCTTCATGTGCACAAATGCACAGGAATGTCAGGAAGTATTTCTTCAGTCTTGGGTGTTTGAGAAGAAGTGGGGAAGGCAGACTCCACACAGTTTTAAGAGCAGGTACAATAGAAACCATGAGGCTACAAGGGAGTGAATATGGCAAGTTAAAAGGTGGAAGCCAGGAGCTGAGAATCAACCCCTACAACCAAAAACAGGTAAGCATGCATACACTCAATGCAATGAAAAGTGGCATGACTTGGGTGAAGCAGTTGTGGAGGCAAACTCAATGCACAGCTTCAGCTTCAAGAGTAGATATAGTAAGGCCCAAGAGGTTAGAAATTAACCCTTTCGGGGTCGACAGGCCCTCTCAGAGACTTGTTCTCAGGGTCGCCAAAATTTCAAAAAAAAAAAAAAAAAATTATTTTTTCTTATGAAAAGATAGAGAATCTTTTCCCAATCATAATGACACCAAAAGTATGAAATTTGATGGAAAACTTACGGAATTATGCTCTCGCGAAGTTAGCAGTCTCGACGATGTTTACGCATCGGCGATTTTACCCACTTTGAGCCCTATTTTCGGCCAATTCCAGTGTACTAGTTGACAAAAATCATAACTATTTCGCTAGAACTCCATTTTGTCTATCAAATGAGTACAAGAAACCACCCATTTACCGATTTCAACTATCCAATACAGTGGTCAGAATTTAGCAATTTTGCCAATTTCACACAAATTTCAAAAGATGCCAATTTCTGAATAGGATCCAGAATAAACAAGAAAGACATTCCTGGCACTAAAATAACATTTCCTCTGTTCATTAGTCACGTCCCCACGCCCCTCTTACATTCTTTTGCTTTCCACTTTGAATTTTTATTCTCACAAAAAATAAAAGATTTACTGTTATGCAGACTACTGCATTAGTGTAGAAATGGTATAAATAATATCAGCGCACTTGTGAAAGAATATTAGACTCACCAGCTGACGTGTATTGAATGCATAGCATGATTTGTTTGCTTTTGAACTTTGGTAAAAATCGAACATTTCTGCTACTTTGAGCTCAATTTCAAGGTACTTTTCATTGTAAAACCAGTCAAAATCATCTCAATTTCTGTAAAATGTCTTCCATTCTATAAAATGAGACCAGGAAAACTAGAATACATCAATAAATACCATGTGAAAATACAGTGCAAAGTTGCTGTTTTAATCCAAAAACATGGTCAAAGTTTTTTTTTCTCATTACGCTCTGTGTGCTGCAGGATTTTTTTTATACCACGCACTGACCACATAGACCCATTCTTTCATATGTAGGCCTACCAGCTTTCTCTCATTAGATTTGAGGGCGCTAGAATTTAGGCGTACTAGTACGTCAGAAACCCTGGTGCGTAAGCCGCACTAGTACGACCAAAACCCTGAAAGGGTTAATAATGCCAATGAAGGTCTTGGAGGTGGGGCCAGGAACTACGTACTGACCCCTAAAAATATAAACTGGTGAGTATACACACACAAGAACCACAGGGATGTCAGGAAGTATTTCTTCAGTCTCAGGGAAGTTGGGAAGTGGAATGGTTTCAATTCGGTGGTGGAGGCAGCCTCTATACATAGATTTATGAGCAGGTACTATAAAACCTTTGAGAATAGAAAATCTGGCAAGGAGGAAGTTCAGTGGTAGAACTAGGAGTTAGGACTCAATTCTGTAGCCATATACAGTGGACCCCCTGTTAACGATATTTTTTCACTCCAGAAGCATGTTCAGGTGCCAGTATTGACCGAATTTGTTCCCATAAGGAATACTGTGAAGTAGATTAGTCCATTTCAGACCCCCAAACATACACGTACAAATGCACTTACATAAATACACTTGCATAATTGGTCGCATTCAGGGGTGATCGTTATGCGGGGGTCCACTGTATAAGCAAGGACACAGTAAAATGATTACTGTGTCCTTGCATGAATTTTAAATTTTATCATATGCAATAGTCTCTTCAGAACTAAAATTAATGTTTTCATAGTATCATTTCAAGTGTTTATCTGTATAAATTATATTACGTTCCAAGACTTGCCCAAGGAGATCCATTCAACACTGTAGATAATGTAGAAGGCCTCTGCCTTCTCTGAACCTCAACTGCACCAGGCCTTTCTTCAACCTTCCCATTATGTTCTTCATCGAGTTTCTCTGGGAGTGAACCAAATAATTCATCAATTATGCGAGTTGAGTGGTCACTGAATTTATTTGAAGAATTATCTTGAGATATTGTAATGGATGGTGGTGTCTGACTAATACTGATTGAGGTCTCACCATTTTGCTCTGGCTGTGAAGCTGAAGGAGAAGAGCAATCCCCAAACATGAGAGTATCCAACACTGTGTTGTAATGTCTTGAATTCTTTTTAGTAATTCCAACATTGTTTTTACACAAATCTGCTTTCCCTGAAAGGAAATTAAAATCTTTATTCATTTTTTCCAGGGGATTACAGTATTTCAAATTGCTTCCCACAATTTGTTCCTCAAGAAATTTATTTGTCTTGAGTTGTTGAGTTAATGATTCATCTTCAAATAATATTTCATCCAACACTTTATTGTAATCGCTGTTGCACACTGTATTAGTTTGTTGAGCAAGATTTTCAAAGGCACGATTCTGTTGTCTTTCCACTGAATTTACATCATTTAGGGTTGATCTCTCTGGGGAGTTTGAAGCTGAAGGAGCAGATAATAACAGAGAACACGAGTTAGTATTAATATGAATTTTAGTATAAACTGGAAGCTTTACTGTGTTCACAAGTGCCAGTTGATTTTCATTCGATGATGGTGAGGGTGGAATGAAATCACTAACACTTAGCTCAGAATCACTTTCACTGTTTGAACTTGTATCACTCTCTGTCTCGGGTATGACAGTTATGGCACTTTTTATCACCTCTCTTGAAGCTGTATCAAATCCCTTCTTCCTTGTCTCTTGAACACAGTTGACTCTTTTGCAGTTGGTCATATCCACAGTTTGCACAACACTTGTTTTTTTTAATGTTCTATTTTCTCTACTAGTACTTGCAACTGGTATTTGCTTGTTAGATTTATTTTGCTTGGCTCTCCCAATGTTTCTTCCAGAGGCAGTATTTGCTCTATTTGCAATTTCTGTACTATCATCCAAGGAGATCCTGCGACTGATTTTTTGTTTTAAGGGGTTCACTGACAAAGCACAGACATCCAGCTCGTCAAATAACTGTGAGAGTTGAGGCAGGCATGGAGTGTGGTACTGTCTAAGAAGCTGCAAATGTTCCTGTGTATCGCCTGCCAATACAAGTTCTGCAAATTCTCGCACCGGCATTCCTGCAGCGTGTGCCATGGCTCTTAATTGGATTCTGAAAGGCGAATAATATAAAAGAAAGAATTCATTAAATAATAGATTTATCTCATTGACAAGCAAGATAATTAAAGCACGGGAAACAATTACTGTATCAGAAAGAGATGGATTAAACACTTGGAAAATAAAGGAATATAAACTAAAAGTTTGGTTTCAGATTGGCAAAATTATGTTAATGCTGTATACAAAATTTAATAAATTCTGATGATAAAGTACAAAAGAAAGAAAGATGGGCTGGAAAGTTTCCAAGAAGAGCTTTTGATAAAGTTCTCTTTAGTAGAATAATTTGGGTTACTTTTCAGTTATTTGTGAATTATTCCAGCCACGATATTGTGCCTTTTACTATTTTGCCAGAGGAGATGTCTAATTATAGAATTATGAATACATGTATGTCTGCAGGTGATAGTATATAAGATTTTTGTAACAAAATATGTGAAATTTACAGGTACCACAGATACATCACAGGTGGTGTAAAGATATGTGCAACTCTTAGGATTTTTATTAAAGAAACATTTTGCCCACTAGGGGTTTTGTCAATCATATACAGAATTTACTGAAATTGGCTTACATAGTACAGAGGTGTCAGGACAGGTCAGGTGACAGTAGTGTGCAGTGTATGTATGGAGCCATGTGTCAGGACAGGTCAGGTGACAGTAGTGTGCGGTGTATGTATGGAGCCATGTGTCAGGACAGGTCAGGTGACAGTAGTGTGCGGTGTATGTATGGAGCCATGTCACATGATTAGTGTTAAATACACTGCCTTTGTAGGTTCTCTTTTCTTAACAGATGAACTTCATGCTACACATCCTAGAGATGTACCCTACACATCCTAGAGATGTGTAGGGTACATTGCTAATGGGAAGGACAATGTTCCTGTTGGCTGCTCTCTTACATGTAGTAGTGTCAATGATGTGGAGGGCATACATCTACAGTGTATGATGAAGCATGGTGGAAAATGTAGGATTACCAGTTTATCATTCCTCTTAGAGGAATGATAAACTGGCAATCCTGTGTGCTCTCCAGAAGAAACTGAAAATGAGCCCTCTTCATCATTAACACTATGTGAGGAAGCAGCTACCAGACATGTTGTCCTCTCCATTAGCAACATAGCCAGCAACATCTCTAGAACACTAGTTGATAATAGCCTCAATGTAGCAACAAGGTCCATCACCACAATTAAGGATGTGGTAAAAAAAAATAGGTTGACCAGTAGTTGTGATGAGCCAGTATACATAAGAAAGACATTTAGAACCCTAAAAAACAATAGCCTCAATGTAGCAACAAGCTCCATCACTACAATTAAGGATGTGGTAAAAAAAATAGGTTGACCAGTAGTTGTGATGAGTCAGTATACATAAGAAAGACAACAAATTAAGGAACATAAGTATGTATGTATGTATCTTAATACTTATATACTTCTAAACTGTTGTATTCTGAGCACCTCTGCAAAAAACAGTGATTATGTGTGAGTGAGGTGAAAGTGTTGAATGATGATGAAAGTATTTTCTTTTTGAGGATTTTCTTTCTTTTTGGGTCACCCTGCCTCGGTGGGAGACGGCTGACTTGTTTAAAAAAAAAAAAAGTATGTATGTGTGCAGCACACACCAGTATCTTGTAAGATGGCAGCAGTGTTTAGAGGCAGCCATTATAGCAGTATTTAACACAGTCATGAAAAAATCACTATGATTTAGCATCTTTAGTAGTGTACAGTACTTGGAAAAATGCTTAACTCTGGACACTGCGATGTGGCTACACTCATGCATTACATGCTACCACCAAATGACCTGACCTGTATTTGCTTATTTTGGCTTCTTTTAAATTAAATTAAATTAAATTTTTATTTCTTTGCATATTATACAATGTGTGATTTACATGTCATAAAATATTGCTAAATACAAAGAAAGCCACTAACATGCCTGAGCATTTCAGACAGACTAATACTAATGTTTGCACACTACTTAAAACTAGACATGGCATATTAACACAATGTGAACACAATGTTTTAATGGGTGTGAGACGTGAGACTTACAGATATTAAGAATAAGATTACAATGTTTTCCATATGTTAGTGACAAAGAATTTTTTTTTTCTTTTTAACAAGTCGGCTGTCTCCCACCGAGGCAGGGTAACCCAAAATGAAAGAAAATCCCAAAAAAGAAAATACTTTCATCATCATTCAACACTTTCACCTCACTCACACATTATCACTGTTTTTGCAGAGGTGCTCAGAATACAATAGTTTAGAAGCATATATACGTATAAAGATACACAAAATATCCCTCCAAACTGCCAATATCCCAACCCCTCCTTTAAAGTACAGGCATTGTACTTCCCATTTCCAGGACTCAAGCCTGGCTATATAAAAATAACCAGTTTCCCTGAATCCCTTCACTAAATATTACCCTGCTCACACTCCAACAGCTCGTCAGGTCCCAAATACGTACCATTCATCTCCATTCACTCCTATCTAACATGCTCATGCACGCTTGCTAGAAGTCCAAGCCCCTTGCCCACAAAACCTCCTTTACCCCCTCCCTCCAACCTTTTCGAGGACAACCCCTACAACGCCTTCCTTCCCCTACAGATTTGTATGCTCTCCATGTCATTCTACTTTGATCCATTCTCTCTAAATGACCAAACCACCTCAACAACCCCTCTTCAGCCCTCTGACTAATACTTTTATTAACTCCACACCTTCTCTTAATTTCCACACTCTGAATTTTCAGCATAATCTTCACACCACACATTGCCCTTAGACAGGACATCTCCACTGCCTCCGTCTCCTCGCTGCAGCATTTACAACCCAAGCTTCACACCCATATAAAAGTGTTGGTACCATTATACACATACTTTCATACATTCCCTTCTTTACCTTCATAGATAATGTTTTTTGTCTCCATATATACCTCAACGCACCACTCACCTTTTTTCCTTCATCAATTCTGTGATTAACCTCATCCTTCGTAAATCCATCCGCTGACACGTCAACTCCCAAATATCTAAAAACATTCACTTCTTCCATACTCCTCCTCTCCAATTTGATATCCAATTTTTCTTTATCTAAATTATTTGATACCCTCATCACCTTACTCTTTTCTATGTTCACTTTCAACTTTCTACCTTTATACACTCTCCCAAACTCGTCCACTAACCTTTGCAATTTTTCTTTAGAATCTCCCATAAGCACAGTATCATCAACAAAAAGTAACTGCCAATTCCCATTTTGTATTTGATTCCACATAATTTAATCCCACCCCTCTCCCGAACACCCTAGCATTTATTTCTTTTACAACCCCATCTATAAATATATTAAACAACCATGGTGACATTACACATCCCTGTCTAAGACCTACTTTTACTGGGAAGTAGTCTCCCTCTCTTCTACACACCCTAACCTGAGCCTCACTATCCTCATAAAAACTCTTTACAGCATTTATTAACTTACCACCTATTCCATATATGTACAGTGGTCCCTCAATTATCGTCCTTAATCCGTTCCTGGAAGTGGGACTATTATCGAAATGGACGACTTTCGAATCAATTTTCCCCATAAAAAATAATGTAAATGCAATTAATCCGTTCCTGACACCCAGAAGTATTAAAACAAAAATTTTTTTTACATGAAATATAGATGTAGTACATAAACAATACAGTGGCACATGATGAATTAAACATTAACAGAATAACACTTACCTTTATTGGCAATTCTTCTTTGTGTATGGAAGACTGGAGAAGGAGACAGATTGGATTATTTACTGTTTGGAAGGGGAATCCCCTTCCATCAACACCTCGGGTACCAATTGCTTTTCTGGGGTTACTTCTCTTCTCTGCTTCTTAATGCCACTAGGACCACCTTGAGAGTCACTGGAGTCCTGTCTCGCAAAAAAACTGTCCAGAGAGCTCTGTTTCTGGCGTCTCTTTAAAACTTCCCTAAAATGGGCCAAGACTCTGTCACTCTACAAGTTGCCGATATGGCTTGCAACATCCTTCTCTGGGTGATGTTTCTCCATAAATCTTTCCATCCTACCCCACATTTCAAAAATCTCCTTAATTTCTGAAGAAGGCACCTTCTATCTCTCTTCCTCCTCTGCAGCAAGATTCTGAGCTGCGATCTGTTGCTCTTCCTGCTGAAGCTCTTGCAGCTCCTCAGTGGTTAGCTCTTCGTTGTGGTCCTCCACCAACTCTTCCACATCCTCCAAACTCACATCCAACCCCATGGAACTCCCCAGTGCGACAATAGAGTTCACAACTGACATAGGCTCATCATGGGCTGCGTCAAACCCTTCAAAATCCCTCTTGTGGACACAATCTGGCCACAATTTTCTCCAAGCAGAGTTCAAAGGCCTGGTAGTCACTCCCTCCCAAGCCTTACCTATAAGGCTTACACAATGGAGAATACTGAAGTGTTCCTTCCAAAAATCTCGTAGGGTCAAGTGAGTGTCTGAGGTCACATTCAAGCACCTTTCAAACATTGCTTTGGTGTAGAGTTTTTTAAAGTTTGAAATGACTTGCTGGTCCATGGGCTGGAGGAGAGGAGTGGTATTCGGGGGCAAGAACTTTACTGTGATGAACCCAAACTCCTCGAAAATTAGTTCATCCAAGTTTGGAGGATGAGCAGGTGCATTGTCCATTACTAGGAGGCACTTGAGATCCAATTTCTTTTCCAGGAGGTAATTCTTCACACTAGGGCCAAACACTTCATTGAACCACTCGACGAAAATGTCCCTTGTGACCCATGCCTTACTATTAGATCTCCAAAACACACACAATTTACTCTTCATAACATTGTTTTTCTTGAAAACTCTGGGATTTTCAGAATGGTACACTAGTAACAGCTTCACTTTGAAATCCCCACTAGCATTAGCACAGAACATTAGCGTCAGCCTGTCTTTCATAGGCTTGTGTACTGGCAGTGCCTTTTCTTCCTGAGTAATGTAGGTCCTCTTTGGCATTTTCTTCCAAAAGAGGCCTGTTTCATCACAATTGAACACTTGTTCAGGTTTCAGTCCTTCACTGTTTATGTACTCCTTGAATTCATGCACATGTTTTTCAGCCGCTTTGTTGTCAGAACTGGCAGCCTCACCATGCCTTACCACACTGTGTATGCCAGTACGCTTCTTAAATCTCTCAAACCAGCCTTTGCTGGCCTTAAATTCACTCACATCACCACTAGTTGCAGGCAATTTCTTTACCAAATCGTCATGCAACTGCCTAGCCTTTTCACAAATAAGCGACGTCATAAGACTATCTCCTGCTGATTGTTTCTCGTTTATCCACACCAATAATAACTTCTCAACATCTTTGAGTACTGGTGATCTCATTTTTGTCAGCATATTTACCCCCTTTGCAACAACAGCATCCTTGATTTCCTTTTTCTTGGCTATGATGGAAGATATGGTTGTAAGGGATTTGTTATACATCCTGGCCAGTTAGCCCACACGTACGCCACTATCATATTGTTCAATGATGTTTTTCTTAAATTCAATCGTATTTCTCACCTTCTTTACCAAAGGCTTGGCACTAGGAGCTTTCTTTGGAGCCATGATAGCTTATTTAGCACTTGCAAGAGCACTAAAATCAATGGAATATTATGAAATATTTCGTTGGAGCAAGTGAGGGGACCGTCGCTCACTGGTAAACAATGGCACACTGGCTGGGAAGAGAGGCCGAGGCGGCTCAGAGCGTGAGTACGCGTCCCGGACGAAGGACTATTAGCAAGTTACTGGACCATTTGCGAGCCAATATTTAGACAAAATAACAGGACTATTTCCGAAATGGACGACTTTCAGGCCGGACGATTATTGAGGGACCACTGTACTTGTAACATCTGCCACATTGCTCCCCTATCCACTCTATCATATGCCTTTTCTAAATCCATAAGTGCAATGAAAACTTCCCTACCTTTATCTAAATACTCTTCACATATATGCTTCAATGTAAACACTTGATCTACACATCCCCTACCCACTCTAAAACCTCCTTGCTCATCCGCAATCCTACATTCTGTCTTACCTCTAAGTCTTTCAATAATAACCCTATCGTACACTTTTCCTGGTATATGTACTCGGTAAACTAAGTAAACAAAAGAAAATATGGATAGTATATAGTTTTTACATATTTAGCTGATGTTGGGATATGTTAGGGACAGAAGGTGTTATTTAACAGTAGTTTTCAAGATGTCAGCTATTCTGATCTGTATTTGCTTCATTTAGGTTCTTTCCACTATTCAACCCCTGCAAAAATGCTATGCACGTAAAGGGTCCAAAGATCTGGAATTCACTACCAAAACACACTAAAGGACCACTGTCTGCAAATCAGTTTAAGGCCCTACTAAGAAATCACCTCATCACATCCAAATTTAACCAGACAAACCATACCTAATATCCACCAGTTCCTCAAAAGCTACTCATATCATGCTTAGGATTGCTCAACCACTTACTCACTACTTCAAAATTAAGATGTCTAAATTTCATTGATTTAAATAATACAGTACTAAATTGTAATACATCATATTGTAAATTGTTTTAAATTGTTCTATTGTAATACTGTAATCTTTATAAACTAATTAAATATTGTAATTATTCTCTACTAGATTTATCAAACCCATGTAGCATTACTTAATAGAATATTCAAATCTCTCATACTCACTGTAACTTATCTAATGACCATATGAACTATTATTGCCTTCCTAAATAACAAAAAGGCACAATACCGTGACTGGAACAATACACAAATAACCCGCACATAGAAGAGAGGAGCTTACGACGATGTTTTGGTCCAACTTGGACCATTTACGAAGTCACACTGACTTTGTAAATGGTCCAAGTCGGACCGAAACATCATCGTAAGCTTCTCTCTTCTATGTGCGGGTTATTTGTGTATTGCCTTCCTAATTTTAAGTTAATTTTTAAGTTTGCCCGAAATGTTCTGCATACAAAGGAGCTTTTAGCATGTACAGTACACCCAATTACTGTATTATATTCCTCTGTACAACCATGTATCATGTCACAATAAACTTCTTATTCTTATTCTTGTTTTCAGTAAATTCTGCATATACAGATGCTCCTTGCTGTAGAATGGTTTGACTTTATGATGGTGCAACAGCAATACACATTCAGTAGTCAATGCTGGGATTCAAGGCATTCAAGATCATGTTACACTGCTTCTGGGTGTAAATGTTGCAGGTTCTAGTTAGTTACAGTAATTATTTGTTTATTTACTTATTCAGAGACAGTAGTTATTTATTTATTTATCATATCATATACAGCCTCTCCTCATTTAGTGACATACTTGTTTACTGAAGACTCAGATTTATGATGAGCTCTCTGACCAGTATAAATACCTAAATAATGTATATTAGAACTGATTTCCTCTATTCTGTTTTATTATATGTACAGTACACTACTGTATAAACATTTAAAAATATACCAGAAATGTTATAAATGGTGCAAAGGTGACATTAAAACAATATCAAAGATGGTAAACAACGAATTCGTTTATCGGCGTTGTCTTAGGAACAGAACTCCGTCATTATGTAAGGAGAGGCTGTAAATGCAATTCATACATACTACTGTTCAATCAACATACTCAAAGCACTGCATTGTAGTGCTGATGTTGAACTTAAGGAAATCCTAGAAAACTTTAACAGAACACAGGAACCACACAGAAACAAATACTACTTTGCTATCCCTCACGTTCAACTGAACGTCTACAGATATTCTATGTAAATTAAAGGTGCAAAGACAGAATAATTTACCAGATAAACCAAAATATTGCAACAATCTTACTAAATTCAAAACTAAGCTAAAGCAGGCACTGTGTGCCTAGATGCTGTAGTTAAATCATTTACTATATCTATGTATGTAATTACCCTCTACTGTTTTCTGGTTTCTGCACATAAGCACTGATGCTACAAGAGTATATACTATCCAACTTTCTTGCTTGGAATGGTCATTACATTTAGAATCTGAGTCATTATACTGAATGTCACCCAATGTTGTAAAAAACTATACCTAAGAACTTATGTGACTGAACCTTAATGTAATTAATTATTCTTATTGTCATGTACCATACTATGCTTTTATCTACTTACATATAAATTTGTTTTATATTCACTGAATTAATTTTACTGTGTGTATAATAATTTATTATAATATAACCATTATGGCATGAAATGTATTCACTATACAGATCTTTGACTGTGTGTCCAAGCTTCCTGACAGATGGCCCCTCAAACTGGAGGCAGAGCAATGCAACTGACTGCTGAACCTGTTTATGAAGCAAGAGGACACAGTTCTTCATTCTTATGCATTTATGCTCAAAAATGAAGATACAGACAAGAGTCAAATGTGGAAAATAGAGTGGGAATGGGAGTGGTAAAAGTAGTGTCAAAATGACTAATGGTTTCAAATATTTCCCCTGAAACTCCTCTCCACTTATATAATGGAAGTCTATGTGGATATGTAAGTCATTATCCAATGAGTTGCTTGACAATTGGCTTTCATGGAATACATCTAGGATGTGCATTTTATGAGGAAAAGCTGTACTGTATTATAAAGAAAAAAAAGAGTAAGGAGTTTGCAATGAACATTTCTACCTGTATAGTATACTGTAGTTAATTAGGTAAGCATTACCACTGGTAGCTAAGTAGTACAGTACTAGAGCATACTCACTGGCACATAGCAGCTGGAGTCTGTCCATAAAGGATAGTTTTCCTCTCAGTTTGTATCATCCTCTTACTACTGACTGTGTCAGGCGTACCAGTACGCCTTCTCCACACCTCAAGAGGTAGATGGCAGCTGCTGCTGGATATTTCTCTCTCCTGATCATCTGATGTTACCATAAGATAAATAATAATGAAATAAGAGTATTGAACAGCAGCATCTTTTTAACCACAGGGAATACATTCTTGAAGCTTCTGCAATGATGGAAAACCCACGATACTCCCAAACTATAATGTATGTACTTGTAATTGTGAGACAAAGTTGTCCTAGTGACTGTGGTGATGACAGTGATCAAGATGAGATGTTGGAGAATCTCTCTCTCTCTCAATGACTCATTAACAATGAATTAATCTGACAACTGAGGCATTAGAGTTGCCATAAGCCAATAAGTCAAACAGTTTCATTATTCAGAATCTTCACTGCATTCTTATTCCCCTTAGGATCACACACCTTCCCAACCTGTCTCTAAATACCAAATGAGATCAATATTCAACATCCTCTAACAACTCAAAGAAGCAGAGAAACTAGGCAGTAGTTTGCAGCTTCTCTCAAGTCCTGATCTGGCTTTAGGATAGCCAGAACCAAAGACTGTCACCAACTATGGAGAAACACCCCAATTGGCCATATAAAATTAAATACATCAAATAAAAACATTAGGAAGGGAGGAAGAGGATACAATAACATATCATAATGGACATCACCCTTATCCAGAGCCATGGAGGGTGACACAACGCAGATGTCAATTCCAATTCCCACATCCTAAATAACAGATCAGAAGACTCTCCAGTATCCTCAACAATGGATAAAGACTATGTGTTCTCAAGTCTCTGAGCCTGGAACTCAGCACTGTAACTAAAGATGCTTGAGACAAGAGAAGTCTGTCATATGCCTAACCACTATGACAGAATTACAAAGGCACTGGAAGCAAACCAAAACACATGTGGTATACAAGGATTTTGCAAAAGCATTGACAAATGCAATTACAATTGCACACAAAATAAGAGCCAAATGCATAATGGGGAAGGTAGGCAGATAAATATTCACCTTAATGACAGATAAAATATGAGGAGGAATAGTAAACAGCAAACTCCATCATTTGTGAGATAAAAAGCTCAGTATACCATGGCACAGTCCTGGCACCTCTACTGTGTTTTATATCTTCATAGCAGACAGGTAAAAACACCTGCCACAGCTGTGCATCATTTGTGGATGATACCAAAAACATGAAAGTTACCTTGATAGAAAACAAGCAGTTTTGTTAAGTAAAAGGACACATATGCAACTAATGTGACATTTTATTGTGGCAACATTTTGCTCTCCAGGAGCTTTATCAAACCGTTGATAAAGGCTTGATAAGGCTCCTGGAGAGCGAAACGTTGTCACAATAAAATGTCACATTAGTTGCATTTGTGTCCTTTTACTTAACAAATTGTCAGTAATTCTACCAATATTAATACAACAAGCAGTGGGTAGTGGAAAATAACATGATGCTAATGGTGATAAGTTCCAGCTGCTTTGATATGGAAAAAAATGAAGAATGCAATAGGGACACTACACAAAACCCCAAGAGGTTCATAAAACAGAATGAAAAGAAACATGAAAGACCTGGGAGTAATTATGCTATCTAGTAAACAGTTTTGAGACATCTCAACAGCTATTTTTGATGACAGGTACTTGAGAGGGAGGTAAGCTCAATTTTTTTCTCACTAATTCTCCCTCCCTCATTGCTTTTTATTCCTTCTTCATTTCAACAACTTTACTCTCACCATCAGGCTTAACCTGACATGTTTTTTTTAAACTTCTGGTGTAATAAATTAATTTCATCCTCAAATTTTATATTAAAACAAACAGCATTGTTTCAGGTATTCAAGAGGGTGGATGAATTTGGTAGGGTGTGCAAAAGAAGAAAATTAAAGGTGAATACAGGAAAGAGTAAGGTTATGAGGATAACAAAAAGATTAGGTGATGAAAGATTGAATATCAGATTGGAGGGAGAGAGTATGGAGGAGGTGAACGTATTCAGATATTTGGGAGTGGACGTGTCAGCGGATGGGTCTATGAAAGATGAGGTGAATCATAGAATTGATGAGGGAAAAAGAGTGAGTGGTGCACTTAGGAGTCTGTGGAGACAAAGAACTTTGTCCTTGGAGGCAAAGAGGGGAATGTATGAGAGTATAGTTTTACCAACGCTCTTATATGGGTGTGAAGCGTGGGTGATGAATGTTGCAGCGAGGAGAAGGCTGGAGGCAGTGGAGATGTCATGTCTGAGGGCAATGTGTGGTGTGAATATAATGCAGAGAATTCGTAGTTTGGAAGTTAGGAGGAGGTGCGGGATTACCAAAACTGTTGTCCAGAGGGCTGAGGAAGGGTTGTTGAGGTGGTTCGGACATGTAGAGAGAATGGAGCGAAACAGAATGACTTCAAGAGTGTATCAGTCTGTAGTGGAAGGAAGGCGGGGTAGGGGTCGGCCTAGGAAGGGTTGGAGGGAGGGGGTAAAGGAGGTTTTGTGTGCGAGGGGCTTGGACTTCCAGCAGGCATGCGTGAGCGTGTTTGATAGGAGTGAATGGAGACAAATGGTTTTTAATACTTGACGTGCTGTTGGAGTGTGAGCAAAGTAACATTTATGAAGGGATTCAGGGAAACCGGCAGGCCGGACTTGAGTCCTGGAGATGGGAAGTACAGTGCCTGCACTCTGAAGGAGGGGTGTTAATGTTGCAGTTTAAAAACTGTAGTGTAAAGCACCCTTCTGGCAAGGCAGTGATGGAGTGAATGATGGTGAAAGTTTTTCTTTTTCGGGCCACCCTGCCTTGGTGGGAATCGGCCGGTGTGATAATAAAAAAAAATTCAATGAATTTCCCATCATTTCCGGTGCCTCAGGAAAAGAACCCCTGCAGTTAAGTAGGTTTATCTGTTAATGTTCATATTATTATTATTATTATTATTATTATTATTAGAAAAAAGTGCTAAACCTACAAGGGTCATACAGCGTGTTAACTTTCATAAAAAGAATGATTTAACATTATTATATTTAACCCTTTCACTGTTCATCATGTATATCTTATGTCACTGGGGTCAGCATCCCTGACATAGCTCTATGTCATGAGTTCAGCTCACTCAGATAAGCTGTAAGTATAAATTTTGGACTAAATATGAGAGACTGGGTCTGGGCAGTGAGAGAGAGCACAGTATAAAAAAAAAAATCCTACCCCATGTAGTGCATGATGAGAAAAATAAAACTGTGACCACACGTATGGTTTAAAAGTGACCCTGAGGTCTTTTCTCAGATGGTTTTTATGGTTTTATCGGCTGTTTCTTGGTATTAGTTGATACAGTGGAAGACTACTAAACCAGCGATGATTTTGATTGGTTTCAGGATTGGAAGAAGCTTAAAACTTAACTGGAAGCAGTGGAAATATTCAATTTTAACCAATATTTCAGGGGGATGGGTAGTCTCCCCTACAACCCCCTATCTGTTTTATGGGTTTTTAATAGGTCTGTTTCAATTATTGGGATGCTGTAAACCATGACCAATCTTTATTGGTTATATTATCCAAGAAATATAGCAAATCTTCTATTTTTGTGAATAAGAATTGAAAATAAAAAGCGAGTATAATATAGGAGAGGTCTGGGAACATGACTAATGAACAGAGAAAATGTCATTTTAGTCCAAGAATGTCTACATTGTTTATTATGGACTCTATTTTTAAACTGATATTTTTTAATTTTATGTAATTTTATGCCAAATTACCAAAATCTATGCACTTTACAGGGTAGTTGAAATAATCAAATGGGTTTTTTTTTTTTGCCCAATCAATAGAACAGAAGGCATACTGCATATTTCCATAAGTTTAACATCAAGTTTCATATTTTTGGCATAATTACCTTCCAAAAAAAGATTCTCTACCATTTCAGAAAAGAAATGTATTTTTCTTTTTAAAAAGTGACACTGAAAGCAATATTAATTTAAGGGTCTGGAGAGTGAAAGGGTTAAACATTCCTTGGCAAATGATTCAATGCACAGTAGATAAATTAAGGAAAGATGACCTTTCTTTTTCCTCAGATGCAAATACAGAAACTTAGCAGACTATTTATCACAATTTGAAGTTGATAATAAATAGTAATAAAAAAAATTTATGATCTCACTATGTGGTTGCTCATTTATCTTCATATATGAAGCGTAACCATCATATTTTGGTCTTCTTTCTTCTACCTCTTCAATATTTAGTTCACTATCAACACTTCTTGGACTCTGACATTCATCAAAGTCAATTATAATGTCCTCTCGTGTGTCATTATCCTGTTTATCTTGTGGGCTGTCACATTGCTCTATTGTTTCTTCCTCTAACCATCCAGCAGCTCTCTGAGTGTTGTTTTTTCTCTGCCATATGCTGTGTTTTTCATGATGGTTGTCCTGTGCTGGCATATTCAGAATTTTTTTTTTTTATTTGACTTGTTCTTGCTAAAAGAAAAAAAAGAAAAAGTTTAATTTTTCAACACATGCTCTGTGTTGATCTGTATGGCAAGCTTACAATTCAACAATTCCATAGAAATTAACAACACATTTTTTTTTAAATTATATTTAAAGTTTATTAGAAAGGTATTAAACAAGATGTTACTTCAGTATTCACAAAATTTTAAATTTTATATCTGTACTGTGTACAGATATAACCAGATAACAAATACTGTGTACTGCATGATTTTATTAGCTAAATATGGTACAATTAATGATTCCTCTCATATATGATATTCAGATCACAAAACACAGCAGTTTTTTCAGAGACAGTGGAAAAAATGGAGAAATAATTTCAGGTGATTAGTTCCTCAGCCTTTATAGATATTCAGTTCCTCAGCCTTTATAGATGTTCAGTCCCTCAGCCTTGATAAATATGAAGCAGAAGCATGAAAATGGAGATCTATATTATCAGGGTAGAGGAAAGGTGCTGCACTGATACCATTATCATACTGATTATTACGATAAACTTTATAAACCCTAGGCGCTGTTAGTCTAGGGGACTTTTCAAGGAGAATTGTTCTCTAGTTCTATCGTAATAAGGTTGAAGGGAGATCGAAAAACTTTTTAAAATGTATCTTTAATATAGAATAGATATTGTTATAGACAAAGTATTTTGTTGTACCTTATTCTTAATAATATATAAACAGACTTTATATACCACTTAAATATGAAGACCTTCAATTTGGCTGAATGGGCCTTTAATATACAGTTGAATAAAAGTTACATTATCTTCTATTTTCTAAGATTAGGCTGATGGCTTAGAAAACTTGAAGTCTCCACAGACGAGAACTTCTGTATAAGGAAAATTTCACAATTTCTGGTGACTTAAGCGAGTAAAGCTCTAGTTCAAAAGCTTCACCGCTTAGGTTAATGTGAGTAAGCTGTGGAGACCTTCTCTATACCAAGAGAGGTGCTGTACTGCTTATTCTACCCCACTCACACCTAACGTCAGCTCGCTTCAGGCGAGTGGTGTAGACATGAGGCCAAACAAATTGGTCGTTACCCATTTCCTCACCAGAATAAATATATACATATATATGTACATATAATGAAAAATGGGAAAGATGAAAATGAATATTTAATATTATAAAGCTGATTACTCTCGTTTTAGCATTTAACGATGGTAATCGCAATATAATATTAGAAAGATGAACAAGTATGAAAGACATATATCATAACTGCATCTCTGCATAACACTGATACAGCAAATCCTTGTTATAACAGACCTATATGTAATAGATTTTTTAAATTATGGGCAAAATCCATTGGGTAAATTGTACTTTTAACTCCTTTTTTTCCAATGTTTATTGCAATATATCTGTAAATTGTGTGTACAGTACTATATTAGGTATACCTGGAGAGTTTACCTGGAGAGAGTTCCAGGGGTCAACACCCCCGTGGCCCAGTCTGTGACCAGGCTTTAGTACTTCAGTACTTTTTTTTTTTTTTGCTACATTTTAACATTCTGATTTAATGGATGCTTGGACAATCCCTTTATTAGTCTGTTATACCTAGAGTTTACTGTACTTATGTGACATGGCAATGCCATGAAATCATGGTACAGAGGATATCTTCAATTTTACTGCCAACCTCTGACCCAACTCTAGAGCATGGCTTAGTAACCATACTTCCACTATTAGGACCTGCCCAATGCTGATATCATCTACTGCTGCACTAATTCTCTAGCTTGAGTACAGTATATAAGTCTCCTTTAGGCATCTGCTTCAGATTTAATCAAAGTTGAGGGACTGATCACCTCAAATTACCTCACCATTTCTTCCACAGTCTCCAGTGTTTATTCCCTGACTGTATTGGATTGAAAAGGCCACCACTGACAAAATATGTCCATCACTAAAGCTACTCAAGTGTTACACAAGTGTGTTATTCGTTAACCTAAACAAACACATTGCAGATGTCTCCACTTAAAGGTTCAAACACAAATGATATAGATAATTCATGTTAGTCAAAAGTTAAGAGGTGGGACTAATAACCACACAGCTCACCCCTTGCAAAGTCAAACAGGCAATTACCCAATTATGAATATGACTTTTTTCATAATATTAACTCATATGGTTAATATCCCAGAATGTCAATCATTTTGGCTATTTTTATTGGAGTACTTTGGTTCTAGTTGTAGCTACACTGAGAGTAAAAGGTAGATGGGATACAAGGAGAATAGAAGCATCAGGGAAGAGAGAGGTGAAGGTTTATAAACTAAAAGAGGAGGCAGTTAGGGTAAGATATAAACAGCTATTGGAGGATAGATGGGCTAATGAGAGCATAGGCAATGGGGTCGAAGAGGTATGGGGTAGGTTTAAAAATGTAGTGTTAGAGTGTTCAGCAGAAGTTTGTGGTTACAGGAAAGTGGGAGCAGGAGGGAAGAGGAGCGATTGGTGGAATGATGATGTAAAGAGAGTAGTAAGGGAGAAAAAGTTAGCATATGAGAAGTTTTTACAAAGTAGAAGTGATGCAAGGAGGGAAGAGTATATGGAGAAAAAGAGAGAAGTTAAGAGAGTGGTGAAGCAATGTAAAAAGAGAGCAAATGAGAGAGTGGGTGAGATGTTATCAACAAATTTTGTTGAAAATAAGAAAAAGTTTTGGAGTGAGATTAACAAGTTAAGAAAGCCTAGAGAACAAATGGATTTGTCAGTTAAAAATAGGAGAGGAGAGTTATTAAATGGAGAGTTAGAGGTATTGGGAAGATGGAAGGAATATTTTGAGGAATTGTTAAATGTTGATGAAGATAGGGAAGCTGTGATTTCGTGTATAGGGCAAGGAGGAATAACATCTTGTAGGAGTGAGGAAGAGCCAGTTGTGAGTGTGGGGGAAGTTCGTGAGGCAGTAGGTAAAATGAAAGGGGGTAAGGCAGCCGGGATTGATGGGATAAAGATAGAAATGTTAAAAGCAGGTGGGGATATAGTTTTGGAGTGGTTGGTGCAATTATTTAATAAATGTATGGAAGAGGGTAAGGTACCTAGGGATTGGCAGAGAGCATGCATAGTTCCTTTGTATAAAGGCAAAGGGGATAAAAGAGAGTGCAAAAATTATAGGGGGATAAGTCTGTTGAGTGTACCTGGTAAAGTGTATGGTAGAGTTATAATTGAAAGAATTAAGAGTAAGACGGAGAATAGGATAGCAGATGAACAAGGAGGCTTTAGGAAAGGTAGGGGGTGTGTGGACCAGGTGTTTACAGTGAAACATATAAGTGAACAGTATTTAGATAAGGCTAAAGAGGTCTTTGTGGCATTTATGGATTTGGAAAAGGCGTATGACAGGGTGGATAGGGGGGCAATGTGGCAGATGTTGCAAGTGTATGGTGTAGGAGGTAGGTTACTGAAAGCAGTGAAGAGTTTTTACGAGGATAGTGAGGCTCAAGTTAGAGTATGTAGGAAAGAGGGAAATTTTTTCCCAGTAAAAGTAGGCCTTAGACAAGGATGTGTGATGTCACCGTGGTTGTTTAATATATTTATAGATGGGGTTGTAAGAGAAGTAAATGCGAGGGTCTTGGCAAGAGGCGTGGAGTTAAAAGATAAAGAATCACACACAAAGTGGGAGTTGTCACAGCTGCTCTTTGCTGATGACACTGTGCTCTTGGGAGATTCTGAAGAGAAGTTGCAGAGATTGGTGGATGAATTTGGTAGGGTGTGCAAAAGAAGAAAATTAAAGGTGAATACAGGAAAGAGTAAGGTTATGAGGATAACAAAAAGATTAGGTGATGAAAGATTGAATATCAGATTGGAGGGAGAGAGTATGGAGGAGGTGAACGTATTCAGATATTTGGGAGTGGACGTGTCAGCGGATGGGTCTATGAAAGATGAGGTGAATCATAGAATTGATGAGGGAAAAAGAGTGAGTGGTGCACTTAGGAGTCTGTGGAGACAAAGAACTTTGTCCTTGGAGGCAAAGAGGGGAATGTATGAGAGTATAGTTTTACCAACGCTCTTATATGGGTGTGAAGCGTGGGTGATGAATGTTGCAGCGAGGAGAAGGCTGGAGGCAGTGGAGATGTCATGTCTGAGGGCAATGTGTGGTGTGAATATAATGCAGAGAATTCGTAGTTTGGAAGTTAGGAGGAGGTGCGGGATTACCAAAACTGTTGTCCAGAGGGCTGAGGAAGGGTTGTTGAGGTGGTTCGGACATGTAGAGAGAATGGAGCGAAACAGAATGACTTCAAGAGTGTATCAGTCTGTAGTGGAAGGAAGGCGGGGTAGGGGTCGGCCTAGGAAGGGTTGGAGGGAGGGGGTAAAGGAGGTTTTGTGTGCGAGGGGCTTGGACTTCCAGCAGGCATGCGTGAGCGTGTTTGATAGGAGTGAATGGAGACAAATGGTTTTTAATACTTGACGTGCTGTTGGAGTGTGAGCAAAGTAACATTTATGAAGGGATTCAGGGAAACCGGCAGGCCGGACTTGAGTCCTGGAGATGGGAAGTACAGTGCCTGCACTCTGAAGGAGGGGTGTTAATGTTGCAGTTTAAAAACTGTAGTGTAAAGCACCCTTCTGGCAAGACAGTGATGGAGTGAATGATGGTGAAAGTTTTTCTTTTTCGGGCCACCCTGCCTTGGTGGGAATCGGCCGGTGTGATAATAAAATAAAAATACTTTGGTTCTCTTCCTCAAGATACATCCTGCAACTGTCAGCTGACATCTAGGTACCTATTTAGGTCAATATCAAGTTTAGCTGACTGGCAGAATTTGACAATACATAATTTATTGTACAGGGTAATGTGTACAATATTAACCCTTAAACTGTCCAAACATAGATCTGCATTTGCGAGCGTAGCGCTCCAAACATAGATCTACGTTCTTTTTTGCATAAGAAACAATGTAAAATTGGACGTAGATCTATGTTCGGAGCACTATGCGTGCGAACGTAGATCTATGTCTAGACAGTTTAAGGGTTAAGTAACAAAAGCGATAGTTTCATTTAGTGCAAATTGTTATACAAGGCATTTTCTTATATTGGGTTAAGTTAAATTACGTTAGGTTAAGGTCTACCCAAGCCTAAACTAGCCCATCCTAATCTAGCCGCCTGTCTCAAACTAACAAAACCTAGGCTGATATATATTTATTCTTGGCTATAGTTTGCGGCTATTACATACTCGGTGGAACACAGACATTAATTTATGTTTTACGATACTTGCACTATAATAAGTAATTGTGCAAATTGTTATTTTTAGAACTAGTGGCAAAAATAGTACATTTATTTAGGCCGTGTGCAAGTCTGAGCTTATCATTGCTTAGTAATGAGTTGTGTCATGCACCAGTGTAAGGTTTGGTTATTTTAGGTTGGGTTACACGAGTTTTGTTACTTTTTCACTATTTACACAACAAAATATTATCTCAAGTGCAAAACCAACATATTATTGTTCAATTCAAACTATAATTAAGAGTCAAAATTTTTTGATACATTGCTTGCATGCTAAATAAGTAAATGGCTGAGTTCAACCAAGTACGTAATCTTGATGCTAACTCCTATTTGTTACCACAAGTAAGTTTATTTAGGTACAGGTACACATAAGTACAATTATCATAAACGTATAGTGTAAATTACCTAGGATAACTCCAAAATATGTCAGTGACTTATTTTCATATGGGTTCTTATAATATCTTATTATTTGCACCTTAAAAGTTAAAACTGCTAAGTAAATCAGCTGTGAAAATCAGGAGATACGTATTATTGGAATAAATTATTATAATCATGGGGGAGCGCTAAACCCGTAGGATTATACAGCGCTTATGGGGCAAGGTTATGTGAACTCCGTACATAAGTCCAGGCAGATTTAAGACTCTAACACTCCAAATGGCTTTTCCCAGGTAGCAAAAATCCGCAGAGCTAAACAAGTATCCTGGGGAGAGAATGAGAAAATTTGTCAACGAACTAGTAAACGGGCTTTAAGTAGAAAAGTACAGATAGAAACTAGCAGATCTATTATCTCTCATAATGAAATATATCAAGTTAAGCATCTATGGAGAAAGTAAAAAGATCGGTAAATTACAAGATATTACTATTAGACTAAGGTTAGACTATATAAAAAAAAACAAGAATATTGTTCAAACTAAACCTCATGAAACACCACTGCATCCCACTGATACAGCTAACAAGATAAACGACTTCTTCTCAAACATCGGATCTAATCTCGCCAGTAAAATCCCACATACTAATGCCCGTGCCGGGGACTACCTAGATGAGAATTTCCCAAATTCCTTCTATCTTGTACCAAATGAGCCCACGGAAGTCACCGTGATCATAAAGTCACTTAAAAATAACTCGGGGAATCTGTCTCACGTCCCACTATTATTGTACAAGCGAGCAGCCCATGTCCTTTCGCATGCTATTACATTACTTTTTAACAAGTCACTAGAAACTAGCACTTTCCCGACACTACTCAAGACAGCAAGGGTTACACCAATACATAAAGGTGGTGCCCCTACAGACGTAAACAACTATAGGCCAATATCAAACTTACCATTGCTATCCAAAATCTTCGAGAAACTCATGCACAGGAGACTATATTCATTTATAACGTCACAAAACATACTCAACCCCTGCCAATTTGGATTCAGGAAAAAATAAAAGCACTAATGATGCAATTATAAAAATGCTAGACCTGCATTGGAAAATAAGGAATATCCGCTAGGAATTTTTATTGACCTAATAAAAGCGTTTGACACAGTAGACCACGGCATCCTACTCCACAAACTTGACCACTATGGTATAAGAGGCCATGCGCTTGCATATTTTAAATCCTACCTTTCTAATAGGTATCAGTATGTCACCATTAAAGACACAGCCTCATCAATACGGCCACTTGATACTGGAGTTCCGCAGGGAAGTGTCCTTGGACCCCTGCTCTTCCTCATTTACATCAATGATCTTCCAAACATATCCCAACACCTGAAACCCATTCTCTTTGCTGACGACACGACCTATGTCATCTCTCACCCTAATCTTGCCACCCTCAACACCATTGTTAACGAGGAGCTGCTCAAAATATCGACTTGGATGACAGCCAATAAACTTACACTTAACACTGGCAAAACCTACTATAGTATTATGTTTGGTAGCAGAGCAGGTGTTGCGCAACTTAACATTATGATCGACAACACTCTAATTGCCAGACATAATGAGGGCAAATTTCTTGGCCTATACCTCGACAACAACCTAAATTTCAGCACCCATATCCAACACATAACAAAAAAAAGTATCCAAAACGGTGGGGATCCTCTCCAAGATACGATACTACGTGCCGCAGACTGCCCTTCTCACACTATACCATTCACTTATATATCCATACCTCACCTATGCTATCTGTGCTTGGGGTTCAACTGCAGCAACACACCTAAAGCTAATAATAACCCAACAAAAAGCTGCAGTAAGAATAATCACTAAATCCCATCCCTGGCAACACCTCCCCACTCTTCATAGATCTAAACTTACTCCCTGTTCAGAACATCCACACTTACTACTGTGCAATCTATATCTACAGGACCTTAAATTCCAATATTAACCTTGACGTAAAACGCTTTCTTGATAGTTGTGACAGGATCCACAGGCATAACACCAGACACAAACATCTCTATGACATTCCCCGTGTTCGACTAAACCTTTACAAAATTCAATGTATTTCAAAGGACTTAAAATCTGGAACACCCTACCTGAAAACTCTAGAACTGCAGACACATTCATCACTTTCAAAACTACAGTTAGAAAACATCTTATCTCCCTGATCCACCCCGACAACTAACTACATGATAACCACCTGGTGGTTCACAGTTACACTCATTCACCCACTGACTATAAACACAGAAATACTAATCTTAAAATAATAAATCCTAACTAATCATAAGTTTGCCTATGATACTCCAATATAGACACCTTGTATTGTGCCAAAACAAAAGCATTCACATTGCTAAATTCACAAATTATGATGTAGTCACTTAGCCTTAATACCATAATCTGTAAGGATTTAATGTTAAGATTTAATCTAAGTCTGCTCGAAATGCCTAGCCATGCTAGGTGTCCTAGTGGTCCCCTCTGTAATTAGTATTTTATAACATGTAAACCACACAATACCCAAAACCTGTAAACCCCACATTGTAACCCTTATAGAGAATAAACTTGAATTGAATAAGTATCCCTGACACTACGGTTTGTATGGAGATGTCAATGACATGAAATGCAAAGTGTGTGGACAGAGACAGTGCCATACACGGGAGCATTATATCTTACCGTCCAAACATCCAACCTTCCCATACAAACCTTATAGGATATGGCAAAAATCTCATTGCTAATTATAAGATATCTGAAATCTTGAGGTTGTATCGGCATTTTGCATCGACTAGATAAATGAACTGTTTTTACGGAGATAGCAACTCAGTTATGACCAATGGTTTTTAATGGTTATAAGATATCATTTTGGGGGGGATTGTATTTCATACTGTGTTGTGTACATCAATTATATGAAGTAACTGTTAAATATTGAATGATTGATATTTATTTCTAGTGATGTACCAATGCCCAGTGGAGTCTAACAAAGGCCCATTGTGACCTCTATAATCGTGAGTCTGGTACAGAGATGAAAGTTAGCAGATTATTGCTGGATAATAGCAAGACATGCGCCAAAAGTAGAATACTAGAGGCAAGCGAAGAAGCGTTGAGTTGAATCAATAAAAGTGAATTCATTATATAGGTGTGTTAGGTTGAAAATGTTTATAAATTTCCTTGGAAACTAATCAGTCGATTGTTATTATAGTTATATTCGTTGTCAACTGGGGTTATATTCGTTGTCAGCTTTAAAATCAAATATCTTTTCTCTCCTAAAGATAAAAATATTCTGCAACATATGGGAATCTTTAATGATGAAACGTTTCGCCACACAGTGGCTTCATCAGTCTTATACAAAGCAGGAAAGTATAAGGAGAGGAGGAGCTTAAGGTAATCAGTCCCTCAGCCTGGAGTCCACTAGTCTAAGTAGGTCTTCGTCCAAAGATTGGGCAAGTTTTGAAGAATTCTTTGTATCAAGATCTCATGATGATGCAGTGTCTGACAGATGTGATGAATGGTTTTGAAAACCGACAAGTTGAAGAATTGAGACACTTGTGCAACATATGAGAATCTTTATTGAAGAAACGTTTCGCCACACAGTGGTTTCATCAGTCTTATACAAAGTCTGATACAAAAAATTCTTCAACACTTGTCCAATCTTTGGACAAAGACCTACTTAGACTAGTGGATGGTACCACTATGACCCCGCCTCCTCCTGCTTCGCCTCACCTGACTACAGTATATAAGCCACGTCTACGGCCCTGTGCTATACTTTCTACAAGATTGATGGACTGAACACATCGACTCCAGGCTGAGGGACTGATTACCTCAAACTCCTCCTCTCCTTATACCTTCCTGCTTTGTATAAGACTGATGAAGCCACTGTGTGGCGAAACGTTTCTTCAATAGATTCCCATATGTTGCATAAGTATCTCAATTCTTCAACTTGTCGGTTTTCCTGGAGTTTACCTGGAGAGAGTTCCGGGGGTCAACGCCCCCGCGGCCCGGTCTGTGACCAGGCCTCCTGGTGGATCAGAGCCTGATCAACCAGGCTGTTGCTGCTGGCTGCACGCAAACCAACGTACGAGCCACAGCCCGGCTGATCAGGAACTGACTTTAGGTGCTTGTCCAGTGCCAGCTTGAAGACTGCCAGGGGTCTGTTGGTAATCCCCCTTATGTGTGCTGGGAGGCAGTTGAACAGTCTCGGGCCCCTGACACTTATTGTATGGTCTCTTAACGTGCTAGTGACACCCCTGCTTTTCATTGGGGGGGGGTGCATCGTCTGCCAAGTCTTTTGCTTTCGTAGTGAGTGATTTTCGTGTGCAAGTTCGGTACTAGTCCCTCTAGGATTTTCCAGGTGTATATAATCATGTATCTCTCCCTCCTGCGTTCCAGGGAATACAGGTTTAGGAACATCAAGCGCTCCCAGTAATTGAGGTGTTTTATCTCCGTTATGCGCGCCGTGAAAGTTCTCTGTACATTTTCTAGGTCGGCAATTTCACCTGCCTTGAAAGGTACTGTTAGTGTGCAGCAATATTCCAGCCTAGATAGAACAAGTGACCTGAAGAGTGTCATCATGGGCTTGGCCTCCCTAGTTTTGAAGGTTCTCATTATCCATCCTATCATTTTTCTAGCAGATACGATTGATACAATGTTATGGTCCTTGAAGGTGAGATCCTCCGACATGATCACTCCCAGGTCTTTGACGTTGGTGTTTCGCTCTATTTTGTGGCCAGAATTTGTTTTGTACTCTGACGAAGATTTAATTTCCTCATGTTTACCATATCTGAGTAATTTAAATTTCTCATCGTTGAACTTCAAATTGTTTTCTGCAGCCCACTGAAAGATTTGGTTGATGTCCGCCTGGAGCCTTGCAGTGTCTGCAATGGAAGACACTGTCATGCAGATTCGGGTGTCATCTGCAAAGGAAGACACGGTGCTGTGGCTGACGTCCTTGTCTATGTCGGATATGAGGATGAGGAACAAGATGGGAGCGAGTACTGTGCCTTGTGGAACAGAGCTTTTCACCGTAGCTGCCTCGGACTTTACTCTGTTGACGACTACTCTCTGTGTTCTGTTAGTGAGGAAATTATAGATCCATCGACCGACTTTTCCTGTTATTCCTTTAGCACTCATTTTGTGCGCTATTACGCCATGGTCACACTTGTCGAAGGCTTTTGCAAAGTCTGTATATATTACATCTGCATTCTTTTTGTCTTCTAGTGCATTTAGGACCTTGTCGTAGTGATCCAATAGTTGAGACAGACAGGAGCGACCTGTTCTAAACCCATGTTGCCCTGGGTTGTGTAACTGATGGGTTTCTAGATGGGTGGTGATCTTGCTTCTTAGGACCCTTTCAAAGATTTTTATGATATGGGATGTTAGTGCTATTGGTCTGTAGTTCTTTGCTGTTGTTTTACTGCCCCCTTTGTGGAGTGGGGCTATGTCTGTTGTTTTTAGTAACTGTGGGACGACCCCCGTGTCCATGCTCCCTCTCCATAGGATGGAAAAGGCTCGTGATAGGGGCTTCTTGCAGTTCTTGATGAACACAGAGTTCCATGAGTCTGGCCCTGGGGCAGAGTGCATGGGCATGTCATTTATCGCCTGTTCGAAGTCATTTGGCGTCAGGATAACATCGGATAGGCTTGTGTTAATCAAATTTTGTGGCTCTCTCATAAAAAATTCATTTTGATCTTCGACTCTCAGTCTGGTTAGCGGCTTGCTAAAAACTGAGTCATATTGGGACTTGAGTAGCTCACTCATTTCCTTGCTGTCATCTGTGTAGGACCCATCTTATTTAAGTAGGGGCCCAATACTGGACGTTGTTCTCGATTTTGATTTGGCATAGGAGAAGAAATACTTTGGGTTTCTTTCGATTTCATTTATGGCTTTTAGTTCTTCCCGCGATTCCTGACTCCTAAAGGATTCTTTTAGCTTAAGTTCGATGCTTGCTATTTCTCTGACCAGTGTCTCCCTACGCATTTCAGATATATTGACCTCTTTTAGCCGATTTTTTTTCGAAATTTGTAAACCAGTGTTATATGAACCTGCATATAATACCGGACTAAATATTTACATTTCTAAATATTTTCTAACTGGTTAATATGAAAATAAAATGTGGAGAAATTGCCTATCTTATGATACTTAGTGAGGGGTGTGTGGAAGTTGGTGTGGTCTAGGTGTATGTACGTATGCTCAGAAGTGTATGTGTGTATATTCACTGAGAGGTCTATATTTTTCACTACATGAACAGCAGTGGCGACGCCAAGGAACGGAAGGCTTCAGCGCCCTCAAATAAAAAAAAAGTAATAATAATAACACTACTTCAAAGCAAATCTCCCAGCCCCCACTTCGACCGTATAGCACTCGAGGCTCTCCCAGTACAGAAATTCAGGTGCCGCCACTGATGCACGGGCGTTTGACTGTGTATACACCTAGGTTAGGGTAGGTAAGGTTCGTCAGGAAACATTTGTCATGTTTCCTGACGAACCTGCAGCTTTTGGTCATCTGATCGAGGCCTTCCGCTGGCTTACCGGTCCACCCCTTTAAAAATTATGTGTATACACCGAGAGGTGTACATCTCACTGCTCTGTTCCACAAGGCACAGTACTCGCTCCCATCTTGTTTCTCATCCTCATATCTGACATAGACAAGGATGCACCGTGTCTTCCTTTGCAGATGACACCCGAATCTGCATGACCTGGAGTTTACCTGGAGAGAGTTCCGGGGGTCAACGCCCCCGCGGCCCGGTCTGAGACCAGGCCTCCTGGTGGATCAGAGCCTGATCAACCAGGCTGTTGCTGCTGGCTGCACGCAAACCAACATACGAGCCACAGCCCGGCTGATCCGGAACTGACTTTAGGTGCTTGTCCAGTGCCAGCTTGAAGACTGCCAGGGGTCTGTTGGTAATCCCCCTTATGTGTGCTGGGAGGCAGTTGAACAGTCTCGGGCCCCTGACACTTATTGTATGGTCTCTTAACGTGCTAGTGACACCCCTGCTTTTCATTGGGGGGATGATGACAGTGTCTTCCATTGCAGACACTGCAAGGCTCCAGGCGGACATCAGCCAAATCTTTCAGTGGGCTGCAGAAAACAATATGAAGTTCAACGATGAGAAATTTCAATTACTCCGATATGGTAAACATGAGGAAATTAAAACTTCATCAGAGTACAAAACAAATTCCTTCCACAAAATAGAGCGAGAAACCAACGTCAGAGACCTGGGAGTGATCATGTCGGAGGATCTCACCTTCAAGGACCATAACATTGTATCAATCGCATCTGCTAGAAAAATGACAGGATGGATAATGAGAACCTTCAAAACTAGGGATGCCAAGCCCATGATGACACTCTTCAGGTCGCTTGTTCTATCTAGGCTGGAATATTGCTGCACACTAACAGCACCTTTCGAGGCAGGTGAAATTGCTGACCTAGAAAATGTACAGAGAACCTTCACGGCGCGCATAACGGAGATAAAACACCTCAATTACTGGGAGCGCTTGAAGTTCCTGTACCTGTACTCCCTGGAACACAGGCGGGAGAGATACATGATTATATACACCTGGAAAATCCTAGACGGACTAGTACCAAACTTGCACACAAAAATCACTCCCTACGAAAGCAAAAGACTCGGCAGACGATGCAACATCCCCCCAATGAAAAGCATGGGTGTCACTAGCACGTTAAGAGACCATACAATAAGTGTCAGGGGCCCGAGACTGTTCAGCTGCCTCCCAGCATACATAAGGGGGATTACCAATAGACCCCTGGCTGTCTTCAAGCAGGCACTGGACAAGCACCTTAAGTAGGTACCTGACCAGCCGGGCTGTGGTTCGTACGTTGGATTGCGTGCAGCCAGCAGTAACAGCCTGGTTGATCAAGCCCTGATCCACCATGAGGCCTTGTCACAGACCGGGACGCGGGGGCGTTGGCCCCCGGAACTCTCTCCAGGTAAACTCCAGTTATACCAATACCTTCCAGTGAGAGCTTCCCGAGTTGTGGTTTACCAGTGGCGCTGTCGCGGTGACTTTATAGTTAATGATGTGTTAAATTAATCAGTGGCAGCGGTGGAGAGCAGCAAGGGCTGAACCAGCCGCAGAATGACATCACCAGAGGTATGTTGCTGTCGTTATGTAAACTGAAGTGAATGTCGTTAGGTAAACAAGTTCGTACATGGTAGTTAATTCAGTCCTGCTGGAAGTCAAATCCTGAGGAGGCTGCCTTTGTGGTCGATAAATCCAGAACTGTAACTCTGGAAGTATTCAAGTATTCAGCCTGTCCTCCAACTAGGGCAGTCAGTTTAAGATGAATTGTCGTGCGTGTATATCTGCACGAATGAATTTTGAGTAAATTTTTGTTATTCTCGCTTAAGATGGGTTAACCTACACTAACCTAGGTCACTGTTAGGTCTGGGTCTTGATCTGAATTTATGCATATTATACTGAAAAATATAAGCATGTTCTCTGTATCCAGTGAACAATTGCTAATTCTTGGCTAAATTTTTGTTCTGAGATATACACACTAGCATAAATACAGTTTGGCAAGATCAGCACATAGTGACAATCAATGGTTAGGTCTGAGTCGTGTAATGTGCCTGGCCAGTCACAACGCTATAACAAAGATGCAGCGAATGTCAACAGAGATGTGCTATTTATCATATCTATCGATGGAAGAGTAAAGTTAATAACATTTTTAGGATGGGTTTCCTTAGCTTGACATTTGTTTCTTACCATTTCCCAAAAAATGAACCCACATAAGCCATCTAATATCGGATATTTGAAGAAATAAATTATTGATCATCTCACACCAGGACCTAAACTCTGTATCGACTTAAAGTAAGACGGTGTTTACGTCTGCAACAAATGATGACAGGTTGAAGTGATGGATAATTAATTATATTAATAAAATAAATTTATGTGAAGAGACTTTTGTAAATTGGAATAAATGGATATTTCATAAACAGATTTAAATTAATATTTTTTAAAACTGATAATAGTGAATGTGGTTTGTAGATAGTTTCAAAAAGAAATTAATTTAAAAGCAGTGTCCAAATATGTATAGTTGTCAAATAGCCTCATACTTGCCAATAAAAAGAACATTAGTATTAGAATATAAAAACATTATAAACCGGAGTTTCTCAGTGACTGAGTCCTCAACTATTGTTTTCTTTTATTTTATAGATCATTCCCAATGTTCAGTTCCATGAGAGAACTTTGGTGACCTTTGATCAGCGTCAGACTGGTGTATCCTACCTAGAAGGTTGGGGCTCCTCTTAAACTATGTAGATACCAATCTGCTAATTTGATTTTTAAAATGATGTGTTTTTTTTTTTGTAAGTAAAATAGCTTACATATGCCTTTTCAGAACGGTGTCATTTTTTAATGATTGATTATCTTATAAATAGGACGATACATTTGTTTGTGTTAGACTCTGTAGGTTTAAATTTGTCACGCTGTATAGCCCTTGTGGCTTAGCGCTTCTTTTTGATTATAATAATAATAATAATTAAATTTGTCAGTTTACTAAAATAAACTTGAAATCGTTGAATGTTGTGCAGTAATCGGAGAATATAATATCCTGTCAGACTCAAGTTTTCTGCTTATGTCCGTCTTCTTCAGAGGAAGCATTAACTTGTTTCTGAGTTATGGAAATTTTAACTGATTTCTGTACAACAACTGGAGAAGGCTTCTGATCGGCTTCAAACCTTTAGTGCTGGTTTATCTTACTTACAGAAAGGGTTTGTATTGATTTTGCGCTGTGTAGGTATTAATTTTTCATTTTTTTTAATAAACTGGGAAAACTGAAATATTCTTTTCGTATGTGGAAAATTGCATTTGATCTGAATGTATCATTATGTACATAACAGTAAATGAACAAAGATAATTATTATTTATCAGTTAGACAAGTAGGAGTTTGGGACACCTAAGTCGCAAAAAATGTCCCCCTTCGATACCTACCACTGTCATATCCACAAGTTGCTCTGGACCTATTAATTAAAAATTAAAAATACATCACCAGGAATGCTGGTAAATATATAAATTTGTGGACTGTATATTAAAAATAATAAATGATTATATATATACACATATACATAACAGAAAGAGAATATCTTAATATCACTCACCAATTTGACTGGAGACCAAGTTGTATCATACTCAGAAAACCTCACTAACTAAATTTATGAAAATACTGGTCAGAATTATAACATAAATCTAAATAGCTTATCTGGGATTCCTGGAGTTGTCGTGTCCAGTCGCCTGATATCTCAAGTTATACAGGAATGCACATCCAACAATTTCGCCTCCTATTTGAGAGGTGTCAACCCAATTTTAACTCTAGAGCACGAAATTTCTTCACATTATTAACAAATGTCTGTTACTCTCAATTCAAAACAAACAATAATGGCGAGTGTCTTCTGCGCAGGCGCAGCTCCTTCCCATTTTCGATAACATAAATTTTATTAAATACAATATAGGCCATCTATTTACCTATAAATTACCGTATTTCTGGAAAAAAATATACAGTATTTTCCACATCGTATAATAATTTGTGAATGTCTCACCCGAGCAGATTCAAACCTTCGACTGCAACTGATGAAGAATACAACTTCTGACCAGCTTAGACTTACTGATGGTGTATTTTGGTACAGAGGTAACTATAGATTGCCTCTACTGATTGATTTGAAATGTTCAAAGTTTGTGTTTTAGTGGAAGCCTCGAAATAATTTTGGACTTTGTAGACGACAATTTCCCACTTTTATTGAAGAAATTAGGATAATTTCCATTCAATAACTTGTAAATGCCTCCTCAGATTGGCTTCAAATTTTCAACACTCATATTTGAAACTTTTACCGCACTCTACTCTTCCATATATGTACATTGTTGTAAAGAGGACTGGGGACTGGGCTTACGCTATGCGGGGATACCTTATCAAGACAAGACCTTAATATAAATTTAAGGATAAGGAATGTTTCCTACAAGGCTTACCTTTACTTACCTGTGTGTGTCTTAATGGTTCTTATGCCTACACTATTTGCTGTATGACGCCAGACAGAACGTATAGTTGATATGTTGTGCCAGTACTTAGTGTAATTAATCAGCACATAGGCTGTGTGAATACTAAGTGTAACTACTCAGCATATATGTTGTGTAAGTACTCAGTGTAACTGGCATGTCGGCTCATATTTTCATGATTTAGACTTTTATAGCATCATTCATAATGTTCAGTCTTGCCATAAACATGAAGAGCAATTATTTGTAAGGTAGCGCAACTCATGTTGGAATATTTAGGAAGGTGGTGAGTACATGGAGTACATGATAACAGAAAGAAACGGAGGTGGGAAAGAGAAGAAAGGAAGTGGAAAGAAGGGAGAGAGGAAGGGAGAGAGAAGGAAGGTAAGGAGGGAGAGAGTGTCACATGTTTAGTTGCTGACTTTCGGCTTTAATGTTTACTTATGAAATATTCAGTCACTCAGTGTGACCGCCGCAGCCACTTTGTTGTCCTGCTCTCTCACTCATTTATATACTATATTATCTCTCTTATATATTTATATATGCTTTACGCACACACATGTACACTATATATAATTATAGTGTACATGTGTTTGCATACACACACACACACACACACACACACACACACACACACACATATATATATATATATATATATATATATATATATATATATATATATATATATATATATATATATATAGGCAGAACTTGCGATCTTGGCTTAAATAGCAACGCTCGTCTTGCTATATAGGACAAGCGAAAATTTGTGTATGCAATAATTTCGCCAAAATCATTCTGAACCTAACGAAAAAAATATATTTCACTGTGTTTGTTTAGTATTAAATTATTGTAAACAAATTTAAAATATATTTAGTTGGGTTAGGCTAAAATAAATTGTTCTTGTTATAATAAGGTTAGGTAAGTTTTCTAAGATTCTTTTGGTGCAAAATTAAAAATGTTTACATTAACATTAACGAAAAAAATATATCTTTAAACGTATAAGAGAAAATTTTAGAAAGGACTTAATTTTAAATGAGTTCTTGCTAATTGACCAGTTTTACATATTCGGCACGACACACACACACACACACACACACACACACACACACACACACACACACACACACACACACGGCGGGGCCAGGAGCTAGGACTCGACCCCTGCAACCACAAATAGGTGAGTACACACACATATATATATATATATATATATATATATATATATATATATATATATATATATATATATATATATATATATATATATATATATATATATATATATGTCGTGCCGAATATGTAAAACTGGTCAATTAGCAAGAACTCATTTAAAATTAAGTCCTTTTTTAAATTTTCTTTTATACGTTTAAAGATGTATTTTTTTCATTAATGTTAATGTAAAAAAATTTAATTTTGCACCAAAAGAATCTTAGAAAACTTACCTAACCTTATTATAAGAAGAACAATTTATTTTAGCTTAACCCAACTAAATATATTTTAGATTTGTTTACAGTAATTTAATACTAAACAAACACAATGAAATATATTTTTTAAGTTAGGTTCAGAATGATTTTGGCGAAATTATTGCATACACAAATTTTCACTTGTCCTATTTGGCAAGATGAGCGTTGCTATTTAAGCCAAGATCGCAAGTTCTGCCTATTCGGCACGACATATATATATATATATATATATATATATATATATATATATATATATATATATATATATATATACAAGACAAGCCACGGGGGGTGGAAATCTTTAGCTCAAGTACTTTCACACTTCTCAGTGCGTCATCAGGAGCTATCTAATGTTGCAAGGCTGCAACAGAAGCAGGGTAAGTTTTCTCAGAGTAGCGCAGTGCGGGTGTGTCACCGGCCGCAGCTTCTCTGAGAGAAGCTCCTGATGACGTACTGAGAAGTGTGAAAGTACTTGAGCTAAAGATTTCCACTCCCCTACCTGTGGCTCGTCTTGCATAGTTAAGATCTCCTGTCCGCGATTGTTTGCATGTATATATATATATATATATATATATATATATATATATATATATATATATATATATATATATATATATATATATATATACATATATTATGTAAATTATTTGTATATTTTATAAGGTTCAGATAATCATTTCTTCACCGAGACTTTGTGACATTGTGCATATAACCGTTATAAACTTGTTAAAAATATATGTTTGTAAAAATTTAACACTTCATATCTTTTTAAACACTTTTTTAATGTGTGTGTGTATTCACCTAATTGTGGTTGCAGGGGTCGAGACTCAGCTCCTGGCCCCGCCTCTTCACTGAACGCTAGTAGGTCCTTTCTCTCCCTGCTCCCTAAGCTTTATCATACCTTGTCTTAAAGCTATGTATGGTTCCTGCCTGCACTACATCACTCGCCAGACTGTTCCACTTCCTGACCACTCTATGACTGAAGAAATACTTCCTGTGTGTATGTGTGTGTGTGTGTGCGTTTATGTGTGTGTGTGTACACATCTAATTGTTGTTGCAGGGGTCGAGTCATAGTTCTTGGCCCCGCCTCTTCACTAGTCGCTACAAGGTCCACTCTCTCCCTGCTCCCTGAGCCTTGTCGTACCTCTTCTTAAAGCTGTGTATGGATCCCCTGTGTGTGTGTGTGTGTGTGTGTGTGTGTGTGTGTGTGTGTGTGTGTGTGTGAGGGAGTTACTCATTGCTAATGTCCACGTTTTTTCAATATTTTTTAATCCGTACACTTTTATCTCAAAACTACAACATACACTTTATTGATTTATAGCCTTTTGTTTTATCTGTAAAAGCTAACATAATTTTTCAATATTTTTGATAAAAAATAAATAATGAATTGTGACAGGTCTCACAAATGCTTCAGTAAAATCTTTAGAAAAGTGTTGCGGGTTGGCCACATATACCGAGCATCAGCTGTTTCAGCTGTGAAAGCCTACATAAAATAAATGTCAGTTTGTTTATTTTTAAATTTTAATTTTTGTCTTTGTTTAATTGCATCATACCGCCATAAGGGCTTTAAATTTGCACACGGTTATATTTATTCCTTTTTGGGATAATAATTTCCATCTTGTGCTCACAACATATTCCTAAAAATTATACTCAAGTTAGGCTTTCGTTTTTACATGTTTACGCTAAGCTGCGGCTTCAGAACTTCCCTGTGTTAGACTGGTTTGAGCTCCAGCTTCAGGATTTGACATATTGACCTCAAACTTTACCTTTGTATTCAAGGGTTGACCTCCAGTTCCTGGGCCTCTGCACGGTGTTCAGCTCCAAATGTTTGTACGTTCTAAAAGTTCAAGTATTTAATGAAATATTTTGAATACAATGGAAGTGTTAAATATGAAACGTTTTTGAGAGGGTTATGCTCCAGCTCCCAGGCCAGTTTAAATTACTGAGTTACAGCTCCTGGACATCTAGAGCATATCTTCCCAGTGTTTTGTTTAATTCTCATGTTTGCTGTGTCTGCAAGGTTGAATTCCACTGTAACCATCGACAGTGTTGTCATATTTGTATTACGTATATCTTGGCCATGCTTCATTTGATTGGATTCAAACTTGAGTTGTTTGATATGTTTAAATTCTAGTTCTCGTGTCTCTTGAGGTTGCTGAGGTATATCGCTGTCTCTTGAGGTTGCTGAGGTGCAGCTTCTGGACCTCTCAAGATTGATGGACTGAACACATCGACTCAAGGCTGAGGGACTGATTACCTCATTCTTTTTCTCATCTTTCATCGTTCGTCTCTGCACTGGACTGGAGAAGCCAATGAATGGCGAAACGTTTCCTCAGTAAATTACCAAATATTGCACAAGTGTCTCATTGGTAACCTTGTCAGTTTTCTAAACCATTACATCACACCTCTTGAAAGTGTTGAGGCACGGCTCTTGGGCCCCTTGAGGGGTATTGAGTTACATGGGGCTGGGGGAGGAGGAGAGTGCATCTTTCTGATCACTCAGCCACAGCAGTGCTTCTAGTTCTTGAAGATATCAGACTTAATGTTCATTGCTAAGATTTCCCCCGCCTCGCATGTATGTATTAAATCCCTATCCCTCTCCTCTACTGCTCTTCTCTCCTACTCTTCCTCCTCTACTCTTCCTCTTCTACCCTTCCTCTTCTACCCTTCCTCTTCTACCCTTCCTCTTCTACCCTTCCTCTTCTACCCTTCCTCCTCGTATATACTCTTCCTCTTTTGCTCTTCCTCCTGTTCTACTCTTCATCCTCTGCTCTGCCACTCTGTTTTCCTTCTCTCCCCAGTCACACTTCTTCCTTTTCCCCTCTTCCTCCCTCTCATTGTCACACTCAATATTTCACATTTCTCCATCTTTCCTGTAAAATTGGAGTGAGTCTCGCGTTTCCAATTAGATTCAAGTGTTTCCCATCCTGCCTGAAGAGACTTCCATCAGTGTTGGAACTGTGCCAGACACGTCAGCGCTAAATCATCCTTCCTTCAGACGCATTGACGCAGTTCTAATGTTTATTCTCATATTTTTGCATTATGTCATTGTAGTACTTGAAGTGTGCTGGTGATGAAGAGCTTAATGTTCCAATTTTTGGAAAGAAAGGGAGGGAGGGAGTAAAAGAGGGAGGAGTAAAAGAGAGAGGGAGTAAAGAAGGGAGGGACGGAGCAAGAAAAGAACGGAGGGATGAAGGGAGGGGAAGGAAGAAATGAAAGGAGGGGGAGATGAAAGGAGAGAGAGGGATGAATTAAAATTGCTCTTGACTCCTTGGATCAAACCTGATTACCTCCCAGGCGTTGTATAACTGACTGGTTATAACCATAGAGAGAGCGTGAGAAAGACAGAGAGCAGAAGACCCGGAAGTCCACACCGAGGCTGCCTGCTGAGAACTATTTCTACCTAAATTAAGGACTATCGTGTATTATCTAGGTGTGAGTAATTGATAGAAAAGCAGAAGGCAGCCCAGATGAGCCTTGCATCACCACTCCCAGGGTGATGAGAGGCCCAGGCGAGCCTTGTACCTCCACTGCCAGGTTGGTGAGAGGCCCAGGTGAACCTTGCACCACCACTGCGAGGGTGGTGAGAGGCCCAGGTGAGTCTTGTACCACCACTGCCAGGTTGGTGAGAGGCCCAGGTGAGCCTTGTTCCACCACTGCCAGGGTGGTGAGAGGCCCAGGTGAGCCTTGCACCACCACTGCCAGGGTGGTGAGAGGCCCAGGCGAGCCTTGTACCTCCACTGCCAGGTTGGTGAGAGGCCCAGGTGAACCTTGCACCACCACTGCGAGGATGGTGAGAGGCCCAGGTGAGTCTTGTACCACCACTGCCAGGTTGGTGAGAGGCCCAGGTGAGCCTTGTTCCACCACTGCCAGGGTGGTGAGAGGCCCAGGTGAACCTTGCACCACCACTGCCAGGGTGGTGAGAGGCCCAGGTGAGCCTTGTACCACCACTGCCAGGGTGGTGGGAGGCCCAGGTGAGTCTTGCACCACAACTGCCAGGGTGGTGAGAGGCCCAGGTGAGTCTTGCACCACCACGGCCAGTGGTGGTACTCTCACCTTACGTGTTCCGCACCTCTGTGTTGCTTCGTATTATTCCGTGTGAAAAAATCAATCCACAGATAAAATCCTGCTAAAGTGTATTATTGTAGGTGTGGTCCAGCACGCCTCTATTGTAGAGCATCACAATTCATGGCACCTCTCCTGCAGTGTGTATTCTTGCAAACTGTAAAGGTCTTCTGTATTTACATGAAAGATTTTGTTTGGTAGGTCTCATTAGAGAGAGAGAGATAGGCAAGAGAGTTTGTGAACTCACATATACATACTCGCCTATAGATAAGATTTCGTTCGGATTTTTAACTCCGGAGGGTTAGCCACCCAGGATAACCCAAGAAAGTCAGTGCGTCATCGAGGACTGTCTAACTTATTTCCATTGGGGTCCTTAATCTTGTCCCCCAGGATGAGACCCACACTAGTCGACTAACACCCAGGTACCTATTTGCTGCTAGGTGAACAAGACAACAGGTGTAAGGAAACGTGTCGAAATGTTTCCACCCGCCGGGAATCGAACCCGGGCCCTCCGTGTGTGAAGCGAGAGCTTTAGCCACCGGGCCACCCCCAGGCAATGGTCCACCTCGTGGTTGCAGAGGCCTAGTTGGTGGATAAGACACATGTGCAACACCTGGGTGTCTTTATTAGTAAGACATTTTGCTAGTCAATGACTTTTTCAATTCAGTACAGATGTTATATGAAGGTGTTGAAACTGGAGACGTAGAAGATGAGGTAATCGGTCCCATCAGTCCCCCAGTTTCAACACCTTCAAATAACTTCTGTAGTGAACTGATAAAGCCACTGGCTGGCGAAACGTCTACATAATAAAGATACCCAGGAGTTACACATGTCTTAGTCATCAACTTGTCGGTATTTATCATCATTGCTTCCAGGGGTCTAGTCTCAGCTCCTGGTCCCGCCTTTTCGTTAGCCGCTACTAGGTTCACTTTTGGCTTCGAGAGCCTAATCGTGCCTCTTCTTAAAGCTATATATGGATCCTGCCTCTTCCACCACTAGAACAGTTTGAGACTGTCAGTTCCACCACCACTGGAACAGTGTCAAACTGCCCAACACAATTAGTACAGTGACAGGCTGCTCCAGCACTACCGAAACAGTGACAGACTGTTCCAGCACTACTAGAACAGTGTCATACTGCTCCAGCACTACTAGAACAGTGTCAGACTGCTCCAGCACTACCGAAACAGTGTCAGACTGCTCCAGCATTACTAGAACAGTGTCAGACTGCTCCAGCACTACCAGAACAGTGTCAGACTGCTCCAGCACTACTAGAACAGTGACAGACTGCTCCAGCACTACTAGAACAGTGTCATACTGCTCCAGCACTACTAGAACAGTGTCATACTGCTCCAGCACTACGGAAACAGTGTCATACTGCTCCAGCACTACCGAAACAGTGTCATACTGCTCCAGCACTACTAGAACAGTGTCATACTGCTCCAGCACTACCGAAACAGTGACAGACTGCTCCAGCACTACTAGAACAGTGTCATACTGCTCCAGCACTACTAGAACAGTGTCATACTGCTCCAGCACTACCGAAACAGTGACAGACTGCTCCAGCACTACTAGAACAGTGTCATACTGCTCCAGCACTACTAGAACAGTGTCAGACTGCTCCAGCACTACTAGAGCAGTGACAGACTGATCCAGCACTACTAGAACAGTGACAGACTGCTCCAGCACTACCGAAACAGTGTCAGACTGCTCCAGCACTACTAGAACAGTGTCATACTGCTCCAGCACTACCGAAACAGTGACAGACTGCTCCAGCACTACTAGAACAGTGTCATACTGCTCCAGCACTACTAGAACAGTGTCATACTGCTCCAGCACTACCGAAACAGTGACAGACTGCTCCAGCACTACTAGAACAGTGTCATACTGTTCCAGCACTACTAGAACAGTGTCAGACTGCTCCAGCACTACTAGAGCAGTGACAGACTGATCCAGCACTACTAGAACAGTGACAGACTGCTCCAGCACTACCGAAACAGTGTCAGACTGCTCCAGCACTACTAGAACAGTGTCATACTGCTCCAGCACTACCGAAACAGTGACAGACTGGTCCAGCACTACTAGAGCAGTGACAGACTGATCCAGCACTACTAGAACAGTGTCAGACTGCTCCAGCACTACCGAAACAGTGTCAGACTGCTCCAGCACTACTAGAACAGTGTCAGACTGCTCCAGCACTACTAGGACAGTGTCAGACTGCTCCAGCACTACTAGAACAGTGTCAGACTGCTCCATCACTAATAGAACAGTGACAGACTGCTCCAGCACTACTAGAACAGTGACAGACTGCTCCAGCACTACCGAAACAGTGTCAGACTGCTCCAGCACTACTAGAACAGTGTCAGACTGCTCCAGCACTGCTAGAACAGTGACAGACTGCTCCAGCACTACCGAAACAGTGTCAGACTGCTCCAGCACTACTAGTACAGTGACAGACTGCTCCAGCACTACCGAAACAGTGACAGACTGCTCCAGCACTACTAGAACAGTGTCAGACTGCTCCAGCACTACCGAAACAGTGTCAGACTGCACCAGCACTACTAGAACAGTGTCAGACTGCTCCAGCACTACTAGAACAGTGTCAGACTGCTCCAGCACTACTAGAACAGTGTCAGACTGCTCCAGCACTACTAGAACAGTGTCAGGCTGCTCCAGCACTACCGAAACAGTGTCAGACTGCTCCAGCATTACTAGAACAGTGTCAGACTGCTCCAGCACTACCAGAATAGTGTCAGACTGCTCCAGCACTGCTAGAACAGTGACAGACTGCTCCAGCACTACCGAAACAGTGTCAGACTGCTCCAGCACTACTAGTACATTGACAGACTGCTCCAGCACTACCGAAACAGTGACAGACTGCTCCAGCACTACTAGAACAGTGTCAGACTGCTCCAGCACTACCGAAACAGTGTCAGACAGCTCCAGCACTACTAGAACAGTGTCAGACTGCTCCAGCACTACTAGAACAGTGTCAGACTGCTCCAGCACTACTAGAACAGTGTCAGACTGCACCAGCACTACTAGAACAGTGTCAGACTGCTCCAGCACTACTAGAACAGTGTCAGACTGCTCCAGCACTACCAGAACAGTGTCAGACTGCTCCAGCACTACTAGAACAGTGACAGACTGCTCCAGCACCACCGAAACAGTGTCAGAGTGCTCCAGCACTACTAGAACAGTGTCAGACTGCTCCAGCACTACTAGAACAGGGACAGACTGCTCCAGCACTACTAGAACAGTGTCAGACTGCTCCAGCACTACCGAAACAGTGACAGACTGCTCCAGCACTACCGAAACAGTGACAGACTGCTCCAGCACTACCGAAACAGTGTCATACTGCTCCAGCACTACTAGAACAGTGTCATACTGCTCCAGCACTACCGAAACAGTGACAGACTGCTCCAGCACTACTAGAACAGTGTCATACTGCTCCAGCTCTACTAGAACAGTGTCAGACTGCTCCAGCACTACTAGAGCAGTGACAGACTGCTCCAGCACTACTAGAACAGTGCCATACTGCTCCAGCACTATTAGAACAGTGTCAGACTGCTCCAGCACTGCTAGAACAGTGACAGACTGCTCCAGCACTACCGAAACAGTGTCAGACTGCTCCAGCACTACTAGTACAGTGACAGACTGCTCCAGCACTACCGAAACAGTGACAGACTGCTCCAGCACTACTAGAACAGTGTCATACTGCTCCAGCACTACCGAAACAGTGTCAGACTGCACCAGCACTACTAGAACAGTGTCAGACTGCTCCAGCACTACTAGAACAGTGTCAGACTGCTCCAGCACTACTAGAACAGTGTCAGACTGCTCCAGCACTACTAGAACAGAGTCAGACTGCTCCAGCACTACCAAAACAGTGTCAGACTGCTCCAGCATTACTAGAACAGTGTCAGACTGCTCCAGCACTACCAGAATAGTGTCAGACTGCTCCAGCACTGCTAGAACAGTGACAGACTGCTCCAGCACTACCGAAACAGTGTCAGACTGTTCCAGCACTACTAGTACAGTGACAGACTGCTCCAGCACTACCGAAACAGTGACAGACTGCTCCAGCACTACTAGAACAGTGTCAGACTGCTCCAGCACTACCGAAACAGTGTCAGACTGCTCCAGCACTACTAGAACAGTGTCAGACTGCTCCAACACTACTAGAACAGTGTCAGACTGCTCCAGCACTACTAGAACAGTGTCAGACTGCACCAGCACTACTAGAACAGTGTCAGACTGCTCCAGCACTACTAGAACAGTGTCAGACTGCTCCAGCACTACTAGTACAGTGACAGACTGCTCCAGCACTACCAGAAACAGTGACAGACTGCTCCAGCACTACTAGAACAGTGTCAGACTGCTCCAGCACTACCGAAACAGTGTCAGACTGCTCCAGCACTACTAGAACAGTGTCAGACTGCTCCAGCACTACTAGAACGGTGTCAGACTGCTCCAGCACTACTAGAACAGTGTCAGACTGCACCAGCACTACTAGAACAGTGTCATACTGCTCCAGCACTACCGAAACAGTGTCAGATTGCTCCAGCACTACTAGAACAGTGTCAGACTGCTCCAGCACTACTAGAACAGTGACAGACTGCTCCAGCACTACCGAAACAGTGTCATACTGCTCCAGCACTACTAGAACAGTGTCAGACTGCTCCAGCACTACAGAAACAGTGTCAGACTGCTCCAGCACTACTAGAACAGTGTCAGACTGCTCCAGCACTACTAGAACAGTGACAGACTGCTCCAGCACTACCGAAACAGTGTCAGACTGCTCCAGCACTACTAGAACAGTGTCAGACTGCTCCAGCACTACCGAAACAGTGTCAGACTGCTCCAGCACTACTAGAACAGTGGCAGACTGCTCCAGCACTACTAGAACAGTGTCAGACTGCTGCAGCACTACTAGAACAGTGACAGACTGCTCCAGCACTACCGAAACAGTGTCAGACTGCTCCAGCACTACTAGAACAGTGTCAGACTGCTCCAGCACTACCGAAACAGTGACAGACTGCTTCAGCACTACTAGAACAGTGTCAGACTGCTCCAGCACTACCAAAACAGTGACAAATTGCTCCAGCACTACGGAAACAGTGACAAACTGCTCCAGCACTACCGAAACAGTGACAGACTGCTCCAGCACTACTAGAACAGTGTCATACTGCTCCAGCACTACCGAAACAGTGACAGACTGCTCCAGCACTACTAGAACAGTGTCATACTGCTCCAGCACTACCGAAACAGTGACAGACTGCTCCAGCACTACTAGTACAGTGACAGACTGCTCCAGCACTACCGAAACAGTGACAGACTGCTCCAGCACTACTAGAACAGTGTCAGACTGCTCCAGCACTACCGAAACAGTGTCAGACTACACCAGCACTACTAGAACAGTGTCAGACTGCTCCAGCACTACTAGAACAGTGTCAGACTGCTCCAGCACTACTAGAACAGTGTCAGACTGCTCCAGCACTACTAGAACAGTGTCAGGCTGCTCCAGCACTACCGAAACAGTGTCAGACTGCTCCAGCATTACTAGAACAGTGTCAGACTGCTCCAGCACTACCAGAATAGTGTCAGACTGCTCCAGCACTGCTAGAACAGTGACAGACTGCTCCAGCACTACCGAAACAGTGTCAGACTGCTCCAGCACTACTTGAACAGTGACAGACTGCTCCAGCACTACCGAAACAGTGACAGACTGCTCCAGCACTACTAGAACAGTGTCAGACTGCTCCAGCACTACCGAAACAGTGTCAGACTGCTCCAGCACTACTAGAACAGTGTCAGACTGCTCCAGCACTACTAGAACAGTGTCAGACTGCTCCAGCACTACTAGAACAGTGTCAGACTGCTCCAGCACTACTAGAACAGTGTCAGACTGCTCCAGCACTACTAGAACAGTGTCAGACTGCTCCAGCACTACCAGAACAGTGTCAGACTGCTCCAGCACTACTAGAACAGTGACAGACTGCTCCAGCACCACCGAAACAGTGTCAGACTGCTCCAGCACTACTAGAACAGTGTCAGACTGCTCCAGCACTTCTAGAACAGGGACAGACTGCTCCAGCACTACTAGAACAGTGTCAGACTGCTCCAGCACTACCGAAACAGTGACAGACTGCTCCAGCACTACCGAAACAGTGACAGACTGCTCCAGCACTACCGAAACAGTGTCATACTGCTCCAGCACTATTAGAACAGTGTCATACTGCTCCAGCACTACCAGAAACAGTGACAGACTGCTCCAGCACTACTAGAACAGTGTCAGACTGCTCCAGCACTACCGAAACAGTGTCAGACTGCTCCAGCACTACTAGAACAGTGTCAGACTGCTCCAGCACTACTAGAACGGTGTCAGACTGCTCCAGCACTACTAGAACCGTGTCAGACTGCACCAGCACTACTAGAACAGTGTCATACTGCTCCAGCACTACCGAAACAGTGTCAGACTGCTCCAGCACTACTAGAACAGTGTCAGACTGCTCCAGCACTACTAGAACAGTGACAGACTGCTCCAGCGCTACCGAAACAGTGTCATACTGCTCCAGCACTACTAGAACAGTGTCAGACTGCTCCAGCACTACGGAAACAGTGTCAGACTGCTCCAGCACTACTAGAACAGTGTCAGACTGCTCCAGCACTACTAGAACAGTGACAGACTGCTCCAGCACTACCGAAACAGTGTCAGACTGCTCCAGCACTACGGAAACAGTGTCAGACTGCTCCAGCACTACCGAAACAGTGACAGACTGCTTCAGCACTACTAGAACAGTGTCAGACTGCTCCAGCACTACCGAAACAGTGTCAGACTGCTCCAGAACTACTAGAACAGTGGCAGACTGCTCCAGCACTACTAGAACAGTGTCAGACTGCTGCAGCACTACTAGAACAGTGACAGACTGCTCCAGCACTACCGAAACAGTGTCAGACTGCTCCAGCACTACTAGAACAGTGTCATACTGCTCCAGCACTACTAGAACAGTGTCAGACTGCTCCAGCACTACCAAAACAGTGACAAATTGCTCCAGCACTACGGAAACAGTGACAAACTGCTCCAGCACTACCGAAACAGTGTCATACTGCTCCAGCACTACTAGAACAGTGTCATACTGCTCCAGCACTACCGAAACAGTGACAGACTGCTCCAGCACTACTAGTACAGTGACAGACTGCTCCAGCACTACCGAAACAGTGACAGACTGCTCCAGCACTACTAGAACAGTGTCAGACTGCTCCAGCACTACCGAAACAGTGTCAGACTGCACCAGCACTACTAGAACAGTGTCAGACTGCTCCAGCACTACTAGAACAGTGTCAGACTGCTCCAGCACTACTAGAACAGTGTCAGACTGCTCCAGCACTACTAGAACAGTGTCAGGCTGCTCCAGCACTACCGAAACAGTGTCAGACTGCTCCAGCATTACTAGAACAGTGTCAGACTGCTCCAGCACTACCAGAATAGTGTCAGACTGCTCCAGCACTGCTAGAACAGTGACAGACTGCTCCAGCACTACCGATACAGTGTCAGACTGCTCCAGCACTACTAGTACAGTGACAGACTGCTCCAGCACTACCGAAACAGTGACAGACTGCTCCAGCACTACTAGAACAGTGTCAGACTGCTCCAGCACTACCGAAACAGTGTCAGACTGCTCCAGCACTACTAGAACAGTGTCAGACTGCTCCAGCACTACTAGAACAGTGTCAGACTGCTCCAGCACTACTAGAACAGTGTCAGACTGCTCCAGCACTACTAGAACAGTGTCAGACTGCTCCAGCACTACTAGAACAGTGTCAGACTGCTCCAGCACTACCAGAACAGTGTCAGACTGCTCCAGCACTACTAGAACAGTGACAGACTGCTCCAGCACCACCGAAACAGTGTCAGACTGCTCCAGCACTACTAGAACAGTGTCAGACTGCTCCAGCACTTCTAGAACAGGGACAGACTGCTCCAGCACTACTAGAACAGTGTCAGACTGCTCCAGCACTACCGAAACAGTGACAGACTGCTCCAGCACTACCGAAACAGTGACAGACTGCTCCAGCACTACCGAAACAGTGTCATACTGCTCCAGCACTATTAGAACAGTGTCATACTGCTCCAGCACTACCAGAAACAGTGACAGACTGCTCCAGCACTACTAGAACAGTGTCAGACTGCTCCAGCACTACCGAAACAGTGTCAGACTGCTCCAGCACTACTAGAACAGTGTCAGACTGCTCCAGCACTACTAGAACGGTGTCAGACTGCTCCAGCACTACTAGAACAGTGTCAGACTGCACCAGCACTACTAGAACAGTGTCATACTGCTCCAGCACTACCGAAACAGTGTCAGACTGCTCCAGCACTACTAGAAGAGTGTCAGACTGCTCCAGCACTACTAGAACAGTGACAGACTGCTCCAGCACTACCGAAACAGTGTCGTACTGCTCCAGCACTACTAGAACAGTGTCAGACTGCTCCAGCACTACGGAAACAGTGTCAGACTGCTCCAGCACTACTAGAACAGTGTCAGACTGCTCCAGCACTACTAGAACAGTGACAGACTGCTCCAGCACTACCGAAACAGTGTCAGACTGCTCCAGCACTACGGAAACAGTGTCAGACTGCTCCAGCACTACCGAAACAGTGTCAGACTGCTCCAGCACTACTAGAACAGTGGCAGACTGCTCCAGCACTACCGAAACAGTGTCAGACTGCTCCAGCACTACTAGAACAGTGACAGACTGCTCCAGCACTACTAGAACAGTGTCAGACTGCTGCAGCACTACTAGAACAGTGACAGACTGCTCCAGCACTACCGAAACAGTGTCAGACTGCTCCAGCACTACTAGAACAGTGTCATACTGCTCCAGCACTACTAGAACAGTGTCAGACTGCTCCAGCACTACCAAAACAGTGACAAATTGCTCCAGCACTACGGAAACAGTGACAAACTGCTCCAGCACTACCGAAACAGTGTCATACTGCTCCAGCACTACTAGAACAGTGTCATACTGCTCCAGCACTACCGAAACAGTGACAGACTGCTCCAGCACTACTAGTACAGTGACAGACTGCTCCAGCACTACCGAAACAGTGACAGACTGCTCCAGCACTACTAGAACAGTGTCAGACTGCTCCAGCACTACCGAAACAGTGTCAGACTGCACCAGCACTACTAGAACAGTGTCAGACTGCTCCAGCACTACTAGAACAGTGTCAGACTGCTCCAGCACTACTAGAACAGTGTCAGACTGCTCCAGCACTACTAGAACAGTGTCAGGCTGCTCCAGCACTACCGAAACAGTGTCAGACTGCTCCAGCATTACTAGAACAGTGTCAGACTGCTCCAGCACTACCAGAATAGTGTCAGACTGCTCCAGCACTGCTAGAACAGTGACAGACTGCTCCAGCACTACCGATACAGTGTCAGACTGCTCCAGCACTACTAGTACAGTGACAGACTGCTCCAGCACTACCGAAACAGTGACAGACTGCTCCAGCACTACTAGAACAGTGTCAGACTGCTCCAGCACTACCGAAACAGTGTCAGACTGCTCCAGCACTACTAGAACAGTGTCAGACTGCTCCAGCACTACTAGAACAGTGTCAGACTGCTCCAGCACTACTAGAACAGTGTCAGACTGCTCCAGCACTACTAGAACAGTGTCAGACTGCTCCAGCACTACTAGAACAGTGTCAGACTGCTCCAGCACTACCAGAACAGTGTCAGACTGCTCCAGCACTACTAGAACAGTGACAGACTGCTCCAGCACCACCGAAACAGTGTCAGACTGCTCCAGCACTACTAGAACAGTGTCAGACTGCTCCAGCACTTCTAGAACAGGGACAGACTGCTCCAGCACTACTAGAACAGTGTCAGACTGCTCCAGCACTACCGAAACAGTGTCAGACTGCTCCAGCACTACAGTAACAGTGACAGACTGCTCCAGCACTACCGAAACAGTGTCATACTGCTCCAGCACTATTAGAACAGTGTCATACTGCTCCAGCACTACCGAAACAGTGACAGACTGCTCCAGCACTACTAGAACAGTGTCATAATGCTCCAGCTCTACTAGAACAGTGTCAGACTGCTCCAGCACTACTAGAGCAGTGACAGACTGCTCCAGCACTACTAGAACAGTGTCATACTGCTCCAGCACTATTAGAACAGTGTCAGACTGCTCCAGCACTGCTAGAACAGTGACAGACTGCTCCAGCACTACCGAAACAGTGACAGACTGCTCCAGCACTACTAGAACAGTGACAGACTGCTCCAGCACTACCGAAACAGTGTCAGACTGCTCCAGCACTACTAGAACAGTGTCAGACTGCTCCAGCATTGCTAGAACAGTGTCAGACTGCTCCAGCACTGCTAGAACAGTGACAGACTGCTCCAGCACTACTAGAACAGTGTCAGACTGCTCCAGCACTACTAGAACAGTGACAGACTGCTCCAGCACTACTAGAACAGTGTCAGACTGCTCCAGCACTACTAGAACAGTGACAGACTGCTCCAGCACTACTAGAACAGTGTCAGACTGCTCCAGCACTGCTAGAACAGTGACAGACTGCTCCAGCACTACTAGAACAGTGACAGACTGCTCCAGCACTACTAGAACAGTGTCAGACTGCTCCAGCACTACTAGAACAGTGACAGACTGCTCCAGCACTACCGAAACAGTGACAGACTGCTCCAGCACTACTAGAACAGTGTCAGACTGCTCCAGCACTACTAGAACAGTGTCAGACTGCTCCAGCACTACTAGAACAGTGTCAGACTGCTCCAGCACTACTAGAACAGTGTCAGACTGCTCCAGCACTACTAGAACAGTGTCAGACTGCTCCAGCACTACTAGAACAGTGTCAGACTGCTCCAGCACTACCGAAACAGTGTCAGACTGCTCCAGCACTACTAGAACAGTGTCAGACTGCTCCAGCACTACCGAAACAGTGACAGACTGCTCCAGCACTACTAGAACAGTGTCAGACTGCTCCAGCACTACTAGAACAGTGACAGACTGCTCCAGCACTACTAGAACAGTGTCAGACTGCTCCAGCACTACTAGAACAGTGTCAGACTGCTCCAGCACTACTAGAACAGTGTCAGACTGCTCCAGCACTACTAGAACAGTGACAGACTGCTCCAGCACTACCGAAACAGTGTCAGACTGCTCCAGCACTACTAGAACAGTGACAGACTGCTCCAGCACTACTAGAACAGTGTCAGACTGCTCCAGCACTACCGAAACAGTGTCAGACTGCTCCAGCACTACTAGAACAGTGTCAGACTGCTCCAGCACTACTAGAACAGTGACAGACTGCTCCAGCACTACTAGAACAGTGTCAGACTGCTCCAGCACTACTAGAACAGTGACAGACTGCTCCAGCACTACTAGAACAGTGTCAGACTGCTCCAGCACTACTAGAACAGTGTCAGACTGCTCCAGCACTACCGAAACAGTGACAGACTGCTCCAGCACTACTAGAACAGTGTCAGACTGCTCCAGCACTACTAGAACAGTGTCAGACTGCTCCAGCACTACTAGAACAGTGTCAGACTGCTCCAGCACTACTAGAACAGTGTCAGACTGCTCCAGCACTACTAGAACAGTGACAGACTGCTCCAGCACTACTAGAACAGTGACAGACTGCTCCAGCACTACCGAAACAGTGTCAGACTGCTCCAGCACTACTAGAACAGTGTCAGACTGCTCCAGCACTACCGAAACAGTGACAGACTGCTCCAGCACTACTAGAACAGTGTCAGACTGCTCCAGCACTACTAAAACAGTGTCAGACTGCTCCAGCAGTATACTGCTCCAGCACTACCTGAACAGTGACAGACTGCTCCAGCACTACTAGAACAGTGTCAGACTGCTCCAGCACTACTAGAACAGTGTCAGACTGCTCCAGCACTACTAGAACAGTGACAGACTGCTCCAGCACTACTAGAACAGTGTCAGACTGCTCCAGCACTACTAGAACAGTGACAGACTGCTCCTGCACTACTAGAACAGTGTCAGACTGCTCCAGCACTACTAGAACAGTGTCAGACTGCTCCAGCACTACTAGAACAGTGTCAGACTGCTCTAGCACTACTAGAACAGTGACAGACTGCTCCAGCACTACCGAAACAGTGTCAGACTGCTCCAGCACTACTAGAACAGTGTCAGACTGCTCCAGCACTACTAGAACAGTGTCAGACTGCTCTAGCACTACTAGAACAGTGACAGACTGCTCCAGCACTACCGAAACAGTGTCAGACTTCTCCAGCACTACTAGAACAGTGACAGACTGCTCCAGCACTACCGAAACAGTGTCAGACTGCTCTAGCACTACTAGAACAGTGACAGACTGCTCCAGCACTACCGAAACAGTGTCAGACTGCTCCAGCACTACTAGAACAGTGACAGACTGCTCCAGCACTACCGAAACAGTGTCAGACTGCTCTAGCACTACTAGAACAGTGACAGACTGCTCCAGCACTACCGAAACAGTGTCAGACTGCTCCAGCACTACTAGAACAGTGACAGACTGCTCCAGCACTACCGAAACAGTGTCAGACTGCTCTAGCACTACTAGAACAGTGACAGACTGCTCCAGCACTACCGAAACAGTGTCAGACTGCTCCAGCACTACTAGAACAGTGTCAGACTGCTCCAGCACTACTAGAACAGTGTCAGACTGCTCTAGCACTACTAGAACAGTGACAGACTGCTCCAGCACTACCGAAACAGTGTCAGACTGCTCCAGCACTACTAGAACAGTGTCAGACTGCTCCTGCACTACTAGAACAGTGTCAGACTGCTCCAGCACTACTAGAACAGTGTCAGACTGCTCTAGCACTACTAGAACAGTGTCAGACTGCTCTAGCACTACTAGAACAGTGACAGACTGCTCCAGCACTACCGAAACAGTGTCAGACTGCTCTAGCACTACTAGAACAGTGTCAGACTGCTCCAGCACTACTAGAACAGTGTCAGACTGCTCCAGCACTACTAGAACAGTGTCAGACTGCTCCAGCACTACTAGAACAGTGTCAGACTGCTCCAGCACTACTAGAACAGTGTCAGACTGCTCCAGCACTACTAGAACAGTGTCAGACTGCTCTAGCACTACTAGAACAGTGACAGACTGCTCCAGCACTACCGAAACAGTGTCAGACTGCTCCAGCACTACTAGAACAGTGTCAGACTGCTCCAGCACTACTAGAACAGTGTCAGACTGCTCCAGCACTACTAGAACAGTGTCAGACTGCTCCAGCACTACTAGAACAGTGTCAGACTGCTCTAGCACTACTAGAACAGTGACAGACTGCTCCAGCACTACCGAAACAGTGTCAGACTGCTCCAGCACTACTAGAACAGTGTCAGACTGCTCCAGCACTACTAGAACAGTGTCAGACTGCTCCAGCACTACTAGAACAGTGTCAGACTGCTCTAGCACTACTAGAACAGTGACAGACTGCTCCAGCACTACCGAAACAGTGTCAGACTGCTCCAGCACTACTAGAACAGTGTCAGACTGCTCCAGCACTACTAGAACAGTGTCAGACTGCTCCAGCACTACTAGAACAGTGTCAGACTGCTCCAGCACTACTAGAACAGTGTCAGACTGCTCTAGCACTACTAGAACAGTGACAGACTGCTCCAGCACTACCGAAACAGTGTCAGACTGCTCCAGCACTACTAGAACAGTGTCAGACTGCTCCAGCACTACTAGAACAGTGTCAGACTGCTCCAGCACTACTAGAACAGTGTCAGACTGCTCCAGCACTACTAGAACAGTGTCAGAGTCCTTAGAAACAGTGTTAAGTTTGAAGCCAGCGTTTTGGTTATTTATATAAATACTAATCAGTGAAAAGTGAGAAAACATTTTGGTACAAAATATAAAAAAAGTGTACATTTCATCCTCAGAAATTCTCTTCAGCACATCTCGTGTGTGTGTATATATTAGCGATAGTTTTAAACATTATATCATAATTTTTTATACCATTGTTTCAATGAAATTAGTGTTGGGTGTGTGCTTGGTCGTGATGCTGGCCTGCCTGGAGGCTTCTGTGGTGAGTAAGATGTACCTCAAGTGGCTGCAGTAGCATTACCTCGCCCACGGTACACAGTTCATTGATTGGTGCCCCCTGGTGGGACACTGGTACAGCAATTTCGACATGGCCGTGGCCAATGTGACCATCAACCCCGTGGCACCGCACTACACAGTGGGACTCCAGGCGGACTACCAGGAGTACCAGGTAAGGGTGAAGACCGGGGTGTTCATGCTGGAGGGCCAGGTGAGTGTGTCACCCTGGCACAGGAGCAGCCTCGCCCTGGAACTGCATCATATATCCCAGGGAGTCAAGGAAGGCTCCCGAAGGGCAAAGAAAGATCTTTGGGCACCAGTGGTGTATGTGGCAGACCTCACCTGCGCCCAGGTGGGCACCTTGCAGCACCTCTACGTGCTGATAATACCACTGGCACCCCTAGGTGTAACTGCCCGGGGCTTCACCTTCCTTGACCTTGACCGTGATTTTGCGGTCGTGGTCTCCGAGGTCGTGCCCAGGGCACCAGCGATCACAGGAGCACTTGACTTCAAGGTCCAAGCTTTCTTTGCAGATGCACACTGAACCATCCCCCCCTACCCACGTTATCATTACTGGTTTAGTATTTTTTTTATATTGAATATATTGTATAGCTCTTAGTGTATGCACAAAGTCTTAATACGTGTGCACGATAGGGGTCGAGTACAGTACTAGTTTCAATCATCTCGGATTCTTCCCTGGCCTACTAGCTGAGAGAGAGAGTAGGGCGTCCGTTTGAACGATAGGCTGACGGAGGATCGAGCTTCCCCTACACCCTGGGCTGAATGACCCACACGGGTTTTAGCGCCTCGCATAAATATGAGAACGATTTAGGCGCCCCAGGTGCCTTGTGCAGACAACTACCGCTGAACTGCTTTCCGATACCTTCTATCATAGGCCGGTCACACTTGACTAATGTCGATCGTTATCCGGATGTTCGTTTTGGCCGGTTATGTGAGAGTCAACTTGAAAACACTGCATCGGGAGAATATATTTTTGACGAAAACATTTGAAGATTTTTTTTAGGAGTGACAAGTGAGAAAATTCTGATTTTAAACATTTCTAACTTGATTTTCTCCATGTTGTGTTGGGCTCAACTCGTAGGACACTAGGTGGTGATCCTAGGACAATAGAGGTGATCCTAGGACAATAGAGGTGATCCTAGGACAATAGAGGTGATCCTAGGACAATAGAGGTGATTCTAGGACAATAGAGGTGATCCTAGGACAATAGAGGTGATCCTAGGACAATAGAGGTGATCCTAAGACAATAGAGGTGATCCTAGGACAATAGAGGTGATCCTAGGACAATAGAGGTGATCCTAGGACAATATAGGTGAGCCTAAGACACTAGAATGATCTCAGTAAACTAGGTATTGATAATAGCGCACTAGGTATTGATCTTAGGACACTATGCATTGATCCTAGGGCACTAAGTGTTCATCCTAGGACACGAGGTGTTGACCCTAGGGTACTAGGATTTGATCCTAGCACACTAAGTGTTGATTCAAGGACACTACTGTAGGTGTTGACCCTCGGATGAAAAGCTCAATACGTAAGCCAGCGGTTGCTTAATCACTGAGTGTATCAACTGACACAGACATGGATCAAAGAATGTTCTTGCTGATCAGCTTGAGACTGGTGTAGCCTACATAAAGGAAGGTTTAGAGTGTTGGGGTACTCTACATATGCCAATTTGCTGATTTCCTTTAACAAAATTTGCTTTCCTTGGGATAACTTAATTAAGAATGTCTTTAGTGATTTGCCTGAAATTTACAACGGTGATATATCTGTGCCTAAGGAAAAGTTATACTAGTTTTAAGCTACGTCGATGCAAATTGTGCAATATAACATATGGGCTTATTGGTTTTGATGACTCTTGTAAGTTTCTTGTGATCGACTTGAAACGTTGATATATTTTGGTTAAAGTTAGGTTTGTGTTGTTATTAGATTGTATAAGTACCAACTTGATGGTTTAATTAAATAAATTAAAATACTAGTTTGTATGCATTGTCCTGAGAATGCTTATAATCAACTTTAATTCTCGACACTAGTGTATTATACAATGTGCAAGATTTGTATTGGTCTTGGTCTGTTCAGATGCCGTTTCGCCAATTTTGTCAATAAAATTGAGACTTCAGTTTCCTTGCGATAAGTGCAGATATCTCTTTATATCAGTTTATTACTTTGAATGTTTATGTATTTTACTTGAGGGAAAAATGTGAATTTTTATTGGGCATAAATGCCGCTTTTGCAATTTTTAATAAAGCAATAAAAGGTAAGATACCTAAACTTATGGAGCACTAAGTAATTGGGGTATTAGGGTGAAATTTAAATGAAATGTCACACCCCCTGAAGTCTACACCATATTGTTTTTTTTAGGCAAATCTCCAGCTGTTAGGAAATATTAATTTTGATCTTTGATTCTGCAACACACTCAGAAAATACATCTTCAAACGTTTCGTGTTCTGCAGTTCCCTGTATTGCACCTAAGGACTTTCATGTTCCTACTTACATTCGTTGGTGAAGCAGAACCCGCGGTCAGAGAGTCTCAAAACTCCAGACCGTCGCGTTACCTAGTTTTGAGACTGACCGCGGGATCAAACCCCACCCGTGGTATGGTTTGTTTGCAATCGTGTCATTACGATTTCGTGAGTCGAGTCGTGAAGCAGATGTTTGTCTGGTTGTCCTTCGTGAATGTAAATATACAAAGATACTAGTATAGGAGATTGACATGAATTTCATAGACGTTAGTTTTTTGGTTTCAGTGATATGACGGCGAGACTAACTTCCCCTGAAAACTATAATGTCTTACTGCCCCATCCTCGCCCCCTGTAACAGACACTATTCAAATATAAAACTTCACACAAAACTCTAACCTATTTTCGGAGTGACCACTGTCTCATTTTTATGATGGTTGGAAGGAATTCCAGTTCCTGGACCTCTTGAGAGTGTTGATCTGTAGCTCCTGGCCCTGTTGAGGATGTTGATCTCCAGCTTTGGGATCTCTGGAGATAGAGGAAAGTTGAGCTACAACTATTGGAGTTCCGCTGCAACTCTGCCTATCGAGGCTTTTGAAGTACAATCCCTAGGCCTTTTGTGGCCTAGGGATTGGTTGACTGAGATAATTGACTCAGCCAAGCAGCGAAGCCTTGTTTCATACCAGCGATGCCTTGTTTCATACCAGCGATGCCTTGTTTCATACCAGCGATGTCTTGTTTCATACCAGCGATGCCTTGTTTCATACCAGCGATGCCTTGTTTCATACCAGCGATGTCTTGTTTCATACCAGCGATGCCTTGTTTCATACCAGCGATGCCTTGTTTCATACCAGCGATGCCTTGTTTCATACCAGCGATGTCTTGTTTCATACCAGCGATGCCTTGTTTCATACCAGCGATGTCTTGTTTCATACCAGCGATGCCTTGTTTCATACCAGCGATGTCTTGTTTCATACCAGCGATGTCTTGTTTCATACCAGCGATGTCTTGTTTCATACCAGCGATGTCTTGTTTCATACCAGCGATGTCTTGTTTCATACCAGCGATGTCTTGTTTCATACCAGCGATGTCTTGTTTCATACCAGCGATGTCTTGTTTCATACCAGCGATGTCTTGTTTCATACCAGCGATGTCTTGTTTCATACCAGCGATGTCTTGTTTCATACCAGCTTGTTTCATACCAGCGATGCCTTGTTTCATACCAGCGATGTCTTGTTTCATACCAGCGATGCCTTGTTTCATACCAGCGATGTCTTGTTTCATACCAGCGATGTCTTGTTTCATACCAGCGATGTCTTGTTTCATACCAGCGATGTCTTGTTTCATACCAGCGATGTCTTGTTTCATACCAGCGATGTCTTGTTTCATACCAGCGATGTCTTGTTTCATACCAGCGATGCCTTGTTTCATACCAGCGATGTCTTGTTTCATACCAGCGATGTCTTGTTTCATACCAGCGATGTCTTGTTTCATACCAGCGATGTCTTGTTTCATACCAGCGATGTCTTGTTTCATACCAGCGATGCCTTGTTTCATACCAGCGATGTCTTGTTTCATACCAGCGATGTCTTGTTTCATACCAGCGATGTCTTGTTTCATACCAGCGATGTCTTGTTTCATACCAGCGATGTCTTGTTTCATACCAGCGATGCCTTGTTTCATACCAGCGATGTCTTGTTTCATACCAGCGATGTCTTGTTTCATACCAGCGATGCCTTGTTTCATACCAGCGATGTCTTGTTTCATACCAGCGATGTCTTGTTTCATACCAGCGATGTCTTGTTTCATACCAGCGATGTCTTGTTTCATACCAGCGATGTCTTGTTTCATACCAGCGATGCCTTGTTTCATACCAGCGATGTCTTGTTTCATACCAGCGATGTCTTGTTTCATACCAGCGATGTCTTGTTTCATACCAGCGATGTCTTGTTTCATACCAGCGATGTCTTGTTTCATACCAGCGATGCCTTGTTTCATACCAGCGATGTCTTGTTTCATACCAGCGATGTCTTGTTTCATACCAGCGATGCCTTGTTTCATACCAGCGATGTCTTGTTTCATACCAGCGATGTCTTGTTTCATACCAGCGATGTCTTGTTTCATACCAGCGATGTCTTGTTTCATACCAGCGATGTCTTGTTTCATACCAGCGATGCCTTGTTTCATACCAGCGATGTCTTGTTTCATACCAGCGATGTCTTGTTTCATACCAGCGATGTCTTGTTTCATACCAGCGATGTCTTGTTTCATACCAGCGATGTCTTGTTTCATACCAGCGATGTCTTGTTTCATACCAGCGATGTCTTGTTATTATGAATTAGAAAGAAGACCTCACCAACCGTGACACACTGTCACAACGGAAACAAGATAATCACAGCTTAAAATTTGCATGGAATTGGATTTTACAATGTTTGCAGCTTAGCTGCAGAATTTGCGTATTTGATGCGGTTTTGTGCGAATATTTTATTGTAGGTTGTCGGCCTGTGTGCACTGCCTATACTGTTTGTTTTCTTCTGTTATTGAGGCTGAGTATTGTAGGTTGTCGGCCTGCGTGCACTGCCTATACTGTTTGTTTTCTTCTGTTATTGAGGCTGAGTATTGTAGGTTGTCGGCCTGCGTGCACTGCCTATACTGTTTGTTTTCTTCTGTTATTGAGGCTGAGTATTGTAGGTTGTCGGCCTGCGTGCACTGCCTATACTGTTTGTTTTCTTCTGTTATTGAGGCTGAGTATTTAAGAGAGCGTATGAGGCGATTCATTATATAACATAATGTAATATTAATCTTCTTTCTCCACTTTTCATATTTAGCTCATTTTACAAATTCTCATTTTACTTTTTCGCATTTACTCCTACATTTCTGCTTATTTCTGGTCTCTCTCCCAGTCTTCTCTCTTTCTATTTCCATTATTCTGTCTTGTCCTCTTTCCCTTTAACTCCTTTCCCTCTTTTTCTCTTCATTCACTCTCCTCGCCACCCCGTCTTCTTCCTTCTGTTGTCTTCTCTCTCTCCATCCTTATTCCAGTTTTTGTCCACTATTATCATCTTTTCATTTTTATCTTTCCCCATTTTCTTTATCTCAATACTTTTCTATATTTCTTTTTACTCCTCTCCCCACTTTATTTTTTCCTTCATTTCTCTCACTTCTTCCATCTTTCTTCTCTCCCCCCCCTTTCTCTCTCTTTCTCTCCTACCTCACTTCTACCATCTCCTCACATCTTCCTCCCCCCTCTCCCCCACCTCTTGACCTAAATTCGCCCCAACACACAACAAGAGCGCTCTACTCCTTCTCATCCTCCAGAACCACACACCACCACCACTATGTAAAGGAAAATATATGAATTGTGTGTTATGTGTGTGTGGGTCCCCAAAAATGTATACATAATTTATCTGCCTATAACTCTGGAGCGTTTTTTCTTTCTCATGTGAAAATTGGCTTTACAAATAGATAATGACAAACTTATGTTTGAACAACGGAAATTTGTACTGAAGTGTTACTAGAAATGTGAAAGCGTAAATGGAATCCAGAGACAGTCGAATGTCTTGATGAGAATGGAGGACAAGTGTGTATACGTTTTTTTAGGGACACCCTGTTGATTTACTCGCGGTGCAAGAGATGTTTATCACAGGAGGCTGGCGTGTATATATATATATATATATATATATATATATATATATATATATATATATATATATATATATATATATATATATATATATATATATATATATACATATATATATATTACCTGGAGTTTACCTGGAAAGAGTTCCGGGGGTCAACGCCCCCGCGGCCCGGTCTGTGACCAGGCCTCCTGGTGGATCAGAGCCTGATCAACCAGGCTGTTGCTGCTGGCTGCACGCAAACCAACGTACGAGCCACAGCCCGGCTGGTCAGGAACCGACTTTAGGTGCTTGTCCAGTGCCAGCTTGAAGACTGCCAGGGGTCTGTTGGTAATCCCTCTTATGTGTGCTGGGAGGCAGTTGAACAGTCTCGGGCCCCTGACACTTATTGTATGGTCTCTTAACGTGCTAGTGACACCCCTGCTTTTCATTGGGGGGATGTTGCATCGTCTGCCAAGTCTTTTGCTTTCGTAGTGAGTGATTTTCGTGTGCAAGTTCGGTACTAGTCCCTCTAGGATTTTCCAGGTGTATATAATCATGTATCTCTCCCGCCTGCATTCCAGGGAATACAGGTTTAGGAACCTCAAGCGCTCCCAGTAATTGAGGTGTTTTATCTCCGTTATGCGCGCCGTGAAGGTTCTCTGTACATTTTCTAGGTCAGCAATTTCACCTGCCTTGAAAGGTGCTGTTAGTTTGCAGCAATATTCCAGCCTAGATAGAACAAGTGACCTGAAGAGTGTCATCATGGGCTTGGCCTCCCTAGTTTTGAAGGTTCTCATTATCCATCCTGTCATTTTTCTAGCAGATGCGATTGATACAATGTTGTGGTCCTTGAAGGTGAGATCCTCCGACATGATCATCACTCCCAGGTCTTTGACGTTGGTGTTTCGCTCTATTTTGTGGCCAGAATTTGTTCTGTACTCTGATGAAGATTTAATTTCCTCGTGTTTACCATATCTGAGTAATTGAAATTTCTCATCGTTGAACTTCATATTGTTTTCTGCAGCCCACTGAAAGATTTGGTTGATGTCCGCCTGGAGCCTTGCAGTGTCTGCAATGGAAGACACTGTCATGCAGATTCGGGTGTCATCTGCAAAGGAAGACACGGTGCTGTGGCTGACATCCTTGTCTATGTCGGATATGAGGATGAGGAACAAGATGGGAGCGAGTACTGTGCCTTGTGGAACAGAGCTTTTCACCGTAGCTGCCTCGGACTTTACTCTGTTGACGACTACTCTCTGTGTTCTGTTAGTGAGGAAATTATAGATCCATCGACCGACTTTTCCTGTTATTCCTTTAGCACGCATTTTGTGCGCTGTTATGCCATGGTCACACTTGTCGAAGGCTTTTGCAAAGTCTGTATATATTACATCTGCATTCTTTTTATCTTCTAGTGCATTTAGGACCTTGTCGTAGTGATCCAATAGTTGAGACAGACAGGAGCGACCTGTTCTAAACCCATGTTGCCCTGGGTTGTGTAACTGATGGGTTTCTAGATGGGTGGTGATCTTGCTTCTTAGGACCCTTTCAAAGATTTTTATGATATGGGATGTTAGTGCTATCGGTCTGTAGTTCTTTGTTGTTGCTTTACTGCCCCCTTTGTGGAATGGGGCTATGTCTGTTGTTTTTAGTAACTGTGGGACGACCCCCGTGTCCATGCTCCCTCTCCATAGGATGGAAAAGGCTCGTGATAGGGGCTTCTTGCAGTTCTTGATGAACACGGAGTTCCATGAGTCTGGCCCTGGGGCAGAGTGCATGGGCATGTCATTTATCGCCTGTTCGAAGTCATTTGGCGTCAGGATAACATCGGATAGGCTTGTGTTAACCAAATTTTGTGGCTCTCTCATAAAAAAATAATTTTGATCTTCGACTCTCAGTCTGGTTAGCGGCTTGCTAAAAACTGAGTCATATTGGGACTTGAGTAGCTCACTCATTTCCTTGCTGTCATCTGTGTAGGACCCATCTTGTTTAAGTAGGGGTCCAATACTGGACGTTGGCATAGGAGAAGAAATACTTTGGGTTTCTTTCGATTTCATTTATGGCTTTTAGTTCTTCCCGCGATTCCTGACTCCTATAAGATTCCTTTAGCTTAAGTTCGATGCTTGCTATTTCTCTGACCAGTGTCTCCCTACGCATTTCAGATATATTGACCTCTTTTAGCCGCTCTGTTATTCTTTTCCGTCGCCTGTAAAGGGAGCGCCTGTCTCTCTATTTTACATCTACTCCTCCTTTTTCTTAGAGGAATAAGCCTTGTGCATACATCGAGTGCCACCAAGTTAATCTGTTCTAGGCATAAGTTGGGGTCTGTGTTGCTTAGTATATCTTCCCAGCTTATATCGGTTAGGACTTGGTTTACTTGGTCCCACTTTATGTTTTTGTTATTGAAGTTGAATTTGGTGAATGCTCCCTCGTGACTAGTCTCATTATGTCAGTCTGGGGCTCCACGCATACATGTCTGAACCTCAATTATGTTGTGATCTGAGTATATTTTTTTGATATGGTGACATTTCTTATCAGATCATCATTGTAAGTGAAGATGAGGTCTAGTGTATTCTCCAGTCTAGTAGGCTCTATTATTTGCTGGTTTAAATTGAATTTTGTGCAGAGATTTAAAAGCTCGTGTGAGTGTGAGTTTTCATCAGAGCTGCCTCCTGGTGTTATTACTGCAACAATATTATTTGCTATATTCCTCCATTTTAGGTGCCTTAAGTTGAAATCCCCCAGGAGCAAGATGTTGGGTGTAGTATTTCTGTGGTTGGGCTGGGCATCTCTTGATCTATCTCACTGGCCCGACTGGTTTAACTTAGTCTCGCTGTCAGATGAGTCCAGGTGTGGTCTCGCAGCTTCACCAGAATTGCGCCCCACATTTCCTCATCAGAATCCTCGGTTGTGTCTTTGGAACATCCTCATGTCTTTTTCCTTTCGAAAGAAGCCATGTGCAACAACTGTGTTGTGCACGTATGGCTGGTGACACGACTATTAGATGACCTGACTGCTTCACCTGATGTTCCACTGTATGTACTGTGTTCTCTCATTCTCTTGTATTATCTGCAGCGACCAAAGTCCAAGTACCGAAATGTTTCCAATAAAGATGGCATAAGTGTATGATACACTTGTATCCTTTCATCCATATTGTTGGTACCGTTATACCGTCTATTTTCAAGAAAGGTTATCGTATCCACCCCCATTTATTTATTTATTTATTTATTTATTTATTTATTTATTTATTTGAACATGATACAGTAAAGTACAAAGTTATTGCAGTGCAACATGCCAAAGCCCCTTGTATGCAGAGCATTATGAGCAGGTTTAAAATTAACTTAAGATTAACTAAGTAATGACATATTCAGTGGTAAAAACATTATTGTAAACAGATAACAATTTAGCACAAATGAGTATTACAAAGACAGGTCATATGGTCATTTACTGTGTTTGTAGATGAATGGTTCAGAGAACCGACATGTCGGTTCTCTGAACCATTCATCTACAAACCTGTCAGACACTGCAACTTCTTGGGATCTTAATACCTGGGAATTCTTCGCTTGCCTAATTCTTGGGCACGACCTACTTCCACATTGAACAAATGTGACACCGCCTATGACTGCTGCACCTCTCCTACCAACGGTTTATAAGCTCCTTCTCCGCACGTATGCCGTATTCTATTCAAGATTGATGGACTGACCACATCGACTCAAGGTTGAGGGACTGATTACCTCATTCTCCTCCTGTTCTTCAAGATTCTCCTTTGTATGGACTGATGAAGCCACTGTGTGGCGAAACGTTTCCTCAATAAAGATACCCAAGAGTTGCACATGTGTCTAATTTATCATCATTTACTGTGTTGCTGAGCATTCAGTAGAATGGAGTATTCTGTTAGGTAATGTAATTTAAAAATAAAGCTTGATTGGGTCACAGGTTAGACATTTATGAGATACAATTATTCAGTATTTATTTAGTTGTGGGTGAGTAAGTGATTTTTGAGAAGAGACTTGAATTCATAAACAGACAGTGTTTCTTTTATATTCACAGGTAATGAATTCCAAATTTTAGGGCCTTTTATGTGCATTGAGTTTTTGCATAGCGTGAGATGGACTCGAGGAACATTAAAGAGTGATCTGTGCCTTGTGTTATGGTCGTGTGTTCTGTTGAGGTTGGCAAGGAGACGTTTGAGGGGAGGGTTTATATCAGAATTAAGTGTTCTATGAATGTAGTAGGTGAATATTGGTGGAGTGTGCTGCCTGTAGTGGGAATTTGTTATCATTCTGACTGCAGCCTTTTGTTGGGTAATTAATGGTCTGAGATGGTTTATTGTTGTTGAGCCCCATGCACAAATTCCATAGGTGAGATAGGGGTAAATAAGTGAGTGATATAGGGCCAGGAGGGCTGACTGTGGAACATAGTACCGTATCTTCGATAGTATGCCTACGGTCTTAGAATTTTTTTTGGAAATTTGTTGTGTATGTGTTTGAAATTTGAGTCTATTATCAAGGTGGATTCCTAAGAATTTTCCCTCTGTGAGTTTTGTGATAGGTGAACCATTTATCATTATGTTAAGAGGGACGTCTGTAGCTCTGTTACCAAACTGAACGAAGTAGGTTTTGTCAATGTTTAAAGTAAGTTTGTTAGTACTCATCCAGGTAGATATTTTCTGTAATTCGGTATTTACAGTATTGGCTAGCGTGACTGGGCTCGGGTGAGAGAAGACGTATGTAGTGTCATCTGCAAATAGTGTGGGTTTGAGTAGTTGCGATGCATTTGGTAGGTCATTTATGTATATGAGAAAGAGAAGAGGGCCTAGGACACTTCCCTGTGGGACACCAACTGTAATTGGCTGTGCGGAAGAGTTTGCCCCGTTTGTGTACACATATTGACTTCTGTTACTGAGGTATGACTTTAGGTAGTTGAGGGAGTGCCCTCTTATACCATAGTGTGACAATTTTATATGGAGCAAGTCATGGTCAACTGTATCAAAAGCTTTACGTAAGTCAATGAAGATCCCCAGTGGGACTTCTTTTTTCTCTATTGCAGTGTATATGTGTTCTAGCATGTGTATAATAGCATCATTAGTATTTTTATTAGCCCTGAACCCAAATTGATAGGGGTTGAGTATGTTGTGGGAGATGAGGTAGGAATAGATTCGCTTATGAATTAATTTTTCGAAGATTTTAGAGAGAGGGTGTAAGTTGGATATTGGCCTATAGTTAATCAAGTCTGTTTGGTCTTCTCCTTTATGGATTGGGGTGACCCTTGCTATTTTGAGAACTGTAGGGAAGGTAGAGGATTCTATGGATTTGTTAAAGAGTGTTGCAATGATTGGTGATAGTACTTGTGACGCTTTTTTTGTATATAAAGGGTGGTAAGGTATTTAAATCTCCTGTCTTGTTTTTTAGTGTGTTGATAATAAGGGAGACTTCAGTAGGGTTAGTCGGAGCTAGGAACAGTGTGTTCGGGTAGTTGCCAGTGAGGTAGTCATTGGGTGGGGTATCTGAGCTTGGGATTTTATTGGCAAGGTTTTTTCCTATAGTGGAGAAGAAATTATTGAGTCTGTTCGCTGTTTCAGTTGGTGGGAGTTGGGGTTCATCTGGTTTTGTTAATTCAATTTCGCTATTTCGTGATATCTTTTTTGTTCCTAGAATTGCTGATAGGGTTTTATATGTCTTTTTTATATCACCTCGTAAGTTGGATAATCTGTTCTCATAATACAGTTTTTTACCCCTTCTTATCAGGCTGGTTAGGATTGACGAGTAATGTTTTGTTTGGTCTCTTGTTATGTGACCCATTCTGTACTGTTTTTCGTATAGGTGCTTTGTATTTATGGATTTGAGGATGCTAGGTGTTAGCCAGGGACTGTTCAGCCTCTTAGCTGTCATCTGTTTAGTTTTTTTGGGGCAGTGCTTGTTATAGAGGTATTGGGTCTTTTTTAGAAAATTATTAATACATTCGTCAATATCTGTATAGATTTCTAGCTCAGTGTGCCAGTCAATGTTTGTCACTGCTGCTGTGAAGTTATTAATGGCTGCCTCATTGTGAAATCTGAAAGTGAGTTTAGTAGTGTCTTGGGGGTAATTTGCCAAGGTTTGTGATGAGGAAGGTTGGGTAGTGATCTGTGGTATTATCTGTAATTATGCCTGATTTTAAAGGGGATATGGTGTTGGTCCAGATGTGGTCAAGTAGGGAAACACTAGTCTCTGTAACTCTTGTAGGTTTTGTTACTGTTGGTAGCAACATGCAGTTACTCATTGTGTTTGTGAATTCAGTAACGTGTGGGTCCTGGTCTTGCAGGAGATTTATATTGAAGTCACCTGAGAGTAGCAAGTGATCATTTCATGCGTGCATCAGTTATCATACTTCCTAGGTTGTCACTAAAACGGCTAATGTTTGACTGGTACTCTGTAAATGTTTATCACTGTGAGAGGTTTTTGTAGGTATTTGGATTTGAATTTAGCTATTATATATTCCCCATGTTCATCCCTTGTGCAAGTATTAGTGATACATTCTAGTTGGGCTGAGTGGTATATAGCTGTGCCACCCCCTTGTTGATCTGGCCTACAGTTGTGTATGGCTGTGTAACCAGGTATGGCATAGACATCTGTAGTATCAGGCCTTAGCTAGGTTTCGGTGAGAGTAATGATGGATATACTGGAATGCAGGGAATTTAGTAATGCTATGAGGTCATCGTAATGTTTGCTTAAAGATCTGATATTGTAGTTAAAGACAGTTACGTTTTTGTTGGCTCTGAGAAGTGCCTTTGATTGTTCTGCTGTGTAGTAATTACAGTTACTGTTTGATTCATTTAAGTCATTCAGTAAGAGGTTGGTATCAGGATTAATGCTTGTTATCATAAAATTTATAGTGAATCTATAGTTAGAATTAAGTATAAGACAAAGTAAATATTCTAAGCTATAAAATAGCACCTGAATTATTTTAACAAATGTAAAAAATTTGAGCTAAGGTAGTTCTTTAAAGCTAAAATAAAGGAGACAATATAAAAGGGACTAAAAAAAACTTTGTGGTGAACAATAAAGTGGTAATCAAATAAATGAGCTAGGGAATATAATTGCAAAATAGTGAACTTATTACACTTTAGCACCTGAGAATGGCACCTTGATTATTATAACAATTGTGAATATATGAACTAAGGTTATTATGTAACCTTAAGGAGAAAAAATATAGGGACTAAATTAAATAATGGTAAACAAAGTTAAGTTGGCAGATAGTAACTAAGATATGATATTGGTCTGGGAGTAAGATCTGATTTGTTATATATAATAAGTTGAGCAATTTATTGTACTATAAAAAGCAAAAAATAATATGAGGTAGTTGGTAGTAGTTAGCAAAAGATAGTTTTGGGCCTTGAACAATAATGTAATTGAAATATACACTAATTGCACACACAATATAGTCACTAAGATATGAAAATAATCTGAGAGTAGGAATTGCCTAATAGCATAAAGTTTGAGCAATTAATATCACTATAGGAATATTATTTGAGGTAGTTGAAACTAGCTAGTGAGGGAAGGTTCAAGGTATTGCACAGTAGTGTAGTAGGAACATGCACTAGTTTGTTATTTGTAGTTTGGGAGAAAAGGGAAAATTAGGTATGATTATAAGAGAATTTTAACAGTGTTTAAGTAGGAAAGAAAAATGTAATATAAATATTTTTAAAGAGTAAGTATACTATTAACAAAAAAATAAATTGTGAATTGGGAATCTGGGAAGATAACACAAAATGGGTCACACAAAGAACTGTGTGGGACACCTGGGATAGTGAGGTAGTAAATACTATCTAGGAGGTGATAGTACAGGGATTAGTTCAATAATGACATAACATACACTAACGTTGTAAGGATTTGGTCACTGCTATCAGTCAGACTCTGTAATGTTTGCATCATGAAGGAAGTTTGTTAGTTCATTTTCATTTGTAATGTAGTACACACGGCCTACATTAGTTTTTCTTACTAGAATTTGTCCATCACGTACAAAGCACTGGTGAATTTTATCATTATTCTCACGTTTTAGCTTTCTCATTCTGTACAGGAGGTTCTGTCGTTTTTTTTGTGAGACTCGTTTATGTATATATCTTTTTTTGCTTTGATAGATGAAATTATTAGATCTTTTTTTCTGTCTTGTGTGTGAAATCTAAGCATAATACTTTTTCTACTTTGGTTCCCTAGTAACCACGATTCTTTTATTTCCGACACTGGCACATTAACATGTAGGTGGTCACGTATGATCTGGAGAGTTATATCTTTGCAGTTGGAATGGTTTAATTCGCTGGGAAAGAGTGGAGTGTTAATTATTACTGCATCATATAACTTGTCTTGCTCTATCTTGTCATCTTGGTTAGCAAAATAATTGTTCAATTGGATATCCATGTTTATTTTCCAGTCCTTGACTGCATTATCAATCTTCGTGTTTAGGGAAGTTATTTGATCTGTGTGGCTGGCTATGACTGATTGGAAGGTCTTGCCAAAATCAGTCATGCCAGTTGATGTTAGCTGTTGTTCAAGGCTGTTGATCTTGTTCTTAAGGTGAAGTAACTTAGATTCATGGTTTGTTATTGTTGCACGAAGAGACATTTTAAGAACATAAGAACATAAGAACGAAGGAACACTGCAGAAGGCCTACTGGCCCATGCGAGGCAGGTCCAAGTCTCCTACCGGCTTAAGCCAATGCACCCAACCTAGTCAGGTCAGGTCACATTGACTTAAGGGAGGGAACACGGCAACCGACCTGGTAGCACAAGCTATCAGGTCTAACTCACACCCACCCACATCCACTCATGTATTTATTCAACCTATTTTTAAAGCTACACAACGTTCTGGCCTCTATAACGGTACTTGGGAGTTTGTTCCACTCATCCACAACTCTATTACCAAACCAGTACTTTCCTATATCCTTCCTGAATCTGAATTTTTCCAACTTAAAACCATTGCTGCGAGTCCTGTCTAGGCTAGATATTTTCAGCACACTATTTACATCCCCTTTATTTATTCCTGTCTTCCATTTATACACCTCAATCATATCCCCCCTAATTCTACGTCTTTCTAGAGAGTGCAGTTTCAGGGCCCTTAGTCTATCCTCATAGGGAAGGTTTCTGATACATGGGATCAACTTTGTCATCCTCCTTTGTACATTTTCCAGTGAATTTATATCCATTCTGTAATACGGTGACCAAAACTGTGCAGCATAATCTAAATGAGGCCTAACCAAGGATGTATAGAGTTGAAGAACAACCTGAGGACTCCTATTATTTATGCTTCTTGATATGAAGCCAAGGATTCTATTAGCTTTATTGCGAACACTTATGCACTGTTGTCTTGGTTTCAGATTACTGCTAACCAGAACTCCTAAATCTTTTTCGCAATCCGTAATATTAAGATCTACATTATTTAGTTTATATGTGGCATGGTTATTGTCCTGTCCAACATTTAGAACTTTGCATTTGTCTATATTAAACTGCATCTGCCACTTCTCCGACCACTGCATCAGTCTATTCAAATCTTCCTGGAGTGCTCGAATGTCCTCGTCAGAATGAATTCGACGGCCTATTTTGGTGTCATCGGCAAACTTGCCGATGTCGCTCTTTATGCCCTCATCTATGTCGTTTATGTAGATTGTGAACAGCAGGGGGCCCAACACTGACCCCTGTGGAACACCGCTCGTGACACTTCCCCACTCTGATTTCTCCCCATTTATGCAAACTCTCTGCTGCCTATTTGTCAACCATGCCTCTATCCAGGAAAAAATTTCTCCTCCTATTCCATGTGCTTTAATTTTCCTCAATAGTCTCTGATGTGGGACCCTGTCAATAGCCTTACTGAAGTCCATATACACAATATCATATTCATTACCATGATCTACCTCCTCAAATACCTTAGTGAAAAAAGTTAATAAATTCGTAAGGCAGGAACGCCCCTTTGTAAAACCATGCTGAGATTCGTTGATTAATTTATGCTTTTCAAGGTGGCTACGAACTGCCTCGGCAATTATTGATTCCATAAATTTTCCCACTATGGAGGTTAGGCTTATTGGTCTATAGTTCGAAGCTAAGGACCTGTCACCTGTTTTGAAAATAGGTATCACATTTGCCATTTTCCACTTATCTGGCACCATGCCAGTTTGTAGTGATATGTTGAAAAGATTAGCCAAAGGTGTGCTAAGCTCCTCTTTACATTCCTTTAGAACCCTTGCATACAGTTCATCAGGGCCTGGGGATTTGTTAGGTTTTAATTTATCTATTTGCCTAAGGACCATGTCACTTGTGACCCTAATAGTGCACAGTTTATTATCGTCCTGTTCTACATAATTTATCATTACTGGAATATCGCTGGTATCCTCCTGTGTAAAAACTGAGAGGAAGTATGTGTTAAAAATTCAGCACGAAGATTCAAGTTATCCGCCGTTAGGGTGGTGATGTAGTGCTTTAGAGTGTCAGGATCATTAATCATACCTGGGAGCATATCAGCTGGGTTAAATCCTATGAAGGCAGTAGAGGTAGAGAAGGAGTCAGTCACAGTTGGTGTTGTTGTTGGTGCGTCGCTCTGGGTTGTAAGGGAGGTGGATGTGGAGGTGGATGAAGAGGGTTATCATAGCCAGTGATGCCTCTTCTGCTCCTGCTAGCAATGCTTCATCCAGTAGATGATTTCATTGCTTATTGCAGATAACTCATAAGCATTTAAATTTATTTTAATTCAACCATATTTTGCTAAAATATTGGGTATTCTAAATAATTCATAACAGTATATAAGCCACGTTATAATTTTTTAACTCACCTGAAGTCTGTATAAATAACTCATTACAACTGTTATCAGATAATTAATTTGAAAGTAATTCATTACCACAATAACTTGCTAAATTATGACCCAGATCCTGAACTCATTAGGCACATGTGTAATGTTTTGACTACTGCCCATAGGGAAAGTATGCGGTACATAACATTATTAAATTGACAGCCAATGCCTTTTCCAGCTAGTAACCACTCTTCCAGCTGGCAAGGACTGTTGCTGCCAGTGAATCTTCTGTCCAACCAGTGATTCCTCTCTCCAGCTAGCAATATCTTCTGGTCAGCAAAATATATTGTAAATAACCCCTAACCACTTAAACTTGTTAAAATTCAACCGTGCCTTGCTAAAATAATGGGTATGTGAAATACTTTATAAGTACATAAGAACATAAGACAGAAGGAACACTGCAACAGGCCTACTGACCCATGCGGAGCAGGTCCATGTCTTCCCCCCCGGATTAGACCAATGACCCACCCCCCGGATTATCCCAATGACCCACCCAGTCTGGTCATCCCCACTCAAGGATGGAGCATTGTACCAGACCCAGCAGCACAAGCTAGTCAGGTCCAACTCACACCCACCCACATCCACTCCACTCATGTATTTATCTAACCTATTTTTAAAACTACACGTTTTAGGCTCAATAACTGTACTCGGGAGCTTGTTCCACTCATCCACAACTCTATTACCAAACCAGTATTTTCCTATATCCTTCCTGAATCTGAATTTTTCCAACTTGAAACCATTGCTGCGAGTCCTGTCTTGGCTGATAATTTTCAGCACACTATTTACATCCCCTTTATTTATTCCTGTTTCCCATTTATACACCTCGATCATATCCCCCCTAATTCTACGCCTTTCAAGAGAGTGCAGATTCAGGGCCTTCAGTCTATCCTCATAGGGAAGATTTCTGATACATGGAATCATCTTTGTCATCCTCCTTTGTACTTTTTCCAGAGCATTTATATCCATTCTGTAATACGGTGACCAGAACTGAGCAGCATAGTCTAAATGAGGCCTAACCAAGGATACATAGAGTTGAAGAACAACCTGAGGACTTCTATTATTAATACTTCTAGATATGAAGCCAAGAATTCTGTTAGCTTTATTGCGAACACTAATGCACTGTTGTCTTGGTTTCAGGTTACTGCTAACCAGAACTCCTAAATCCTTTTCGCAATCGGCAGTATTAAGATCTACATTATTTAGTTTATATGTGGCATGGTTATTTAACTGTCCAACATTTAGAACTTTGCATTTGTCAATATTAAACTGCATCTGCCACTTCTCCGACCATTGCGTCAGTCTATTCAAATCATCCTGGCGTGCTCTAATGTCCTCATTAGAATGAATTGGACGGCCTATTTTGGTGTCATCAGCAAGTTTGCTTATGTCGCTATTTATTCCCTCATCTATGTCGTTTATGTAAATTGTGAACAACAACGGGCCCAACACTGACCCCTGAGGAACACCGCTTGTGACGTGCCCCCATTCTGATTTCTCCCCATTTATGCAAACTCTCTGCTGTCTATTTGTCAGCTATGCCTCTACCCAGGAAAAAATTTCTCCTCCTATTCCGTGTGCCCTAAGTTTCCTCAATAGCTTCTGGTGTGGAACTCTATCGAAAGCCTTACTGAAGTCCATATACACAATATCATATTCATTACCATGATCTACCTCCTCAAACACCTTAGTGAAAAAAGTTAGTAAATTCGAAAGACAGGAACGCCCCTTTGTAAAACCGTGTTGAGAATCATTAATCAATCTGTGCCTGTCAAGATGGCTACGAATTGCTTCGGCAATTATTGATTCCATAAATTTTCCCACTATGGAGGTAAGGCTTATTGGTCTATAGTTCGAAGCCAAGGACCTGTCACCTGCCTTGTAAATAGGTATTACATTTGCCATTTTCCACTTATCAGGCACTATGCCAGTTTGTAGTGATATGTTGAAAAGATTAGCCAAAGGTATGCTAAGTTCCTCTTTACATTTTTTTAACACCCTTGCAAAACAGTTCATCAGGACCTGGGGATTTGTTAGGTTTTAGTTTCTCTATTTGTCTGAGGACCATGTCACTAGTTACCGCAATCGTACATAGTTTATTATCATCCTGTTCTACGTAATCTATTATTTCAGGAATATCGCTAGTATTTTCCTGGGTGAAAACTGAGAGGAAGTAGGTATTTAGAATTTCACACATATCCTTATCACTGTCAGTGGTCTGACCAAAGTTACTCTTAAGTGGGCCAATCTTGTCCCTAATCTTACTTCTGTATACCTGAAAGAACCCTTTTGGGTTAGCCTTTGAATCCCTTGCGACCTTAGCCTCATAATCTCGTTTTTGCTTTTCTTATTCCTTTCTTTATTTCTCTCTTTAATTGAATATATTGATTTCTTAACTGCCCATCCCCTCTTTTGATACGCCTATATATGCCTCTCTTTTGACCAGTGAGATGTTTTAATCTGTTGTTCATCCATTTGGGATCATTTTTGTTAGATTTAATTTCCCTACTCGGAACAAAAGTTGTCTGGGCAGCTAGAACTATGCTCTGAAAAACGTCATATTGGCAACCAAGATCACCTACCTAACCCATAGTCAGGACATCCCAATTTAGCCCACCCAAGTATGACAGTATACAAGCTATATTATGTTTTTATATCTAAAATTTATGTCTATAAACTGGTACTGTTATTTCCAGATAATTAATTATTTACCACTGTAACTTGTTTAGTTCTCGCCTAGTTCCTGGACACATTATGTACCTTTATTGTTTTCTGACTACAACCCACAGGATGAGTAGAGGGTGCATAACAAAGTTACTGAACTAAAATCGGCATCTCTTCCAACCAGAGATACTTGAACCAGCCAAAGATACCTGTGTTCCTGCTAGCTACGCCTGCCTTGTTTCTTACCAGCGATGTCTTGTTTCTTACCAGTGATGCCTTGTTTCTTACCAATTATGTCTTCTTTCTTACCAACGATGCCTTGTTTCATACCAACGATGCCTTGTTTCATACCAGCGATGTCTTGTTTCTTACCAACGATGCCTTGTTTCTTACCAATTATGTCTTCTTTCTTACCAGCGATGCCTTGTTTCTTACCAGCGATGTCTTGTTTTTAACCAATCCTCGATGACGCACTGAGTTTCTTAGGTTATCCTGGTGGTTAAACTAATGATACTGTGTTCCAGATAACAATGCTTCCTGGTGTTCCAGCCAGTAATGCAGCCTAGTGTTCCAGCCAGTGATACAGCCTAGTGTTCCAGCCAGTGATACAGCATAGTGTTCCAGCCAGTGATACAGCCTAGTGTTCCAGCCAGTGATGAAGCCTAATGTTCCAGCCAGTGATGCAGCCTAGTGTTCCAGCCAGTGATGCAGCCTAGTGTTCCAGCCAGCGATGCAGCCTAGTGTTCCAGCCTGTGATGCAACCTAGTGTTCCAGCCAGTAATGAAACCTAGTGTTCCAGCCAGTAATACAACCTAGTGTTCCAGCCAGCGATACAGCCTAGTGTTCCAGCCAGCGATACAGCCTAGTGTTCCAGCCAGTGATACCACCTAGTGTTCCAGTCAGTGATACAGCCTAGTGTTCCAGCCAGTGATACAGCCTAGTGTTCCAGCCAGTGATACAGCCTAGTGTTCCAGCCAGTGATGAAGCCTAATGTTCCAGCCAGTTATGCAGCCTAGTGTTCTAGCCTGTGATGCAACCTAGTGTTCCAGCCAGTAATGCAACCTAGTGTTTCAGCCAGTAATACAACCTAGTGTTCCAGCCAGTGATACAACCTAGTGTTTCAGCCAGTGATACAGCCTAGTGTTCCAGCCAGTGATACAGCCTAGTGTTCCCGCCAGTAATACAGCCTAGTGTTCCAGCCAGTGATACAACCTAGTGTTTCAGCCAGTGATACAACCTAGTGTCCCAGCCAGTGATACAACCTAGTGTTCCAGCCAGTGATACAGCCTAGTGTTCCAGCCAGTGATACAGCCTAGTGTTCCAGCCAGTGATACAACCTAGTGTTCCAGCCAGTGATACAGCCTAGTGTTCCCGCCAGTAATACAGCCTAGTGTTCCCGCCAGTGATACAGCCTAGTGTTCCCGCCAGTGATACAGCCTAGTGTTCCAGCCAGTAATACAGCCTAGTGTTCCAGCCAGTAATACAGCCTAGTGTTCCAGCCAGTGATACAGCCTAGTGTTCCAGCCAGTGATGCAACCTAGTGTTCCAGCCAGTGATAGAGCCTAGTGTTCCAGCAAGTGATGCAACCTAGTGTTCCAGCCAGTAATACAGCCTAGTGTTCCAGCCAGTGATACAGCCTAGTGTTCCAGCAAGTGATGCAACCTAGTGTTCCAGCCAGTGATACAGCCTAGTGTTCCAGCAAGTGATACAACCTAGTGTTCCAGCCAGTAATACAGCCTAGTGTTCAAGCCAGTGATACAGCCTAGTGTTCCAGCCAGTAATACAGCCTAGTGTTCCAGCCAGTAATACAGCCTAGTGTTCCAGCCAGTAATACAGCCTAGTGTTCCAGCCAGTGATACAGCCTAGTGTTCCATCCAATAATACAGCCTAGTGTTCCAGCCAGTAATACAGCCTAGTGTTCCAGCCAGTAATACAGCCTAGTGTTCCAGCCAGTGATACAGCCTAGTGTTCCAGCCAGTGATACAGCCTAGTGTTCCTGCCAGTGATACAGCCTAGTGTTCCAGCCAGTAATACAGCCTAGTGTTCCCGCCAGTAATACAGCCTAGTGTTCCAGCCAGTGATACAGCCTAGTGTTCCCGCCAGTGATACAGCCTAGTGTTCCAGCCAGTGATACAGCCTAGTGTTCCCGCCAGTGATACAGCCTAGTGTTCCAGCCAGTAATACAGCCTAGTGTTCCAGCCAGTAATACAGCCTAGTGTTCCCGACAGTGATACAGCCTAGTGTTCCAGCCAGTGATACAGCCTAGTGTTCCAGCCAGTAATACAGCCTAGTGTTCCTGCCAGTGATACAGCCTAGTGTTCCAGCCAGTGATACAGCCTAGTGTTCCAGCCAGTGATACAACCTAGTGTTCCAGCCAGTGATACAGCCTAGTGTTCCAGCCAGTGATACAGCCTAGTGTTCCCGCCAGTGATACAGCCTAGTGTTCCAGCCAGTGATACAACCTAGTGTTCCAGCCAGTGATACAGCCTAGTGTTCCAGCCAGTGATACAGCCTAGTGTTCCAGCCAGTGATGCAGCCTAGTGTTCCAGCCAGTGATACAGCCTAGTATTCCCGCCAGTGATACAACCTAGTGTTCCCGCCAGTGATACAGCCTAGTGTTCCAGCCAGTGATACAACCTAGTGTTCCAGCCAGTGATACAGCCTAGTGTTCCAGCCAGTGATACAGCCTAGTGTTCCAGCCAGTGATACAGCCTAGTATTCCCGCCAGTGATACAACCTAGTGTTCCAGCCAGTGATACAGCCTAGTGTTCCAGCCTGTGATACAGCCTAGTATTCCCGCCAGTGATACAACCTAGTGTTCCAGCCAGTGATACAGCCTAGTGTTCCAGCCTGTGATACAGCCTAGTATTCACGCCAGTGATACAACCTAGTGTTCCAGCCAGTGATACAACCTAGTGTTCCAGCCAGTGATACAGCCTAGTGTTCCAGCCTGTGATACAGCCTAGTATTCCCGCCAGTAATACAGCCTAGTGTTCCAGCCAGTGATACAACCTAGTGTTCCAGCCAGTAATACAACCTAGTGTTCCAGCCAGTGATACAACCTAGTGTTCCAGCCAGTAATACAACCTAGTGTTCCAGCCAGTGATACAACCTAGTGTTCCAGCCAGTAATACAACCTAGTGTTCCAGCCAGTAATACAGCCTAGTGTTCCAGCCAGTAATACAGCCTAGTGTTCCAGCCAGTGATACAACCTAGTGTTCTAGCCAGTGATACAACCTAGTGTTCCAGCCAGTGATACAACCTAGTGTTCCAGCCAGTAATACAGCCTAGTGTTCCAGCCAGTAATACAACCAGTGTTCCAGCCAGTAATACAGCCTAGTGTTCCAGCCAGTAATACAGCCTAGTGTTCCAGCCAGTAATACAGCCTAGTGTTCCAGCCAGTAATACAGCCTAGTGTTCCAGCCAGTGATACAACCTAGTGTTCCAGCCAGTGATACAACCTAGTGTTCCAGCCAGTAATACAGCCTAGTGTTCCAGCCAGTAATAAAACCTAGTGTTCCAGCCAGTAATACAGCCTAGTGTTCCAGCCAGTAATACAACCTAGTGTTCCAGCCAGTAATACAACCTAGTGTTCCAGCCAGTGATACAACCTAGTGTTCCAGCCAGTAATACAACCTAGTGTTCCAGCCAGTAATACAACCTAGTGTTCCAGCCAGTAATACAACCTAGTGTTCCAGCCAGTAATACAGCCTAGTGTTCCAGCCAGTAATACAACCTAGTGTTCCAGCCAGTAATACAGCCTAGTGTTCCAGCCAGTAATACAGCCTAGTATTCCCTAGCCATAAGAGTCATCCCTCACTTCCCATATTGCAAAAATGTAACTGAAAACTGTATGTTATCAGTTTATCATTCACTCAAACTCAAAAATTCGCTTACAAACATTATCAGTGTTTAATACTGACTGGTAATTAATTATCAGAACTATAATACAGTACAGAGTACAATATTATCATTAAATATTGATGCTGCTTTGATTAGTGAAAGCTCTAGCTTGAACCTATATATATATATATATATAGGTTCAAGCTAGAGCTCCACTCAAGGAAGCGGGGGGGGGGGGGAGGTGCCTTGATGCTGGTGTAGAACTCTTGACCTAGAAACTGGAGTTACCCTTCTCTTCCTTGGATCAAACTTGACGCACTCCTTATGATTGCAGTAACTTCAGTGGAGCAAAAAAGTGAATGACGGTGCCCAATTAAGCGCTGAAGACGATCTGGTGTCTACCATAATTATTATTGTTTATTTCTTACATTTTATTGAAAACCTCATAGGTTTAGATCTTCTTTTTGGTAATAATAATAATTGAAAATTTCATGTACATATGACACGTACAGGCCATTCATACATACATATATTTGAAAAGGCTTTAGTTACACAGTACAATGATAATGATAATTTCTATTCCTGTAATTTAAGCATGCAATTTATGCGGGATTAGTTATAATTGTTATACTTGATAGAAAGACCCTGGTTATTTGCAATATAAAACGATTGACCTCTTTTTCCATGACAAAAAAAAGAAAAACTATATCCATCTAGAAGTGGCTGAGCTATATAAGACACCTTCACTTCTTTATTAAACAACTTTGTAAGATACACAGTTTATCAGCAACAAACTACCACAGTCACATTACAACAGTCAATATTAACACATATATCATGCTGCTAAATCTGGAAAAAATACGTATGTACAGGAAAGGTTGTATAAGATAACAATACCTCTGAGATATACAATACACCTCTCGTTTAATAGCATTTCCAGATTTAATGCTCACAAGATTTGACACACGAACAAATAAATTAAAAAAAAAATGTACAAGCATAAAATTGTATACCATCCACACACAACAAACAGGAAAAATATAATTTGCACACCCGTTATTGTTACTACTACTATTATTATTATTATTATTATTATTATTATTATTATTATTATTATTATTACATTCATGGAGGAGTGCTGAACCCGTAGGAGTCATACAGCGCCTGGTAAATGGAGGGCATTTAAACTTGATTAAAGGAATTGGAGCACAGGTCCAATTCTTTAGATCAGGATCTCCTCACTAGCATCAAGGAACCTCCCTTAAGAGGCTTCTCGCACATAAATGCAGAACATGTACTGCCAAGATGGCGTCCCACCATAGTTACTTCACCACCCCTCCCTCCCCCGGCACCTGAGCCAGACACGGGGCTCAGGTGTCGGGGATGCGCTAAACCCGTATGAATCATACAGCGCCCTGGGGAATGTAATGGGAAACAATCAGGTTTAATCGAAAGGGAGGCATAGGTCCATTTCCTTAGATCAAGAGCCTCCTCACCAGCGTCAAGGAACCTCCCTTGAATGGGGGGGAGGGTCCACCATGATCATAATGGTAACAAATACCCCGTCAGAAAATGCTGCCCTGAGGCTCCATCATTCAGGGACATTTCTGCTCATCGTGATATAAAACCTGGCCGCCGCCAGGATACAACACCTGATACACAAGTGAAACACCCACATGATGCGTACACACTGCATCTCCCGCCTCGACCCCAGATAACCCTCTCATTTGTCATAAAATTATATTAGCTGATAAGACATATGCTCAACATAGGAATCTTTATTTATGTAAGGTTTTACCTGCACTGTAGGCTTCATCGGTTGAATACAGGGATGAATTACACTCTTGTCTCGAGAGCTCAGCTTTGGTGGAAGACGAAGAAGACAAAGTGGTGAGGTAGCTTGATGTCATCAATCCATGCTGAGAGACTGATTATCTTGCACCAAAGTTGATCTCTCCAAGAGTATTCGAGTGATGAAGTCAGTAGCACGGGCAAAACCTTTGGTCAATAAAGATTCCTAATGTTGCACATGTGTCTTACCCTCCCACGTCTAAACTCAAGGCTTTTAACACCGACACTCTATTACCTCCACTCACCAAACTAACACTAGAGCCGGCCATTTACTCAACTCCTCCATTTGTCCACAGCAGAACACTCCATGGAGTGCAATGTCCGCCTCTCCAGTCCCCACTGATCTAGTGGTATCAGACTGGGCTACAAGTACTGAAGTGAGCTGCTTTTGTTGATCTTCCGCTGCTAAATATTGATACTGAGTGCAGTGCTGTATGACCCTTGTGGGTTTACCGCTTAGCTTTGATCGCTGTACTAATAATATTAATTGATACTGAGAAGATTAATGAACAGCAGTCAGCACAGTTTTAGAGATGGTAAATCCTCTCGCTAAACTGCCTTCTATGATAAGGTCAGGAAATTTAGGGAAGAGGGATGGATGGACTGTATATTTTTGGACAGCAAGAATGCGTTTCCACATTTTGGGCAAATGTAAACATTTGGGCTACTTTTGAAATAATTTCGCGACTATTGGTTTCTGATTTTGTGATATAATTATACATAAAGTGTGAGCAGACGTACTCCTAATTTAAGGATACTAGCTGCGAAATATTTAATATTCTGTAAAAATTTATCACAGTACATATTCATCTCAGTTTAAATGCGTGCCCGTGGCTTGCTTGGTAGCGTCCTCACCTCACATACAGAGGGTCCCCGGTCGACTCCCGGCACTGGTGAAACGCTGGGCATGTTTTCTTACACTTGCTGCCTCTGTTCACTTAGCAGTATGTGTATGCATTCTTCTCTTATTTTTCTTTTGAAGTTTTCAACTTCGTCATATAAATAAATATATATATGTATGTATATATATATATATATATATATATATATATATATATATATATATATATATATATATATATATATATATATATATATATATATATATATATATATATATATATATATGTCGTGCCGAATAGGCAGAACTTGCTATCTTGGCTTAAAAAGCAACGCTCATCTTGACATATAGGACAAGTAAAAATTTGTGTATGCAATAATTTCGCCAAAATCATTCTGAACCTAACGAAAAAAATATATTTGATTGTGTTTGTTTAGTAGTAAATTATTGTAAACGTATTTAAAATGTACTTAGTTGGGTTAGGCTAAAATAAATTGTTCTTGTTATAATAAGGTTAAGTAAGTTTTCTAAGATTCTTTTGGTGCAAAATTGAAAATTTTTACATTAACATTAATGAAAAAAATATATCTTTAAACGTATAAGAGAAATTTTTAGAAAGGATTTAATTCTAAATGAGTTCTTGCTAATTGACCAGTTTTACATATTCGGCACGACATATATATATATATATATATATATATATATATATATATATATATATATATATATATATATATATATATATATATATATATATATATATATATATATATATATATAGCTTAAAACGTAGTTAATCTTTGCGTGTGTGTTTGTGTGTTCTCACCTATTTGTGGTTGCAGGGGTCAGTTCACAGCTCTAAGCCCCGTCCCTTTGCTATTCGTTACTAGTTCCACTCTTTCCCTGCTCCATGAGCCTTATCGTATCTCTTCTTAAAGCTTTGTATCGATCCTACCTCCAGTACATCACTCCAGATTGTTCCTCTTCCTGACAACTTGATGACTGAAGAAATACTTCCTAACATCCCTGTGACTCATTTGAGTTTTCAACTTCCAGTTGTGACCGCATGTTGCTGTGTCCCTTCTCTGACCTGTGTGTGTGTGGGGGGAGGGATCAGAATCAATATTCGCTGTTTCTCTCATATACGTTAAGGTTAGTTTGAGGTTCAATGGGAATAACTGGTTTAGAGAGAGACCTTCCTAGTATGGGCCAGTAGGCCTTCTGCAGTGTTCCTTCATTCTTATTCCATCAGCTCATATTCTTCATGTAGTCTGTGTCAGTTTGTTTCATTTTAGTTAGACTGAATGTGTATAAAATTCCTATATTCATCTGTCGTTCCATTTCGCTCAATGTGTCTGAATCTTCCAGCAGTTTATTTTCAATAGAATATTTGCATTATCTACAAACTGTTTCTCTCTCGATAGAGGCGCCTTCATACCGGTGAAGGGCTCGTGATCCAAGAAACTGGACTTATCCCCTCCCATGCGTTCCGAAGTTGGTTATAAAATTCAAAAAATGCATCTTGAGATCAGAAATGAAGTACCAGCTTCAGTACGACTTCCGTGGAAGAATGTGCTGGATGAGATGACAGGTGTAGAATGCCTGAGATGACAGGTGTAGAATGCCTGAGATGACAGGTGTAGAATGCCTGAGATGACAGGTGTAGAATGCCTGAGATGACAGGTGTAGAATGCCTGAGATGACAGGTGTAGAATGCCTGAGATGACAGGTGTAGAATGCCTGAGATGACAGGTGTAGAATGCCTGAGATGACATGTGTAGAATGCCTTCTAAGTAGATAAGTAAGGAGGCAGGTAGAGGGATTGAAAGGTAGTTCAGGAGACAGGTAGATAAGTAGGCAGGTGCGTGAGTGGGTGCGTGGTGTGGTTAGGTGGTTGGTGGGTGCGGGGAGGTGTTAGTGTGTGTGTGGTAGTGGGGAGAGATTGACGTGCTGTCCCGTCTGGTCCTGTCGCGCTCGCTCCACCAACTTTCTTCCACCCTCTCACACTGAGGATTATTTAAAAAAAAAAAGAGGGCTTTAAACTAAGAAAAACTTAAGTAACCACCAAAATTATCCCACGGAAACTAAAGAAAGTTTGACAGTTGGAAGAAAGTGATAGATGAGAATTGTGGACACTTGGCGTGAGGTGGCCTAGCGGAAGTAACACTTCTTGACCAGGTATGGACAGTTTTAAAGCCGATGGGTTGACATATTAGATACACGAGGATGTTATTAACATATAAGAACCGTACAGCAGTTGGGGAATGGTAGGTCTTCAGGTTCTATTCAAGGAATGGGAAGTAAGTTTTAATTCTTTGCCTGCAGAGCCGCACTTCACCAAGATCAAGGCAACAAAACATCCTTTGATGCTCTGCCAGACTCTCCGCCTGTCTGTGTAAAATGTCTGTATTTGACATCGTCTTTGTAGGTCTTCTTTCAATCCAATAAAGTTTTTTTTTTCTAATATTTCTGTTGATAAGTTTGACACATAGGCATCATTTAGGCAGCTTTATACCATAGTGATATTCAATATTTTTGTCTTTGTAAAATATCTTTATTCGACCTCCACATTGTAAAATGTCTTATTTCGACCATCTCCTCCTAGTATTATTGTATTGTGTTGATATTCTCGTTGTACAGTCTTATTTCGACCATCTCTTGTAAAAAAATTTTCACTATTCTCGTCGTAAAATAAATTCACCATTTAAGTAGTGAGTTGGGTGAAATAATTGTGGTAAAGTAAGTTTGAGATGGGGGACATGAAGGTATAAGATTACAGAGTAAATGAAAGCAGATCTTGTTCTATATTGAGGCTACATCCTGAAAAAGAGTAATCTACAGTCCTTTCCTCATCTATCACTTTCGATAGATGAGGAAAGGACAGTATAACAGAAAGTGGTCTCCCCGCTGTTCACTCCTAGCGGCCACACTACCGGCTGGAAAATATGGATGAAGGGATTACCTTGATGTGTGGAAAAAAACGTTCTTCGTTATCAAGGAGAGCGAAGGTAGACTTTCTATGTTAGTATTATGGCCCTGTCTTGCGTTGTTAAGTTACATTGCATTTCAAATAATTCCTTACGTTGGTACATTGAACGTTTGAATGAAATTTTGTCTATTTCTTAAGGAAGAGTAGAATAAGTAAGTGGTTTGAATAGCAATTAATATGCTATATATATTGTTTTTGATCAAGGCTTTCTCTACAGTTGCTACCAATATGTTTTCCAGACCTAAAGCTGGATAGCATATTCAGTGTTACATAAGGTCTGGCATATGCATTAGGGTTACTATTATATCAGTTATGAAGCTCCACATTCTGTAAGGTTGGGTTCTCGCAGCTAGGCTTTGCTTATTATGCAAATGTTATTTCTAATAACTAAGGGTCTTCTGTTTTGTCTCACCTTGGGGCTTCCAAACTTTTTTTAATCGTGGCCGATATTGGTATATCTAAAAATGCATTGCTTTGCACATCCATATTTAAGATAATTTTCTCATCAGTCAGTTCACAGATGTATTGATATATCTTTAATACTAGATTCAGTTATGGATGCAGTAGTCTTTTCCCAATGTCTTGTCATTCTCGATATTTTCTACCATACATGTTAGACCCTTTTTCATATCACTTATGTAAATTGCAACAGGACTGAGCCAAGGCCTAATTCCTGAGGAACTCCGCTCTTGACATGGAACTACTCAGACGCTTTTCCGCTCACAATCAATCGTTGTTTCCTGTTGGTGAGGCAGTCCTCGATTCTCCCTGAAGTTTATCTCCTATACCACGGGCCTTTAATTTGGACAGCAATCTTCTATGTGGTACTTTACGATTATTTAACTGTCGTCAGTAAATCTTTACGATATTATTCCTTTTGCTTAGTGGTAGCGTTTTCAGCTCACAACCGAAGGACCCATGCTCGATCCTGGGACGGGTGAAAATGGTAAACATGTTTCCTTGCCCTTGTTCATCTAGCAGTAATAGGTATCTGGGCGTTAGCCGACTATTGTGGTTAGTATCATGGGGAACAGGACAAAAAAAATCAGTAGAATTAATCCAGTCTGAATAGCTTTCTTAGATTAATCTGGGTTGCCAACTCTACGAGTAACCCAAAACTTTGCCCAAAATATGTCACCTGTCTCCCATTGTAATTTCTGTGGTACTATCTGATAGTTTCCAGTCGTTTAACACCATGTCTTCAATTGATTTGTTAAATATTACTGTTAATGAGTACGTAGTTTGTTGTCTACAAGCACGCCATTCCAGCAGTGAGTTTATCTGACACAAGTAATTAGTTGATGTTCGGCTTCTCTAGGTATTTTAAAAAGGCAAGTCTTCATATGTGTCAGTTGCAGGTGATAAAAGTGGCCTGGGAATGTTCGTGTCGTGTTCTGCTGTAAATGCAGAGCTGACGACTATGTTGAGTATTGCAGCCATTTCTTTGTTGTTGTTTGTCGTTATGTTGCAACTAGTTACTGGCATTAACATTACCTTCATCCTTCTTGATGATGTATTTGAAGAGTTGTTTAGAATTAGCTTTAACATTGTGAGTAATTTTTATTTCAAGTTTCCGTTTTTAGGCCTTTGTATTTCTCTTGATGTTTCATATTTGTTTCATGAAGTCTTCCCTGGCAGGTCTCAAGAGCGGTGAGCTCGCATCTCCCTGCTATTTCTGTAACCAGTGTAGCTAGTCCGGCAGCCACCTTATCAGTTTGCTGGTGAATTTGGAACTGTTTGTAGTTCATTTTTTTTCACATATATTATCCCTGGGGGTCCCAATACAGGATACGACGAATGCCACCATGGCAGCAATGAGCATTTTGCAGAAGTTGCAGAAATAAAAAATAACCCATAGACACTAGGAATGTATCGTTGTTCGGCTATAACATTGCTTTTAATACTAATTTATAGATTGTTGAAACATTAAAACCATTTTTTTTTCAAATTCAGTGAATTAATTTTTGGCCATTGCAAATTGATCAGGATTTATTTTCTTATGTATAAAATCTACGGTAGCATCGCATTCAGGATATAAAAACTTATATGGAAACTGCATTTAACATGTTGCAAAATTTTGTATGTCTTGCAGACTGATAATGAACTTGCATTGTGTCTTTTTCAAAATAAATAGGCAACTATTATATAAAATTATATATATGAAATGACTACACAATTAGTCGAAATATAAGCAGAAATAATGCATCACAAGCAGGTTATTCCAAGGGACCGGGTTTTAAGTGAAGCATATTTCACTAAAGATTGTCTGGTTAGTTAGCAAGTAAAATAAATGATTATGTAATATGAACATAAGTTCACCGATGGTAATAAGGCCAACAACCCATACTTATCTCAAATGAAAATAAGAATTATAAAACCGAATGCACTCGAGAGGAATCTTTATAGCTGCTCGCTCATCATTTTCATTGGCCATGAGATGTTGTTACATCCCTCAAATAGCAGAGGAATGGCAACAACTTGTGCATGATATACCAGAAGTAAAACAGCTACATCTCTTTTGAGCACATATCTTATGAGTTTGGCAGTTGCTAGAGAGGACACAGGGTTAGATCTAAAGCTATGATATATTTTCCATCCATAATCTGTAGTGAATGGGGATGGGCGATGCTTACCTGCAGTTTTCCAAAGCTGTATGCTGAAGATAGAATGTCAAGTTCTCATCAGTCGGCGGAAAGGTTTTCATTGATGGTGCTGCTCCTGGCCTCTTGGAGCACTGAAGAAGTCTGTTCTAGTAACAGGGAAAGCAACTCGACAAGTAGCTGCTTTCACTAACTTGGTTCAGGCTCAGGGAAATTTGCCTTTCTTTTAAAGATTTTGAAGCTTTTATCTTTGTCTTATCACAACCTTCGACAACATCCTTACCTGGCAGTTGGAGACATCATCTAGAGCAAATGTTGATGTATTGATGTCAGTGAATGTGTCAACAGAGCGCGCCACTTGATTTTTTATCAATGTGTATCACTAATATATGTACATCGGTATCATCTTATAATAAGAATAGTGAACATTTTTGTCATCATCAGCTATAAGCATGTAACTAAGTGTTAATGTCTGCTTTATGACTGAACAGACTCATCGGGACTGACCATTTATGTATTTTCATCTATGATATAAGGACAAAGAAGCCATGGTTCTCTGCATTTCTCAAAATTATCCTCCTGTTAGTAGATGTTCTTGGGGTGAGATTATATGAGACAGAACTACAAATACAAATTTTTATTTTTTAGGCGGTACAAAGTAATGTTGCTTACATGTAATAAAACATTAGTAGGCACAGAAGAAAGCCACTGTTGCTGTCTTACACGTGCTTTAACATTTGTAAGACAGCATATTAGATAGACATAAAATTCATTGGCCGTATTTGCTGAAGTGTTTGAAACAGTTCTTGCATGGGCACGGCTACATGGGAGATCAGTTGAGGTCCATCCTCAGTCAACAGTAGCTTGTGTTCCTGAGTTTACTACTACAGAGCTCCTCTCTGCAGTTGCCACTGCAACCCCTTGTCAATTTTGCTTACAACTTTTCTTTAGTTTACAAAGTTTTCGTCTGTATATTTGTTATGAAAGCCTTAAAGGATTCACGAAATCGTAATAACACGATTGTAAACAAACCACGGAACGGGTGGGTTTGAACCCATGGCGAGTGAGTATTACGACTCTCGCCATAGGTTCAAACCCCACCCGTGCTGTGGTTAGCCGTAAGGGATTCTGTAGCAGCTTTGACTTTCTTCCTTTATGGAAATCTCTTCCTAGTTCTGATGGTTTGGCCCAGCTGCTTTACTCCCTTTCATTCTATCCTTTACCTCATGCACTTTCATTACATTAACTCTTCCTTACTCCTGCCAGATATTATCTATTTAACCTGAAAAAAATAAATATATGATCACGAAATCCTACAAATTTTAAATGGAGAATCCTGCAGCATCCACATTATCAATTCATATTTGATCGTTGCAAATAAAAAATTATTTCCCCCGAGTGGGGAAGCAAAGGTTTAAAACGTCAAAACTATCAAAAATGTATATTAAAAGCGACGTTATGGCAATAAACGATGTACGGTATACCCATTTTTCATGGCGGCCAGTTTGGATTTCTGCGAACTCCGCAGGATTGGTACCTCTGTCAGAGAGCTCCGAGGATAATGAATCTGTAATAAACCATTGGATTCCAATAACTTGAGGCTGACCCTCTCTGCTGATGGTATGATCTTCAGGGTTAATAGTTAAGTAGATGGAGAAAGTGGAGGCATTTGTGATTGCTATGGAGGAGTGAAAAGACTACCTCTGGTCCTTGCATCCCATCCTTCCCTCCACCATGTAACAATTCCGATGATCCCTCTCCGCATTTACCTCTATTTCTTCTTTCCTCCTTCCCTCCCTCCTTCACTTCATTCCTCCACGGTATAGAGGGTTGACGCAGCAGACCTCAAATGGTTGGTTCTACCATCACTTGGATGGTACCACCACGGTGAATATATCCTTTTGTTTTCAGGAAGTATAGTCTGTGCGTATATCCTTGTTGTCGGGGAGGGGGAGGTAATATCCTTATGCTGTCAGGGGATATGTGCTGGCATTGTGAGGAAGCTATATCTTTGTGTTGTCAGGGGATATATCATTGTGTTGTCAGAGAGTATATGCTGGTGTTAAGTCAGGGAGTATACTGTGTGCGTATATCCTTTTATTCTCAGAAGGGAATATCCATGTGTTGTCAGGGGTATATGCTGATGTTGTCGGGGGATATATCCTGGGTGAAGACTGTGTTGTACTACACCCCACGATAGCCAACTGACACCCAAGTACCAACTCACTGAACAGGGAACACTGGTAGCAGGTGTAATGAGACCTGCTTACACGTTCTGCCCAGTCTGGGGATCAAACCCAGGATGTTTTGGTCATGAGCAGAAACCTCTACTGCTGCGCGACATGTCCACTAAGGCCAGTCACATTTCCCCACTCACGTTATCTACCTTTTCCCTAACGAGTCATCCACCTTTAAACCACTCGGTTCATCCACTTTTTCCAGCTCAGGTCATCCACCTTTTCCCACTCAGTTTATGCACCACCTTTTCCCACGCGGGTGGCTGTGTTTGCTCCATTGATCACTGTTCTGTTTCCTGGGTAAAAGTTCAGTGGTTGTTGTGGTGTACGTGTCCAGAGCACGGGAAAAACATTCAACTTTTCAACTATCAACTTAAACAAACGTTCGTGCTCTACGTGCTGCCAGTTTTTCACTGGTATTTCGTTAAACGTATACTGTAATAGTGTTCCACCTGGCACGTCAGTTTTTCACTACGGAAGCTACAGTCAATTACGACCTATCTGTGTGGAAACAAAGCTGTGCATACATACGAGGCTATATATAAAATTGACAGATTTTTACAAATTACATCCAGTCTTCTTTCTATTTAGTTTTTGCAGGGGTCTACACGCAGCTCCTGGCCTCGCGTCGTAACTACAATCGATTCAGTTTTAATGACTGCAAGATTTGCGTCTTATCTTGCATCTTTATGAGACAAAAACTATCAGCAGTCTTGCTAGAGTGTCAAGAATTTAATAGGTTTTCGTTTCAGTGCTCGATCATGCTTTTCTTGAATCCCTGTATGGTGTCTGTCTACCCTAGGCTCCCTAACTGTACATCTCACACACTGTTTGCTACATGGCTGTGGCCGACTTTGAGGACCACGTTTACGGTCCGGCCTGAAGCCTAACTTTAATTGCAAAATTATTTGTAAAATTATTAATGTTAAGAAAATGTTCATTAATTGCTTAGTCATGCTGTTGCTACCAGCAGCCCGCATACGTGCACTGTATCCCTCACTATCTGGCTTATGTGACATCGAAGGAATTGGTTCCATTTCCTCTAGAATGTTCTAACTTTGCTCTAGTTATATATTTTTTTAATTGGAGAGTCATGGGCCACAGATGTTGACACAGTATTCTCTGTACTTATGGCACCCTTGGTTTTCAGTGAATTTATTCTACGCTTTCTCTCGTATCTTTCACCCCGGTAAGTCATATAGCATTATGTAAATTAGGGGCCTTAACCTCATATTTTCCACATATTATCAGATATATTTCATCGTCCTAGAGCACATTCCAAGTGCTTTGATGCGTTCCCAGTAGTGTAGATACTAAGCGGGCAGTAAACGACCTCCGTAAATTTTGTCAATCTAATTTCTCGCTGATTAGCCATTCCTATAACTGTTAGGGTAGAACTGCTGTTTCTCTAAATAATCCACACCCCTCATTACCGATGTTCATCTCGCGACACAGCATTGGACCTCAGATTCTTTCACCTGCTTCAACAGACGCATTACCCTCTAGATAGTTTTGTGTCTAGTCTTCTTTCCATTACTTTACACTTACGAGGATTGAATTCTAGTAAAGATTTGCCAGACCAGGTTTGCAGCTGCTCAGATAATATTGGAGCTTCTCTCTCCCATCTAGATGTTCTCCTTATTATCAGCATTCTTGCACAGGATTACATTACTTAGTACCCGCAGATAAATTGAGCATCAGGACCATCTGAGGTATTGCATTAATGGTATAAAATACCGACAAGTTAATAAGACACATTCTGAAGACATTTTGCCAATCAGTGACTTCTACTATTCATTACCTCTGTATTGAATTGATAAAGTCACTGATTGATGAAACGTATTCCGAATGAAGATACACAGGAGTTGCACGTGTGTATTATTTATCAAGCATCTGAGGTATATAGTAAATAATTCCTGGGTGACTCAAATCATCATTGCTGACCATTGTCATACTTCTGCCAGCACACTCCTTCAGTTTTATCTACTTCCAAATACTTTTTAAATATAATCCTGTTGTATTTAACAGATTATACCTAGTGTTTATGCTCTTACTTTTTTTTTTTGTCTTTCACTAATTCTTCTTTTTGTATGTCATTCATAAATTTTAAGAAGTTTGCTTAATTTTTCTTTTTGATATTTCCGGATTCTTTAACCATTAATTATTGTATGCCCTTTAACATCACTAGAGTAATATTTCGTTGTCTGCTTGTGTGTATGTCTGTCTGTGTGTCTGCCTGTATGTTGTCTGTGTGTTGCTTGTTTGTGTGTTGTTTGCCTGTGTGTTGTTTGCATGTGTGTTTTTTTGCCGGTGTGTTGTGTCTGTCTTTGTGTTATGTTTGCCTGTGTGTACTCACCTATTTGTGGTTGCAGGGGTTGATTCATAGCTCCTGGTCCCGCCTCTTCACTTGTCGCTACTAGGTGTGTGTGTGTGTGTGTGTCTGCCTATGTGTGTGTATGTATCTGCCTGTGTGTGTCTGGCCCCCTCCCCCCCTCTCTCCTGTCTGTGTCGGCCTGTGCGTACATGCGTGCGTGTACATCAACATCGGTCAACGACTGACGTGCAAATTTACTGCCACTTGTCAGGGTAATCACTAGGCACACGGTCTAGACATGATTAGCTCTAGACCAGTTTGTTCTTGCATACGCTGAGCAATTGTCATAATCAAAAATGTCATGGAAACTCGTACCAGCTAACACACTCAAGACTAACCTTTATTGTATCATGTTTCTTACAAGAATACTCATGACATATCCCGGAGTTAGCCACGTATGCTTACTTAGCAGCGCATTGTGTGATGACTGGTCTGCACCAGCAAGGTGGTTCCTGGTGGTCCACAGTATAGATATTTCGTTGATGTAACTTGGATGGCACACGATATGCTCTGAAGATGATCGAGAATATTATGGTAGCGACTTATTAATTAACTTGTTGGTCATGACACGAGAAACACCCCAGCACATGACATACACATTTCCCATGTCATGAGCAACAAGTTGAAAAGTTAAAAATATCGTCGATGCTTCTAAGAGCTTATCATGTGTGTGTCATTCAAATTACATAGATAATGAAATATCTAAAGTAAGTAATATTTTCAATGGTTGACATTACACCCATATAAGTTTATTTAGCAGGCTCTGATGTTATTAATTTTTTTATATAAAATTCAGAATCTTGCATCTGAAGACTTCAGTAAATACTTAGTGGTGTCATATAATGAAAAGCTGAGAGAAATCATCGCTGTATAGTCCTTGTGGCTTAGCGCTTCTTTTTGATTATAATAATAATAATAATAATAATGATAGAAATGATAATCTCGTTATAGAACAACATTAATGTAGCATAGACACAGTAACACTGCCAACACATTAGTAGTAATTAGTAATCTTTATGACAGCTTTGACAAGCCTGTTTTCGTTACCTAGTAAGGCAGGGCCACGAAAAAGTGGAATAAACGCTAAGTTGTTTGAAGAGGCATGTGGATGAACGCTAAAGTTATGTTAAAATATTGAACACAAGCAGTGGTGTGTTCTGACATGCACGGGAGTGTAAACACAATAGGAATTTTGATAATTATAAATTGGTGTTTATATCTTATAATTACGTAAAAAAAAAGGAATGAAATCATATTGCTGACAGCAGAACACAGCCCACAGCAGAAGACCTTCCACAATAGAACACACCCTAGAGCAGAAATCCTCCCTCAACTTCGCAAGGGATCAGTCCAGAACCTGCCTGTGTATATGTAATCTACGAAAAAATGGATTCCAGGGAAGGGGAGTCAGTGCTCACAGTGACTCGACAGAAAATGGGATTGAACAGCAGCCCGCGAGTTTGCTCAATAGAAAATAGAATTGACAAATGCAGTAGCCTAAATTTATCAGAAAACGAGGTGAAGGGATGCCCATTGCTCTGTATTAATCAGAAAACAGAATTAAGGGATGTTACCCCTGTGTGGATATTATATTATAGTGTGTATGTATATATATATATATGTCGTGCCGAATATGTAAAACTGGTCAATTAGCAAGAACTCGTTTAAAATTAAGTCCTTTCTGAAATTTTCTCTTATACGTTTAAAGATATATTTTTTTCATTAATGTTAATGTAAAAATTTTTAATTTTGCACAAAAAGAATCTTAGAAAACTTACCTAACCTTATTATAACAAGAGCAATTTATTTTAGCCTAACCCAATTAAATATATTTTAAATACGTTTACAATAGTTTAATACTAAACAAACACAGTGAAATATATTTTTTCGTTAGGTTCAGAACGATTTTGGAGAAATTATTGCATATACAAATTTTCACTTGTCCTATATGGCAAGATGAACGTTGCTATTTAAGCCAAGATGGCAAGTTCTGCCTATTCGGCACGACATATATATATATATATATATATATATATATATATATATATATATATATATATATATACACCACAATGCCACACAGGTACGCAGCAAGTAAATTGGGCATGCCACAAGTCAAGTGGAATACAGGAACGAATTTTAGTCTCCTGTTCGGGTACCCGTTCCACGCAATTGGTCAGGCTAAGCTTCGTCTACGTTAGGTTGTTGGGATTAAGATCACACTAAGTGTAAAGGGTTTATTATATGCAATAAAGACTACGGAGGCTTGTCCCTGGATCATTAGTTTATTGTTTGGCGATACACCAACTGATCGGCACCATAACTAAACCTTTAGAACCACATCAACAACCAGCAGTCATTAGGAGATCGAACACTCAGTCTACCTTAATTTTATTTATATAAGACTTGATCCTTGTTAGTTCTTCCACCACAACTGATTGCAAAAATGTGGATCCTTCAGTCACCGCTGCTGTCAGCTGTCACTGGACGAAGGGGGAGGGAGGAAGAGGGGAAAGATAGAAGAATAAAGGTAGAGAGCGAGAAAGGGGGAGGGAGGGAGAGGGGGAAGTTAGAAAAATAAAGGTAAAGAGCGAGAAAGGGAGAGGCTTATTGTTATGTTGTCTTACTGACGTTGTGTTGTCTTACTGACGTTATGTTGTCTTACTGATGTTATACTGTCTTATTGACATTGTGCTGTCATACTGACGTTGTGCTGTTTTACTGACGTTATGTTGTCTTACTGACGTTTTACTGTCCTACTGGCTTTATAAACATAAGATTGGAGGAGCACTGTAGCAAGCCTACTGGCCCATACACGGCAGGCCCTTATCAAAACTATCCATATATTCGTCCAACCTTTTCCCGAAGCTACGCAAGAATTTGCTTCCGTACCCCAGGCACCAATTATACCCAGCCACCCCCCCCCCCCTCATATATTTCAGTCTCTTTTTGAAGCTACGCAACGTCTTAGCCTCTATACCCTACTCTGAAGATTGTTCCATTCATCGACAACTCTGTTTGAAAACCAGTACTTACCTATGTCCTTTCTAAATCTGAATTTCTCGAACTTAAATCCGTTATTTCTGGTTCTTACTTGATTTGATATCCTCAGTATTTTATTAATAACGCCTTTGTTTATGCCCATCATGCACTTACATGTTTCAGTGATATCTCTCATTCTACGTCTCTCAGGAGAGAGAAGATTCAGGGCTCTAAGTCTGTCTTCATATGGAAGATTTCTTTTACAGTGAATCAACTTTGTCATCCTTCTCTCATTGTTCTCCAATGAATTTATATCCATTCTGTAGTAAGGAGATCAAAACTTAAGCAGCATAATCTAACTGAGGCCTTACTAGTGATGTATAGAGCTATAAAATAACTTCTGGACTCCTGTTACATATACTTCTTGATATACATCCAGGTAATCTGTTAGTCTTATTGCGCACACTTAGACACTGTTGTCTTGGCTTTAGATTTCCGCTAACCTTGACTCTCAGTTTTTTTTCACATTCTGTATGATCAAGCTTTACATCACCTAGTTTATAACTTCGAGGGTTATTTTCATTCCCAAGAACTAGAGCTTGACACTTGTCCACACTGAGCTGCATCTGCCACTTTTCAGACCAAGACATTAATTTCCCCAAGTCGTCCTGGAGTTCATTTGGTATCCTCCTCGGAATCAATCATTCGGTCTATTTTTGTATCATCAGCAAATTTACTCATGTCACTTGCAATTCCTTCATCAAGGCCATTAATTTAAATTACGACGTCTTACTGACGTTATGCTGTCTTACTGACGTTATGCTGTCTTACTGACGTTATGTCTTACAGTGTTATAGTTTGTTAACTTATAGCTAATTTCTTGATACCATTATTATGTAGTTGTTGCCTTAGTGCATGATGTCAAGGCTACCTTCGTGCATGACTTCACGGTTACCATAGTAAATGATGTCAAGGCTACATTCATGACGTCAATGCTACTTTAGTGCATGACGTCAAGGCTACAGTCATGACGTCAAGGCTACTCTCGTGGATGACGTCGAGGCTAACTTCATGGATGACGTCAAGGCTAACTTCGTGAATGACATCAAGGCTACCTTCATAACGTCAAGGCTACTTTTATTGATTTTTTCTTGTTTGTATTGCGTTGTTTATTTTCTATGCCATTGAGAGCCGAGTGACCTATTGAGGAAGTGATCCCTAAACGTTACAACTATTACCACTGCCTTGGTGGCTGACGTCAAGACTACCTTATTGGCTGATGTCAAGACTAACTTATTGGCTGATGTCAAGACTAACTTATTGGCTGATGTCAAGACTACCTTGGTGGCTGAAGTCAAGACTACCTTATTGGCTGATATCAAGACTACCTTGGTGGCTGATATCAAGACTACCTTGGTGGCTGACGTCAAGACTACCTTATTGGCTGACGTCAAGACTACCTTGGTGGCTGATGTCAAGACTACCTTGGTGGCTGACGTCAAGACTACCTTATTGGCTGACGTCAAGACTACCTTATTGGCTGATGTCAAGACTACCTTGGTGGCTGATGTCAAGACTACCTTGGTGGCTGACGTCAAGACTACCTTATTGGCTGATGTCAAGACTACCTTGGTGGCTGACGTCAAGACTACCTTGGTGGCTGACTTCAAGACTACCTTGGTGGCTGACGTCAAGACTACCTTATTGGCTGATGTCAAGACTACCTTGGTGGACGATGTCAAGACTACCTTGATGGCTGACGTCAAGACTACCTCGTTGGCTAATGTCAAGACTACTTTATTGGCTGACGTCAAGACTACCTTGGTGACTGACGTCAAGACTACCTTGGTGGCTGACGTCAAGACTACCTTGGTAGCTGACGTCAAGACTACCTTGGTGGCTGACGTCAAGACTACCTTGGTGGCTGATGTCAAGAATACCTTGGTGGCTGACGTCGAGACTACCTTGTTGGCTGACGTCAAGACTACCTTGTTGGCTGACGTCAAGACTAATTTATTGGCTGATGTCAAGACTACTTTATTGGCTGACGTCAAGACTACCTTGGTGGCTGACGTTAAGACTACCTTGGTGGCTGACGTCCTTGGTGGCTGACGTCAAGATTACCTTGGTAGCTGACGTCAAGACTACCTTGGTGGCTGACGTCAAGACTACCTTGGTGGCTGATGTCAAGACTACCTTGGTGGCTGATGTCAAGAATACCTTGGTGGCTGACGTCGAGACTACCTTGGTGGCTGACGTCGAGACTACCTTGGTGGCTGACGTCAAGACTACCTTGGTGGCTGAAGTCAAGACTACCTTGGTGGCTGAAGTCAAGACTACCTTGGTGGCTGAAGTCGAGACTACCTTGGTGGCTGAAGTCGAGACTACTTTGGTGGCTGACGTCAAGACTACCTTGGTGGCTGACGTCAAGACTACCTTGGTGGCTGACGTCAAGACTACCTTGGTGGCTGACGTCAAGACTACCTTGGTGGCTGACGTCAAGACTACCTTGGTGGCTCATGTCAAGACTACCTTGGTGGCTTATGTCAAGACTACCTTGGTGGCTTATGTCAAGACTACCTTGGTGGCTTATGTCAAGACTACCTTGGTGGCTCATGTCAAGACTACCTTGGTGGCTCATGTCAAGACTACCTTGGTGGCTCATGTCAAGACTACCTTGGTGGCTCATGTCAAGACTACCTTGGTGGCTCATGTCAAGACTACCTTGGTGGCTCATGTCAAGACTACCTTGGTGGCGTATGTCAAGACTACCTTGGTGGCTCACGTCAAGACTACCTTGGTTGTTTATGTCAAGACTACCTTGGTGGCTTATGTCAAGACTACCTTGGTGACTTATGTCAAGACTACCTTGGTGGCTCACGTCAAGACTACCTTGGTTGTTTATGTCAAGACTACCTTGGTGGCTCACGTCAAGACTACCTTGGTTGTTTATGTCAAGACTACCTTGGTGGCTCACGTCAAGACTACCTTGGTTGTTTATGTCAAGACTACCTTGGTGGCTCACGTCAAGACTACCTTGGTTGTTTATGTCAAGACTACCTTGGTGGCTCACGTCAAGACTACCTTGGTTGTTTATGTCAAGACTACCTTGGTGGTTCACGTCAAGACTACCTTGGTTGTTTATGTCAAGACTACCTTAGTTGTTTATGTCAAGACTACCTTGGTGGTTCACGTCAAGACTACCTTGGTTGTTTATGTCAAGACTACCTTGGTGGCTCATGTCAAGACTACCTTGGTGGCTCATGTCAAGACTACCTTGGTGGCTCATGTCAAGACTACCTTGGTGGCTCATGTCAAGACTACCTTGGTGGCTCATGTCAAGACTACCTTGGTGGCTCATGTCAAGACTACGTCAGTTTCCCAAACTGTACTTTGTTTCATGTAAATAATCTATGAAAGAAAATCAGATACAAGGATCGATAAATAATAATAATGGAGCTTTAATAAAGGTGCTCTAAAATAAGTCACAATCAGTATTAATGGAGCTTTAATAGACCAGTTCTAAAGCACGTATGATATTTTTGCGCTATTTATGGTGGTGAACCTTCAGTGTGGCTTCAGTCCATATACCATTACAACACTGTTAATTGTTACCATATTCCAGGTATGTTCCAGAAGTATCATTCCCGTGTTCCAGAAGTTCTGTCATTCCCGTGTTCCAGAAGTTCTGTCATTCCCGTGTTCCAGAAGTTCTGTCATTCCCGTGTTCCAGAAGTTCTGTCATTCCCGTGTTCCAGAAGTTCTGTCATTCCCGTGTTCCAGAAGTTCTGTCATTCCCGTGTTCCAGAAGTTATATCATTCCCGTGTTCCAGAAGTTCTATCATTCCCGTGTTCCAGAAGTTCTGTCATTCCCGTGTTCCAGAAGTTATATCATTCCCGTGTTCCAGAAGTTCTATCATTCCCGTGTTCCAGAAGTTCTATCATTCCCGTGTTCCACAAGTTCTATCATTCCCGTGTTCCACAAGTTCTATCATTCTCATGTTCCAGAAATTCTGTCATTGTCGTGTTCCAGAAGTTCTATCATTCCCGTGTTCCAGAAGTTCTCTCATTCCCGTGTTCCACAAGTTGTATCATTCCCGTGTTCCACAAGTTGTATCATTCCCGTGTTCCACAAGTTGTATCATTCCCGTGTTCCACAAGTTCTCTCATTCCCGTGTTCCACAAGTTCTCTCATTCCCGTGTTCCACAAGTTCTATGATGTTCCATCATTTCTGTGGTCGTGGCATATTTCAGATGTTTCAGGCACTTTGCTGAACTAGCAGCCTGGCAACGCATGATCTTGTTAGCTTAACTAACAACCCAACAAACCATGCCCTTCTTGTTAGCTTAACTAACAATCCAGCAAACCATGCCCTTCTTGTTAGCTTAACTAAAAACACAACAACTTTTCTTGTTAGCTTAACAACTCATCCACTTTTTGTTAGATTAACTAACCACCCATGCCCTTCTTGTTAGCTTAACTAACAACCCAACAAACCATGCCGTTATTGTTAGCTTAACAAACAACCCAACAAACCATGCCGTTCTTGTTAGCTTAACTAACAACCCAACAAACCATGCCCTTGTTAGCTTAACAAACAACCCAACAAACCTTCCCCTTCTTGTTAGCTTAACAAACAACCCAACAAACCATGCCCTTCTTGTTAGCTTAACTAACAACCCAACAAACCATGCCCTTCTTGTTAGCTTAACTAACAACCCAACAAACCATGCCCTTCTTGTTAGCTTAACTAACAACCCAACAAACCATGCCCTTCTTGTTAGCTTAACTAACAATCCAGCAAACCATGCCGTTCTTGTTAGCTTAACAACCCAACAAACCATGCCGTTATTGTTAGCTAAACTAACAACCCAACAAACCATGCCCTTCTTGTTAGCTTAACTAACAACCCAACAAACCATGCCCTTCTTGTTAGCTTAACTAACAACCCAACAAACCATGCCCTTCTTGTTAGCTTAACTAACAACCCAACAAACCATGCCCTTCTTGTTAGCTTAACTAGCAGGGAAATTTCCATTTACCTCAATATTTGCTGTGGCTTATCACTTAAGATTTCCCGTTGATTACATACATGTGTTTTGTACTGCGATGAATTGCTTGACAACGCTGCTGACGATAACGATCCCGCCGACGCCACCGCTGCCGCTGATACTTAGGTAGCGTGACCTTAAGTGACTTACGAGTGTTCCAACTGTTCCGTTAATTGAAAATCTCCCGCTAGATATTTCCTGTTTTATTATTATTATTTTTTATTGTATTCTGAACTTGAAGAATGCGTCAAAATACAGTGGCCGTAAATTAAAATAACGTTAGCTAACAGAACCAAGCGCAGCTTAACGTAGCGTAACGCTGTGAACCATAATGTATAATAGTGTAACGTACCCCAACGTACATTAAATTAGCCTAACCTTATACAGCCTAATGTATTCTTACCTAATGAATAGTAACGTTACGTAATTTAACCTCAGGCAACGTAATTGTAGTCTAACGTAACGTAATACAATGCAACCGTAAGCAACCTAAACCAACGTAACATAACCTGAGCAACGAGCGTGTCATGGTTCCAGGTTATGTAAGAGCAACAAGCGTGTCATGGTTCCAGGTTATGTAAGAGCAAAACAGGCGTGTCATGGTTCCAGGTTATGTAACAGCAACGAGCGTGTCATGGTTCCAGATTATGTAAGAGCAACGAGCGTGTCATGGTTCCAGGTTATGTAAGAGCAACGAGCGTGTCATGGTTCCAGGTTATGTAAGAGCAACGAGCGTGTCATGGTTCCAGGTTATGTAAGAGCAAAACAGGCGTGTCATGGTTTCAGATTATGTAAGAGCAACGAGCGTGTCATGGTTCCAGGTTATGTAAGAGCAACGAGCGTGTCATGGTTCCAGGTTATGTAAGAGCAAAACAGGTGTGTCATGGTTCCAGGTTATGTGAGAGCAACGAACGTGCCGTGGTTCCAGGTCATGTAAGAACACCAGTCTTACCATGGTTCCAAGTCATGTAAGAGCACCAGTCTTACCATGGTTCCAGGTCATGTAAGAGCACCAGTCTTACCATGGTTCCAGGTCATGTAAGAGCACCAGTCTTACCATGGTTCCAGGTCATGTAAGAGCACAAACCTTACCATGGTTCCAGGTCATGTAAGAGCACCAGTCTTACCATGGTTCCAGGTCATGTAAGAGCACAAACCTTACCATGGTTCCAGGTCATGTAAGAGCACCAGTCTTACCATGGTTCCAGGTCATGTAAGAGCACCAGTCTTACCATGGCTGCAGGTCATGTAAGAGCACCAGTCTTACCATGGTTCCAGGTCATGTAAGAGCACCAGTCTTACCATGGCTGCAGGTCATGTAAGAGCACCAGTCTCACCATGGTTCCAGGTCATGTAAGAGCACCAGTCTTACCATGGCTGCAGGTCGTGTAAGAGCACAAGTCTTACCATGGTTCCAGGTCATTTAAGAGCACCAGTCTTACCATGGTTCCAGGTCGTGTAAGAGCACCAGTCTTACCATGGTTCCAGGTCATGTAAGAGCACCAGTCTTACCATGGTTCCAGGTCGTGTAAGAGCACCAGTCTTACCATGGTTCCAGGTCATGTAAGAGCACCAGTCTTACAATGGTTCCAGGTCATGTAAGAGCACAAGTCTTACCATGGTTCCAGGTCATGTAAGAGCACCAGTCTTACCATGGTTCCAGGTCATGTAAGAGCACCAGTCTTACCATGGTTCCAAGTCATGTAAGAGCACAAGTCTTACCATGGTTCCAGGTCATGTAAGAGCACCAGTCTTACCATGGTTCCAGGTCATGTAAGAACACCAGTCTTACCACGGTTCCAAGTCATGTAAGAGCACCAGTCTTACCATGGTTCCAGGTCATGTAAGAACACCAGTCTTACCATGGTTCCAAGTCATGTAAGAACACCAGTCTTACCATGGTTCCAAGTCATGTAAGAGCACCAGTCTTACCATGGTTCCAGGTCATGTAAGAGCACCAGTCTTACCATGGTTCTAAGTCATGTAAGAGCACAAGTCTTACCCTGGTTCCAGGTCATATAAGAGCACAAGTCTTACCATGGTTCCAGGTCATGTAAGAGCACCAGTCTTACCATGGTTCCAAGTCATGTAAAAGCACAAGTCTTACCATGGTTCCAGGTCATGTAAGAACACCAGTCTTACCATGGTTCCAG
>NC_091342.1:16607171-16639671 GCF_038502225.1 Cherax quadricarinatus
ACTGTCGCTTGCCCCTCCCTCCTCTTGTGGACGGTCGCTTGCCCCTCCTTCCTCTTGTGGACTGTCGCTTGCCCCTCCCTCCCTCTTGTGGACTGTCGCTTGCCCCTCCCTCCCTCTTGTGGACTTCTCGCTTGCCCCTCCCTCCCTCTTGTGGACTTCGCTTGCCCCTCCCTCCCTCTTGTGGACTTCTCGCTTGCCCCTCCCTCCCTCTTGTGGACTTCTCGCTTGCCCCTCCCTCCCTCTTGTGGACTTCTCGCATGCCCCTCCCTCCCTCTTGTGGACTTCTCGTTTGCCCCTCCCTCCCTCTTGTGAACTTCTCGCTTGCCCCTTCCTCCCTCTTGTGGACTTCTCGCTTGCCCCTCCCTCCCTCTTGTGGACTTCTCGCTTGCTTGCCTCTCCCTCCCTCTTGTGGACTTCTCGCTTGCCCCTCCCTCCCTCTTGTGGTCTTCTCGCTTGCCCCTCCCTCCCTCTTCTGGACTTTTCGTTTGCCCCTCCCTCCCTTTTGTGGTCTTCTCGCTTGCCCCTCCCTCCCTCTTGTGGACTTCTCGCTTGCCCCTCCCTCCTTCTTGTGGTCTTCTCGTTTGCCCCTCCCTCCCTCTTGTGGTCTTCTCGCTTGCCCCTCCCTCCCTCTTGTGGACTTCTCGCATGCCCCTCCCTCCCTCTTGTGGTCTTCTCGCTTGCCCCTCCCTCCCTCTTGTGGACTTATCGTTTGCCCCTCCCTCCCTGTTGTGGTCTTCTCGCTTGCCCCTCCCTCCCTCTTGTGGTCTTCTCGCTTGCCCCTCCCTCCCTCTTGTGGTCTTCTCGCTTGCCCCTCCCTCCCTCTTGTGGACTTCTCGTTTGCCCCTCCCTCCCTCTTGTGGTCTTCTCGCTTGCCCCTCCCTCCCTCTTGTGGTCTTCTCGCTTGCCCCTCCCTCCCTCTTGTGGTCTTCTCGCTTGCCCCTCCCTCCCTCTTGTGGACTTCTCGTTTGCCCCTCCATCCCTCTTGTGGTCTTCTCGCTTGCCCCTCCCTCCCTCTTGTGGACTTTTCGTTTGCCCCTCCCTCCCTCTTGTGGTCTTCTCGCTTGCCCCTCCCTCCCTCTTGTGGTCTTCTCGTTTGCCCCTCCCTCCCTCTTGTGGTCTTCTCGCTTGCCCCTCCCTCCCTCTTGTGGTCTTCTCGCTTGCCCCTCCCTCCCTCTTGTGGTCTTCTCGCTTGCCCCTCCCTCCCTCTTGTGGTCTTCTCGCTTGCCCCTCCCTCCCTCTTGTGGTCTTCTCGTTTGCCCCTCCCTCCCTCTTGTGGTCTTCTCGCTTGCCCCTCCCTCCCTCTTGTGGTCTTCTCGCTTGCCCCTCCCTCCCTCTTGTGGTCTTCTCGCTTGCCCCTCCCTCCCTCTTGTGGTCTTCTCGCTTGCCCCTCCCTCCCTCTTGTGGTCTTCTCGTTTGCCCCTCCCTCCCTCTTGTGGTCTTCTCGCTTGCCCCTCCCTCTTGTGGTCTTCTCGCTTGCCCCTCCCTCCCTCTTGTGGTCTTCTCGCTTGCCCCTCCCTCCCTCTTGTGGTCTTCTCGCTTGCCCCTCCCTCCCTCTTGTGGTCTTCTCGCTTGCCCCTCCCTCCCTCTTGTGGTCTTCTCGCTTGCCCCTCCCTCCCTCTTGTGGTCTTCTCGCTTGCCCCTCCCTCCCTCTTGTGGTCTTCTCGTTTGCCCCTCCCTCCCTCTTGTGGTCTTCTCGCTTGCCCCTCCCTCCCTCTTGTGGTCTTGTCGCTTGCCCCTCCCTCCCTCTTGTGGTCTTCTCGTTTGCCCCTCCCTCCCTCTTGTTGTCTTCTCGCTTGCCCCTCCCTCCCTCTTGTGGTCTTCTCGCTTGCCCCTCCCTCCCTCTTGTGGTCTTCTCGATTGCCCCTCCCTCCCTCTTGTGGTCTTCTCGCTTGCCCCTCCCTCCCTCTTGTGGTCTTCTCGTTTGCCCCTCCCTCCCTCTTGTGGTCTTCTCGCTTGCCCCTCCCTCCCTCTTGTGGTCTTCTCGCTTGCCCCTCCCTCCCTCTTGTGGTCTTCTCGCTTGCCCCTCCCTCCCTCTTGTGGTCTTCTCGTTTGCCCCTCCCTCCTTCTTGTGGACTTCTCGCTTGCCCCTCCCTCCCTCTTGTGGACTTCTCGCTTGCCCCTCCCTCCCTCTTGTTGTCTTCTCGCTTGCCCCTCCCTCCCTCTTGTGGACTTCTCGCTTGCCCCTCCCTCCCTCTTGTGGACTTCTCGCTTGCCCCTCCCTCCCTCTTGTGGACTTCTCGCTTGCCCCTCCCTCTCTCTTGTGGACTTCTCGCTTGCCCCTCCCTCTCTCTTGTGGACTTCTCGCTTGCCCCTCCCTCCCTCTTGTGGACTTCTCGCTTGCCCCTCCCTCCCTCTTGTGGACTTCTCGCTTGCCCCTCCCTCCCTCTTGTGGTCTTCTCGCTTGCCCCTCCCTCTAGTGTACGGTTTTTTTTATAAAATATACAATGGAATTTCGAGTTTAAACTGTGATTGCCTGAAAAAAAACCGCTTTATCAGAGTTCACTAATAAAGTGTTTAAATTGATGGTAAAACTCGATCATCCTCTCTGGAACCTGGACGATGTTTAACCTGGACGATGTTTAACCTGGACGATGTTTAACCTGGACGATGTTTAACCTGGACGATGTTTAACCTGCACGATGTTTAACCTGGACGATGTTTAACCTGGACGATGTTTAACCTGGACGATGTTTAACCTGGACGATGTTTAACCTGGACGATGTTTAACCTGGACGATGTTTAACCTGGACGATGTTTAACCTGGACGATGTTTAACCTGGACGATGTTTAACCTGGACGATGTTTAACCTGGACGATGTTTAACCTGGACGATGTTTAACCTGGACGATGTTTAACCTGGACGATGTTTAACCTGGACGATGTTTAACCTGGACGATGTTTAACCTGGACGATGTTTAACCTGGACGATGTTTAACCTGGACTATGTTTAACCTGGACGATGTTTAACCTGAACGATGTTTAACCTGGACGATGTTTAACCTGGACGATGTTTAACCTGGACGATGTTTAACCTGGACGATGTTTAACCTGGACGATGTTTAACCTGGACGATGTTTAACCTGGACGATGTTTAACCTGGACGATGTTTAACCTGGACGATGTTTAACCTGGACGATGTTTAACCTGGACGATGTTTAACCTGGACGATGTTTAACCTGGACGATGTTTAACCTGGACGATGTTTAACCTGGACTATGTTTAACCTGAACGATGTTTAACCTGGACGATGTTTAACCTGTATCGTAAGGGTTCTTGAATGGAGATATCGTAGGATAAGGTAGACACACTTGTAGGATGGTAGGTGTATTGTCAGACTGAGATGAGAGATGGAGCCCGGTGCCTAGCCTGTTCACGCCTTGTAGGTCTGCCGCCGAGTGAGGACGGGACAGAGGGATCACTGCCCATGTGTATCCCTATGACGTCACACAAAGCCACAGGCCTACGAGGGGTCTCGTGTCTAAAGCACATGGATGATGCTACTGCTATGCTATATAATACTGGGAATACAGGGATCAGCAACTATGCTGACAGCTCGGTCATGTTACGTATGTCGTCCCGACATACACTACTATACTATAGGCTGAACAGGCAGACGGATCTGGGCTGATTCTATACAATAACAAATTCATATATAACTTAGAACTAATGGATGGTACAACATGATTTTGACGTAATGGGTGTTAACGTAATCATTACAAACTATAAGAACAAATCATTATACAATATGGATGGAATTGATCGATCGATCTGTATTCATGCACTCTAAGGATTCTGAGGAAGAATAATTATATACAAGAAGTGTTTAACAGAAAGACAGATTCGGTGCACACAAATCTAGACTGTTAATTCTCAGAATACGGAGGGAACGTGAACACGAAAATTTCTGACAAACTGATCAGCTAATAATAAAACACACAGTTGACAAATTCATTCATCTCGGACATCTAATTATGCAGGCTGTTTACACTTAAACCCAATTCTGCGAGGGTGAGGTTTACGTATGCAGAATGGTTATCATCTCTGGGAGGATTGAATTCCTCTGCAATGGCTAACACATGCCTTGACTGAGAGATCTGAACGAGTATCTACAAAAGATACAACTACAATCACTAGTGACTGTGGAATTACTAACTCGTCTGCTAGGAGTACTCAACTCGACTATTCGATACAGTAATTCTTGGCTCATTACAAAGTCACTAATGGGTACTGGTGGCTTCACAGTAAGAATAAGCTCTTCCTGGAGCAGGAATCGAATCACACCAGAACACAAGGGATCTATTCTTTGGGCATTTTTGACATCCTCGACAGTAAATGGAGGATCTGCAGTAACTACACTAACGTGTCGCGATAAAGCATCAGCGACTACATTCAACTTGCCAGGTAAATTTTCAAAAGTGGGATTGAACTCTTGGATAGTCAAGGTCCATCTGGCTAACCTTCCAGTAGGCTGTTTGTTCTGGAATAAAGGTAACAGTTCTTCCTTACTGGAGGAAAGAACAAACTCGGTGGAGTGGATGACTCCCCCCGGTTGAAAAAAAATTAACGCTATAACACGCAATATGAGCAAGGGAGAACGAATCTACTATCTCAACTGCAAGCACAGGAGAAAAGAAATGAACACGGTCAACAATGCTGATATTCAATCTGAGTCGCACACAGTGACACGAGGTATCAGCTATAAAGAAACTACACTTACAAACGTTAACATGTGAAAGTTACTCGAGAACTAACTTCTTACAATGCACTGATTACTGTCAACTAGGATGGGATCACCATCTGGAACATTAGGAACAACAACAGACACTCTAGTGAGAACACTAGCTGTAACAGAGACGTCTTTCTGCAGACAGCATGTCACATCAACAAGAGATGGCATTACTAGTTGCAAGTAATCGTTTTCTGACAAGGCATCCCCTGTGGAGAAACTACTACTCGAACTAGCAGTCATTGCAGGGATAGGCTGTGCACTCAAGGCAGTCTGAGTGTCCCCGGACACTTGAGGCAACGGAACACTATCCTGCAAGTCTGAAGGTATAGGTGGAATACAGACGGGAATGACAGAATTACTAGTGCCTGACCGCTCGGCTACGTTAATAAGTAATTCACGGATCTATAAGAACTTAATCTGAACTTCACATTTCGCAGCACTTTAACAAATCTCAGATACAAGCTGTGAGAACAAACACATTGCTCAAGGGCTAGGTATTGTCTTTCAGTCAGTAAGGGAATGTTGGTACTGTGGACTGATTCATATTGACTTTGACTGGCATGATACACTAAGTGAATATTCAAAAATGACTGGGACATCTTCTCAGTGAAAATACTGAAGGGCATAAGTCAAGAAAAATGGAGAGAATGACACAATAAGCTTAAATGGAAAAAAATGCTTAACTATTCTGCATAAGTAATTAAAAATTGACAAGTTACACAGTAAGCAAAGGACTCACACAAGAAGAATATGCAATTTAACAAACACTGAAAATCAAGAGAACTTTTACTTTGCTCAAATCTAATTTGCTCAACTTTTACTTTAAATTGAATAAATGGCACAGTGAGTTGTCTTTACTTTCAATGCAACAAGGAAAATACACAATAAAATAATAAAATAGACTCAATAAACTTGTGCAAAAATTAAAACAAACACACAATTCACTGAAATAAAAATTAAAATGACAGACAGAATAAAATACTATGCACAGAACAGAGCATAAGAAACTGCACTGTAATAAACTGTATTGCACAACACTGCATAAAATTTTCTGCAAGAAAAACTTTAATAGCAACACAATATTTGCACAAGAATTATTGCAAAATGAGTCTATGTGCAATAATAAAAATTATAACACACAAGAAAAGAAATATATCAAGGAATGAACACTTTAACTCTTAACTGCACTTAACAAGCAAAAGAACAATTTACTTTAGAAGGAGAATTTAAAAATTGCACTAAGAGTGAATTTGTTCAATAAAACATGAAAAAAAATAATAGGTGCAAAAAAAAACACACAACAAAAAGGAATACAACACTTACAGAGATGCAGGACACAACACATCAACATGAACACTGTACTAGAATTTTCTTGCAATGAAACGATGTGTGAAAAATTTAGTAAAATTGAGTTCTTGCTGGGTCTTTTAAAAATGGCACTATTGTCTGTGGAAATAAGACAAATTAAACACTGGCTGAATAAAGGAATATGAACACAAGAATGTTCAACACACAGGGAACAAAATAAAAATACACAAATGCTGGGAAGAAAAAAAAATAACAGACAACACTGAGTTGTGATGCAGAATATGAGGTGAAAAATTACTGAATTAATTCACTGGAATTCTGAAGTTTAAACACAAGTTCTATGCTGCTCATATGTTGCACACACAACAAAGGAAACACTAAGTACTTACTTCAAGTGTATAAAAAGATACACAACACAACAGATATAAAATAATGCACGAAAATTAACACTGAATTAAGGAGATTAAAAGAAATTTATGCAATCGGTACATGATAAACACTGAGTCTGATCAAGAGTCACTGAATGTCACTAAGAGAAAAATTCACTGGGAACACAAAAGAAATGTCTCAACACTCGCAAATGTCTCAAAAAAAAAATATTATAGCTGTAACACTTGAAAAAAATGAGATTGATGGATTGTTTATATCGTCTTGCTGCTGTCCTCTGCACAGATGATCGTAGAATTGCGCTTAAATCGGCGAGAGACAACACACAGGAGGCTTTTAAAGATGGCGCGCCACTCTCTAGCTCTTGACCCCCTATGTGGTCCTTAAAATATGGTGCTACAACCCTTAGCAGTGCACCAAAACACTGATGAGGTAGGTGAGTTGTAATGGCCGACTGTAGTTGGGTTTGTGGGTAATGGCTGAGCGAGGCGTCTGAGACCGGCAATGGTGCGACACACGTGATCGTGAGTGGCTGGGCTTATGGGTTGAACGTCGTAAGCCTCACTGAGAAAACCCACACTGCCGCGAAGATAATTCTAAGCCGGCTGGCTTAGAATAAACCCACGAAATACTACAACACCACAAGGATGACAAGGAGCACTCAGAATGCTTGGAACTTGAATCACAAGCGATGAAGGCTACTCATGTGGCTTGCTTGAGTACTGGGGTAAGACACCTGGGTTAGTTGCTAGCTGGCTTATCTTAACCCTTCACACAGAATAGCTTGATAACTTCACACGATGAGCACAGCAGGGGTGGAAGCTGGCTTGGCAGGCAAAATAATTGGATGGAGTAGGCTAGGCTGGACTGGGCTCGGGTGTACTGACTCCCCCACCACAGACTGGAAGCTGGCTTATTTTGCAAACTCGGGTCAACCCCTCGGGAGTAATGCAAAAAAAGCAGGAAACACTAATACAAAGAGACTGACCAGTGAATAATGTAGAAGCTGGTAGAGTAGCTGGCTTGAGGTAGCTGGCTGGGTGAATCTCGGTAGTCGGTAGGCCTACTGGTCACACGAAATGGCCGTCTTGCTGGTCGAAATTTTATCTCCAGAAATTGCTGTAATCGTTAGAATTACAGGCCCTCCGCTGGCACCATTTATCGTAAGGGTTCTTGAATGGAGATATCGTAGGATAAGGTAGACACACTTGTAGGATGGTAGGTGTATTGTCAGACTGAGATGAGAGATGGAGCCCGGTGCCTAGCCTGTTCACGCCTTGTAGGTCTGCCGCCGAGTGAGGACGGGACAGAGGGATCACTGCCCATGTGTATCCCTATGACGTCACACAAAGCCACAGGCCTACGAGGGGTCTCGTGTCTAAAGCACATGGATGATGCTACTGCTATGCTATATAATACTGGGAATACAGGGATCAGCAACTATGCTGACACCTGAACGATGTTTAACCTGAACGATGTTTAACCTGGACGATGTTTAACCTGAACGATGTTTAACCTGGACGATGTTTAACCTGAACGATGTTTAACATGGACTATGTTTAACCTGAACGATGTTTAACCTGAACGATGTTTAACATGGACTATGTTTAACCTGAACGATGTTTAACCTGAACGATGTTTAACCTGGACTATGTTTAACCTGACGAAGAACCTTACAGAATTTTGTAAAAAAAAAAAAAAGGTCAGTTCTCGTATAAATCCTTCTATTTAATGGGATTTTTTTTGTAAGTGAAGTTGAAAGCGTGAATCCAAAATTAAATCTGAGCTGTTACAAAATTAAATCTGAGCTGTTACAAAATTAAATCTGGGCTGTTACAAAATTAAATCTGGGCTGTTACAAAATTAAATCTGGGCTGTTACAAAATTAAATCTGGGCTGTTACAAAATTAAATCTGGGCTGTTACAAAATTAAATCTGGGCTGTTAGAAAATTAAATCTGGGCTGTTACAAAAGCCTTACCGCGCGCTGTTCACTCTTGGATGAACCTGTTCAATAGCGTTTAAGAAAATCCTATTATATAAAGGAACTTTATGAGGCAGCTGACTTGAATTCGTAATTTTCTATGGTCCTTCCAGGTTAAGCATCCAGGATCGCGACCCGAAACTAGGTCACACGGGCCATTTTTATGGGTTACGGGTACCCCCCCCCCCAACTACCTGACCTCAGACTGAAAGCAGATGTAAGTTATCAATACTAACAAGAAGAAATGTAATGACCATCCAGAGTGGCGAGAACAATGATTGTATTGAGATATTTCTCTTAATACAAGCAGTTTGATGTTAGTGGTATACGTGTTATAAGACGCAGCGGCTTCTTCAGTCGAGTACAGAGGAGTCAGTAGAGATGTGAAGACGATGTAATCAGTCCATCATCCTTGAAGGCGTGGTCAGTCCCTCAGTCTGAAGAAGAGTTTTGCTCCGTAGTCTGGAACATTGGGAAGCTTCAGCTTCACATTGTTCCAGACTATGGAGCAGAGCTCTTCTCCAGGCTGAGGGACTGACCACGTCTTCAAGGATGATGGACTGATTACATCGTCTTCACATCTCTACTGCTTCTGTTGCCTCCTCTATATTCGACTGACGAAGCTTAATATGTATGCGAAACGTTTCGGAATAGAGATACCTAACTGTTGCAAAGTTGTCTTATCAGATTGATCTGAGAGATATGTGTGTAATATGTGCAACTTGATTTTACAGCGATATACAGTGTTTAAATGTAGGTATCTTTATTGCCGAAACATTTCGCCTGCACAGCAGGCGCATTTCCTGGTTTTCACAAACCCTGGGCTCTGAGTTGGGGAGGGGGATGCATCTCGAAATGTTTTTTTTTCCAACATATGTTGTGGTCAGATTCTGAACCAGCGGGGCTGAGTACTTTACTGAACGACGATTTGCTACAATGGTGAGCTAGGTAAATAGGCACAGGTAGCATTTGGGTCGCGAGACGAATGTAATTTCAAATTTTGGAACGGGAATAAAAAAGTTTGGGAACCGCCAATGTAGATAGCTTCAGATGGATTCCTGAGAGACTGTTACTGAAGTATTCCAAACTTTTCATCGGCGCTGTAGCGTAACACTGTTGCCTGTTCCAGAGTTGCAGTATACATTAATTTCAATGGTGTAAATTTTTTCCGTATATTATAGTGTTCTGATGCCTCAGACTTTCAGTTTGTTGTAAAATTAGTACATGGAAGACGCAACAGACTTTAAGTTTATTGGAGGAGATGTAGAAAATTTAAATGGTTCAGTTGTAGAGACCATTGTTGTTAAGTATCCAAGACTGATAACTTCTGTAGGTCATTTTTTTTAGTCTCAGATCTTGATGTTAGAGGTTATTATTACAGACATGGAGAAGCGCTAAAACCGTGTGGGATCATGCAGCAGCTTCGTAATGAGAGATGTGAAGGGGTTGGAAATCTCTCGTGTTCCATACATGACAGAAGCGTCGTAGTTCTTATTAAAGATTATACAAAACTTAGCAGACACTGAGATATTACAAATGTTCCAAAGATAATAGGAAAGTTGATTATATTATTATTATTAATTATTACGTTTTATTTGAAGCTCTAAATCCGGTTGGGTCATTCAATGGCTGGATTAGTGGAAGCTTGATCCTCGGTTCACAAATCAGGAAGCCAGCACGCCACCTGTCAAGTCTCTCTTATCTAGAGGAGAAAGGTGGTAGGTCAGGGAGGGGGTTACGAGCCCCGTGGCCTGGCTGGCAAAGCTCTCGCTTCACACACTGAGGGTCTGGGTTCGATTCCCGGCGGGGTGCAAACATTCCAAGTGTTTCCTTACACTTACATGTGTTGTCCTGTTCACCTTGCAAGTAGGTACCGGAGTGTTAGTCGACTGGTGTAGGTCGCATCTTGTGGGACAAGATTGAGGACCCCAATGGAAGTAAGACACAGTCCTCGATGACTCACTGCCTTTCTTGGGTTATTCTGGGTGGATAACCTTCCGGGGTTAAAAATACGAACAAAATCTTATCTTAGCAGCTTCCAGTCTGCCAGGCACTCCTGTATTTGGTTTCCAGTCACCAGGCCATTCTGTAGTTGTCATGACAGCGGATTTGAAAACCGAAAAGTTGTCAGTTTTGAGAATCATTTTCATCACACCTCTAAGACACTGCAACACCTTGCCATTATAATTCCCTGACTCACTGCCCTCCCAGCTGACCACCACGCACACGCATCAACACACACGCATCAACACACACTCATCAACACACACGCATCAACACACGCATCAACACACACTCATCAACACACACTCATCAACACACACTCATCAACACACACTCATCAACACACACTCATCAACACACACTCATCAACACACACTCATCAACACACACTCATCAACACACACTCATCAACACACACTCATCAACACACACGCATCAACACACACGCATCAACACACACGCATCAACACACACGCATCAACACACACGCATCAACAGACACATCAACACACGCATCAGCACACACGCATCAACACACACGCATCAACACACACGCATCAGCACACACGCATCAGCACACGCATCAACACACGCATCAACACACACGCATCAACACACACGCATCAACAAACACGCATCAACACACACGCATCAGCACACACGCATCAGCACACGCATCAACACACGCATCAACACACACGCATCAACACACACGCATCAACACACACGCATCAACACACGCATCAGCACACACGCATCAGCACACACGCATCAGCACACACGCATCAACACACACGCATCAACACACACGCATCAACGCACACGCATCAACGCACACGCATCAACACACGCATCAACACACACGCATCAACACACACGCATCAACACACACGCATCAGCACACACGCATCAGCACACACGCATCAGCACACACGCATCAACACACACGCATCAACGCACACGCATCAACACACACGCATCAACACACACGCATCAACACACACGCATCAACGCACACGCATCAACGCACACGCATCAACACACACGCATCAACACACACGCATCAACACACACGCATCAACACACACGCATCAACGCACACGCATCAACGCACACGCATCAACACACACGCATCAACACACACGCATCAACACACACGCATCAACGCACACGCATCAACGCACACGCATCAACACACGCATCAACACACACGCATCAACACACACTCATCAACACACACGCATCAACACACACGCATCAACGCACACGCATCAACACACACGCATCAACACACACGCATCAACACACACGCATCAACACACACGCATCAACACACACGCATCAACACACACGCATCAACGCACACGCATCAACGCACACTCATCAACGCACACGCATCAACACACACGCATCAACACACACGCATCAACACACACGCATCAACACACACGCATCAACACACACGCATCAACACACGCATCAACACACGCATCAACACACGCACCAACACACACGCACCAACACACACGCACAAACACACACGCACCAACACACACGCATCAACACACACGCATCAACACACACGCATCAACACACACGCATCAACACACACTCATCAACACACACTCATCAACACACACGCATCAATACACTCATCAATACACGCATCAACACACACGCATCAACACACGCATCAAGACACACGCATCAACACACACACATCAACACACACGCATCAAGACACACGCATCAAGACACACGCATCAACACACACTCATCAACACACATGCATCAACACACACTCATCAACACACACACATCAACACACGCATCAACGCATTCATCAACACACACACATCAACACACACTCATCAACACACACGCATCAACACACACGCATCAACACACACGCATCAACACACACGCATCAACACACACGCATCAACACACACGCATCAACACACACGCATCAACACACACGCATCAACACACACGCATCAACACACACGCATCAACACACACGCATCAACACACACGCATCAACACACACACATCAACACATCAACACACACGCATCAACACACACACACCAGCACACACACACGCATCAACACACACGCATCAACACACACGCATCAACACACACGCATCAACACACACGCATCAACACACACGCATCAACACACACGCATCAACACACACGCATCAACACACACGCATCAACACACACGCATCAACACACACGCATCAGCACACGCATCAACACACGCATCAACACACACGCATCAACACACACGCATCAACACACACGCATCAACACACACGCATCAGCACACGCATCAACACACACGCATCAACACACACGCATCAACTCACACGCATCAACGCACACGCATCAACGCACACGCATCAACGCACACGCATCAACGCACACGCATCAACGCACACGCATCAACACACACGCATCAACACACACGCATCAACACACACGCATCAACACACACGCATCAACACACGCATCAACACACACGCATCAACACACACGCATCAACACACGCATCAACACACACGCATCAACACACACGCATCAACACACACGCATCAACACGCATCAACACACACGCATCAACACGCATCAACACACACGCATCAACACACACGCATCAACACACACGCATCAACACACACGCATCAACACACACGCATCAACACACACGCATCAACACACACTCATCAACACACACTCATCAACACACACTCATCAACACACGCATCAACACACACTCATCAACACACACTCATCAACACACACGCATCAACACACACTCATCAACACACACGCATCAACACACACGCATCAACACACACTCATCAACACACACGCATCAACACACACTCATCAACACACACTCATCAACACATTCATCAACACACACTCATCAACACACACACATCAACACACACATCAACACACACGCATCAACACACACACATCAACACACACATCAACACACACGCATCAACACACACGCATCAACACACACGCATCAACACACACGCATCAACACACACACACACACACACACATCAACACACTCTCATCAACACACACACATCAACACACACTCATCAACACACACACATCAACACACACTCATCAACACACACGCATCAACACACACGGATCAACACACACACATCAACACACACACATCAACACACACGGATCAACACACACACATCAACACACACGCATCAACACACACGGATCAACACACACTCATCAACACACACTCATCAACACACACTCATCAACACACACACATCAACACACACACATCAACACACACACATCAACACACACTCATCAACACATTCATCAACACACACTCATCAACACACACACATCAACACACACACATCAACACACACACATCAACACACACTCATCAACACACACTCATCAACACACATTCATCAACACACACTCATCAACACACATTCATCAACACACATTCATCAACACACACGCATCAACACACACTCATCAACACACATTCATCAACACACACTCATCAACACACATTCATCAACACACACGCATCAACACACACTCATCAACACACTCATCAACACACACTCATCAACACACATTCATCAACACACACTCATCAACACACATTCATCAACACACACTCAACACACACTCATCAACACACATTCATCAACACACACGCATCAACACACACTCATCAACACACTCATCAACACAAGCATCAACACATTACAACGGTTGAAGACAAACGTTGACCATGAAGACTCATCCTTGTTTGTTCGTTTACTTTACGAAGATAGTGTGCTAACATTTTATTATCTCTAATGTGTTTCTCTATTTTTGTTTCTCAATATCTGGCAGAGAAAGAGAGAGAGAGAGGGAGAGAGAGAGAGAGAGAGAGAGAGAGACAGAGAGAGAGAGACAGAGAGAGAGAGACAGAGAGACAGAGGAGGGTTTCTCAAGATAAGCGGAACGGAGAATGGAGTCTCCAATGCTCCCTCACACCGAGTGAAACAGATTTTTACCTTTTACTAGCAATATAATAATGATGTTACTAGTACTACTATTAATAATAATAATAATAATAATAATAATAATAATAATAACAGTAATAATTTGTAGTATTAATAATAATGAATCTTTACCTCTCCTGTATCTATCTATCATTTTTGCACGTCCCGCAATCTCTTTCCCTTGATTCTTTTCACTCTTTGCTTCTGAATTTCCATCTTAGAACCTCTAGTTCACCCTCTCCATTTTCTATACTCAGTCTCTGTCTGTCTGTCTCTGTCTCTCTCTGTCTCTGTCTGTCTCTATCTCTCTCTGTCTCTATCTCTCTCTGTCTCTCTCTCTCTCTCTGTCTCTCTCTCTCTGTCTCTCTCACGCACGCTTACTTTCCATTTCCTTCAAACTTTCTGACTATCTCTTTTTTCCCTAACTTTGAAATATTTTACATAGTTAACTTTAGGGTTCCTGCATTTGTTTTACAAGTCAAGGGTTGTTATGCTACCTTGGCTCATGTTCAGGCATTCTTCCAGCAGTATCTTCCTTTCAGATCACCTACATGTGAGTTTTCTGTAATATCAAGAAAATCGAGGATTATTATTATTATAATCAAAAAGAAGCGCTAAGCCACAAGGACTATACAGCAAAGAAAATCGAGGAACAAGCAGCAGTTAAGTGTTTGTTCGAGCCATTTGTGAGCCTGTTATTTGTTATTTGTGTACAGAGTGAAATTGTCGATGGCTGCCGTGTTGTTCAAGACACATGAGTCAAAAATTTGAAGATTGTTCACTCCCAGGACCGATGTGATGTTTGTATTACATACCAGGTTTTCACCATACTGATGGCTGCCAGTCGTGTAGTGTAACAGTCGGTCGGCCACGAAGTGGAGTCGAGTGGGCAAAGGTTACTTTGGAAACACTTATTCTGGACGTAATTGTAAGACCACCCACATCATCTCTTTCACGTTGAAGGGCTTTTCGAGATGGCAGGTACAACCAGGCCGGGGTGAGGGGAGATGTCGCTAACATCATGTTGATATACGTAAGTTCACTCCTGCAAGCTGATGTACCTAAGTAATATTACTATAAGTAGTGCTTATCACTTTCAGTACTACTCTACTTCTACTACTACTACTAATATTTAAAAATTGAAGATGTACCACAACTTGTCTTGCCGTCACGTCTGACATCGTTGATACAAGTCTTGCAGTTATGGATGCCCACTACATGGATCGTCGGTCTGCAGATTTGCAGTAAAATGTTGTGTTAGTAGATGGACCTTTCCTTGACTGCTAGGTGCCACAGTCTCTTCTTGTCGGCTTAGAACAGGACTTGTGTCACTAAGGGAATATCCCGTCGGTCTTTGATAAAGAACCAACCGGTTTTGAAGCTTACTGTCAGCTTTCTGCGTATCTGGTTTTCATCTGAAGATGACCCAGCGTTGAATTTCATAATAATAATAATAATTATTATTATTATTAATAAAGTCCAGTGGAGCATACACAAGACTTCTGTATATAGTTGTTGATGTCACTGCATGACTTCTTCTCAAATTAGTTGAAGCCATGTTGGGGATCAGGCGGCAGCGACTGTTTTAAAAATGTTTTTATTTCTTGTGAGAAACTCAAAATGGCTCTTAATTTTTGTGAGGCTCAAAAATTACTATATTTCTTGTGAGAGACTCGGTGCTCTTATTTGTTTTAGACTCAAAATTCTCTTATTTTTTATGAGACAAAATGCTCTTATTTCTTGTGAGACAAAATTACTCTTATTTCTTGTGTGAAACTTAAAAATACTTTTATTGTGAGACACCAGAATGCTCTTATTTCTTGTGAGAGACTCAATTTGCTTATTTATTGTGAGAGACTCAAAAATTATCTTATTGCTTGTGAGAGACTCAAAAATGCTCTTATTTCTTGTGACTTAAAAATGCTCTTATTTCTGGTGAGAGAGACTTAAAAATACTCTTATTTATCGTGAGAGACAAAGATGCTCTTATTTCTTGTGACTCAAAAGTGCTCGTATTTATTGTGAGAGACTCAAAAATGCTCTTATTTCTTGTGAGAGACAAAATTGTAGAGTGGTGGCACGCATGATGGTGCTGACTCCTTCGTTAGGAAAGAGAAAAGTGACCCCTGATGCAAGTCCTTGTCGGGTGATGACCCACCCAGTGGTTATGCCACTACTGGCTTACCGGTGTTATATACCAGGGGTTAAGCCACCCCGAGCTTACTGGAGCTAGTTTTTCACTGTTTAAAAACAAGGACCAGATTTTCGTGCCCTAGGGTTGTATAATTGCTGTATTCTGACCACTAGTCGACCTTGAGTTTCAACTGCATTGTTACTGTTCTACATAGATGAGGTGAGAAGTGATGCTAGTTAATAATATTAATAATAATCTTTTAATAGTAAATTTAATAATGCTATTATATAATAATAATCTTTAATAACAATAATGATAATAATCTTTAATTTCTATCTTTAATAATAATCTTTATTTCTAAAAGTATATGATACAAATAATACAAACCTAGCTGACAGCATTGACATATTAGGTGCAGAGAATTTCTTGTAACTTAGGTTAGTGTTGTCCCCCAGGATGCCACCCACAACATTCGGCTACGACCCAGGTACCTACCGACTGCTAGGTGCAAGGAAACATGCCCAACGTTTTAACGTGCCGTGGATCGATCCCGGACCTTCTCATCCTCCCCAACAACCTTTTATATCATGTGATTTGTGGAGGATGTAGCCGTCTACGTTCTTGTCGACTTGGAGACTAGAAACTGTTCTTGCCACTGGTCACGCAGGTTCTCAGCGTCTAGGAACTGCATCTTGGCGGCAGTCAAATCCTGTCTGTTTATAGATGGATTTGACAGGTGAATATTTCTGTTGATTGCTAGCCTGGGCTCACCAGGCTTTCAAGCAGTCTCGCCTGTCTTTTAGCCATCTCTCGTTGTCTCGCTCTCGCTCTCTCTTCCTCCTTTCTCGTGTCCATAACATGCACCAGTGAACGTGTGTGCGCGTGACAGCTTCCAAAGTTTGTGTTCGCTTTACATTTTTTTCTCGCAGTTTTTCGGGAGAAGAGTAAACATGTGCAACCTAGGCTAAACATAGTGTTAAAAGTAGAAGAGAAAGCGGGATACACCGGGCATATACTTGAAGAGTGACGTTTTGTGTTTTATGTTAGATCTCTTCATATCATCGCTTGTGTGTGTGTGTGTGTGTGTGTGTGTGTGTGTGTGTGAGAGTGTGTGTGTGAGTGTGAGTGTGTGTGTGAGTGTGTGTGTGTGTGTGTGTGTGTGTGTGTGTGTGTGTGTGTGTGTGTGTGTGTCCGTGTCCGTGCGAACGTGCGTGTGCGTGCGTGCTTGTGTGTATGTACTCACCTAATTGTGGTTGCAGGGGTCGAGTCTGGCCCCGCCTCTTCACTTATCACTACTGGGTCCTCCCATGAGCTTTATCAAACCTCGTCTTAAAACTATGTATGGTTCCTGCTTCCACTACGTCACTTGCCAGACTATTTCACTTCCTGACAACTCCATGACTGAAGAAATACTTCCTAACATCCCTTTGACTCATTTGAGTCTTCAATTTCTGTTGGTGTGTCCCATCTCTGGAACATCCTGTCTTTGTCCACCTTGTCAATTCCTCGCAGTATTTTATATGTTGTCATCATGTCTCCCCTAACCTTCCTGTCCTCCAGTGTCGTCAGGCCAATTTCCCTTAACCTTTCTTTGTAGGACATTCTCCTTAGCTCTGGAACTAGTCTTGCTGCAAACTTTTGCACTTTCTCTAATTTCTTGACATGCTTGACCAGGTGTGGGTTCCAAACTGTTGCTGCATACTCCAGTATGGGTCTGACGCACAAGGTGTACAGTGTCTTGAACGATTCCTTACTGAGGTACCGGAACGTTATTCTTAAGTTTGCCAGGCACCCTTATGAGGCAGAAATTATCTGATTGATGTGCTCCTCAGGCGATGTGCTCGGTATTATACCCACCCCAGTATACTTTTCTTTGAGTGAGGTTGTGTGTGTGTTTGCGTGCGTGCGTGCGTGCGTTCGTGTGTGCCTGCTTGTGTGTGTGAGTACGTGCTTGCGTGCGCGTGTATACGCATAATTTTCCTTATTCTGTCATGGCCTTAAAGCAGGTTGGTAATTTAGGCCTTTCCTTCTCTAAATCCGTGTTGGTGTTATTCAGTTAAGTTCTCTCCAGAAGCATCAGTAATCTTTCTAATTTTATGTTGTCCGGTACTATATCGAGTCAAGTGATGAGCCGTGAGTGAGTGCTTGTCAGTGCCACCTTCCCTTCCTCTGAGGCAGTACCTTCATGCTCGTGAGCGGCACTTCATGTCAGAAATAGGGCCAGTGCTCCCCATCCTTGGATTGAAAATGAATGCCTCTCTTTCCTCGAGTTTAGAGCTCCCCTTGAATGTAATACTATTACTACTACTAATATAATAATAATAATAATAATAATAATAATAATTGTCTATCCCCTTGCTTACAGTCTATACAAGGATCACATTTGTAGTTTTCCAAATATCCGGCAACTGTGACTTTATATTTTAAGTCGCAATAGGCTCGCTCAGTTCTTCCTCCCTTCTTCCCGTACCCAGGCTGATATATTGTCAGGTCTCGTAGCTTCTGCGGCATCCAGTTCTCTCAGCAGCGCCATCACTTCCTCTTACGTTTGGATGTTGTCCAGCTTCTAAATATTTGTTCTACCCTTTATGCTGATGGGTAATGTTCCTGTCTCCCGGCATTCCTGTCTGTTGTCTTATGTGACTTCTTCATCCTCATTTGTCAGCCTTATTTATCACTTGATCTTCAGCGTTTTCTTTATTTTATATGGTTATAGAGCAGTCTTTATTCATATTAAGCTTTAAACGCCGTCGTTCTCAGACTGTCGTTTAGTCTCCTGTCGTATCCTCGCATATTCGTTTCTAGCTCTAATGTTTCACAATCTGTTTTCTGTCCTCCTTTATCCTTATTCCAATTCTCTTATTTCAGAAGAAGTTTTGTGGTCTCATATTGCTCTCTTTTTCCCATCATATCATGGACTTTCTTTCCGTCATATCTCTTTTCACTGCACTCTATTGAGGAAAGTTCTCTTTCTCACTTAGTCTCTCTCCTTTAGTCTTCGTTTCCATTGCTTCGCATTTCCCCCTCTGTACTTTCATTTTCTACCAAATATTCAAAATTTAATGCACCGTATTAATTTCTGGTATGTCTCAATTGCTTATTTTTAGGATTAGTTCCATTCTTTTTGCTTCACCATCTGCTCATTTTCTTATATACTACTTTTCATGTTGGGTCAAGAAATTCTACATTTTTCTCGGTTTCCATGTTTCCCGTCTTCCACGTGGGTCACAGTCTTCCCAGTGTATCTCTTATTGGTTGAAATACCACTTAGATATTTGCTATTTGTATAAACCTTGGTAATAGATACGAACAAATTGGTTTAGAAAGACAAGTGAGCAAACACTAGGACATATTAGAAAACGTTTCCGTCCTTGGACCTTGATCACGGTCCTAGGACTGAAATGTTTTCTAATAAATATGTCCTAGTGTTTCCATATTTGTTATTGCCTTATTCTCATACTCCTGCCTTAGTTTGTTGTTACTCAGCAGAGGGTTATAATACTATTATTCACGGCCTTCCGGTCATTACAGCTCCTAAGATATATTCATGAAACTCGAATTTAAAGTTTTCCAGTTGAAAATTCTGCTGGTTCTTAATCAGAAGTGCTACTCCACCTACCCTATTTCTCTCATTCCTCATAATATAATGTCTTTTGGAAATATTGCATTATACCTGGAAGCATTGTCTCTGTGAGAACTCTGATGTCTGTTTTCTCCCCTGCTACTCTTTCTTTTAGTATTTCTTTAGTATTTGTAATTGAATCTGCATTCGTATACCACATTCTCGTCCTTCTGACATTTACATTATTTACAGCTTTGTGTTTGTCTGTATCTCAAGGTTTCTCTTGGAAAAGTACAGGGGAAAATGGGGAGAGGGAAGCTTGTATGACAGGTTGTAAGTTAGGAGAGAGAAAGAGTTGCAAGAGGAGCTACAGACGGCATCTTCCAGACTAGTGAGACCCTAAGGGGAAACAGGGTGTAGGAGACGGGGTGTAGGATACAGGGTGTAGGAGACGGGGTGTAGGATACAGGGTGTAGGAGACGGGGTGTAGGATAAAGGGTGTAGGAGACGGGGTGTAGGATATAGGGTGTGGGAGACGGGATGTAGGATACAGGGTGTGGGAGACTGGGTGTGGGTGGTGTAGTGGGTAAAACACCAGTGGGAGTTGGTATATTTTGGTGAGATGGTGGGATATATAGAAGGAAGGGGGATTTGATGGAGAGGGATGTAAGAGGGAGCAGGAGTGGGAGGTGGGTAGTGTGAGATGTAAGTGGGAGCGGGTGTGGGAGGTGGGTAGTGTGAGATGTAAGTGGGAGCGGGTGTGGGAGATGGGTAGTGTGAGATGTAAGTGGGAGCGGGTGTGGGAGATGGGTAGTGTGAGATGTAAGTGGGAGCGGGTGTGGGAGGTGGGTAGTGTGAGATGTAAGTGGGAGCGGGTGTGGGAGGTGGGTAGTGTGAGATGTAAGTGGGAGCGGGTGTGGGAGATGGGTAGTGTGAGATGTTAGGTGACTGGAAAGTTTAATGGGAAAAGTATGGGAAGGGGTAGTGTGTGTGTGTGTACTCACCTATATGTGGTTGTAGGGGTTGAGTCGTAGCGCCTGGCCCCGTGTGTGTTTGTGTTCGCCTATATGTGGTTGCAGGGGTCGATTCATAGCTCTTGGCCCCATGTGTGTGTGTGTGTGTGTGTGTGTGTGTGTGTGTGTGTGTGTGTGTGTGTGTGTGTGTGTGTGTGTGTGTGTGTACACATTTTATCTGGTCCACTAGCAAGCTCGTCCAACACACGTCCTGACCTTATCATATAATAGTATTGCGGCAAACTGACTTCATAGTCTCTCTCTCTCTGTCTCTGTCTCTCTCTCTGTCTCTCTCTCTGTCTCTCTGTCTCTGTCTTTCTCTCTCTCTCTCTCTCTCTCTCTCTCTCTCTCTCTCTCTCTCTCTCTCTCTCGCTTTTTCTTTTTCTCAGTAAGAGAGGATGGAGGTGAGAAGAAATGGGGAAAAAATCTTTTCAGCCCTTCTGTCTTTTCTTATCTTCCTCTTCATTTTTTCTCTTCTCTTTTGCCTCTTCTCTCCTCCTTTTGCCTCTCTTCCTGTTCGTCCCTTATTCTTCCCTCCTTCGTTTCCTGCGTCACACCTCAGGGAACAGGGGACGTCAGAGCTCAGTATAAGACTCCAGGCTGGGCCTAAATTTCAACTTTTCCCGGGCAAGTCGCCGAACCAAACCACACGGAAATGATTACTTGTGTGTTTAAAACCAACGTCTTGGTTTATGTCACCAGTAGCGGGAAGTTAGTCGTGTTCCCATAGCCTCTAGAGGGGCAGGGTTGCTTGTCTGCTACGTTCTCTTGCAGACAATGCAGAAAATGCGCTACGAAACGTTTGCCAGTATAGAAATGGTAAAGGCATGAAGGGTGCAGAAATGTCGTCGCTCGAGATGGAGAGAGAAGGTGTGTAGAATTTTGGAGACAGCATAATGTTGGTGAATGTGGAGGCGAGGCGAGTAATTGTGGACAATTTTGAAGGGAAAATGCCAGGGGAAAAAATTTGTGGTGTGCGTGGAGCTGTGGTGGTTGTGTTGTGAATTATTTATTATGCTGTGTTGAAGAGTATAGTCGATGCGGCTGTGTGTGTACAGTCTGAATTGTTACTTCCTTGGTAGAACTGCAGCTCCTGGTCCTACCTCTTAAACTTATACTGACTAGTTTGCGTAATTCCTAACCTCTGGGACTTTATCATTTGTAAGGAGTTAGTCTCCAGCTAGTCTTCAAGATCGTTCCTCTTTTTCAGAACACTTCAACTAATATGATATTTCCTAAAGACCATCTATTTTCTACGTAGTGATTATATCTCCCTTGCTCCTCCGTTCTTCCAGTGGTGTGGGGGATTGGTACGTGTACCATAACCTTTCCTGGGAAGGTATCTAATTCTCCTCGGCTCAGTGACTGTTCTGGTTGCCTCTAGATATCCTAGAGCTTCTGTATATATTTGATGAGGATTAAAGTTCACGCTGATGCTGTATACTCAAGGTTAACATGACGTATTGTACCTAGTATATTAACATGACGTACCGAGCGTGGTATATTAACATGACGTACTTGGTGTACCGTATAGTGTGTTCTTCAGGTTCACGTAGGTTGTGTTGTGTGTACAAAATACTTAGTTGTAACTACCTAGCTTAGCTGCACAAATATTTGTGCTTGTAATGTTCTGCTTTATTGTCCTAGTTTATACTAGCTGTTACACACACACTCTCTCTCTCTTGCATTTATGAAGTCAAATTTGTTCTCTTTCTCATACATTGATTTTTGTTACCCGAAGATTGTGATAACTCTGAATACTTAAACATTTCTTTCCCTTGTAAATATATCTTCTGCACAGAAAATGTTTTTTTTTTTATTAATGATTATCCTGTGAGGCGAAATGAATTGTCTGTCCCTTCCTACCCTAGCTTGTGTGTGTGTGTGTGTGTGTGTGTGTGTACTCACCTGTGTGTGGTTGCAGGAGTCGAGTCTTAGCTCCTGGCCCCGCCTTTTCACTGGTTGCTACTGGGTCCTCTCTCTCCCTGCTCCATGAGCTTTATCAAACCTCGTCTTAAAACTATGTATGGTTTCCGCCTCCACTACGTCACTTTCTAGGCTATTCCTCTGCCTGACAACTCTATGACTGAAGAAATACTTTGTAACATCCCTTTGACTCATCTGACTCTTTAACTTCCAATTGTGACCTCTTGTTTCTGTGTCCCCTCCCTGGAGCATCGTGTCATTGTCCACCTTGTCTATTCCGCGCAGTATTTTATATGTCGTTATCATGTCTCCCCTGACCCTCCTGTCCTCCAATGTCGTCAGGCCGATTTCCCTTAACCTTTCTTCATAGGACATTCCCCTTAGCTCTGGAACTAACCTTGTCGCAAACCTTTGCACTTTCTCTAATTTCTTGAGGTGCTTGGTCAAGTGCGGGTTCCAAACAGGTGCTGCATACTCCAGTATGGGCCTGACGTACACAGTGTACAGTGTCTTGAACGATTCCTTACTAAAGTATCGGAACGCTGTTCTCAGGTTTGCCAGGCGCCCATATGCTGCAGCAGTTATCTGGTTGATGTGTGCTTCCGGACACATGCTCGTTGTTATACTCACCCCAAGATCTTTCTCCTTGAGCGAGGTTTGCAGTCTTTGGCCACCTAGCCTATACTCCGTCTGCGGTCTTCTGTGCCCTTCCCCTATCTTCATGACTTTGCATTTGGCGGGGTTCAATTCGAGAAGCCAGTTGCTGGACCAGGTGTCCAGTCTGTCCAGGTCTCTTGGAAGTCCTGCCTTATCCTCATCTGATTTAATTCTCCTCATTAACTTCACATCATCTGCGAACAGGGACACTTCTGAGTCTAACCCTTCTATCATGTCATTCGCATATACCAAAAATAACACTGGTCCTAGGACTGACCCCTGTGGGACTCCGCTCGTCACAGGTGCCCACTGTGATACCTCACCACGTACCATGACTCGTCGTTGCCTCCCTGTCAGGTATTCTTTGATCCATTGCAGTGCCCTTCCTATTATATGCGCCTGATCCTCTAGCTTCTGCACTAATCTCTTGTGAGGAACTGTGTCAAAGGCCTTCTTGCAGTCCAAGAAGATGCAATCAACCCACCCCTCTCTCTCGTGTCTTACTTCTGTTACTTTATCATAAAACTGTAGAAGGTTTGTGACACAAGATTTGCCTTCCATGAATCCGTGCTGGTTGGCGTTTATACTCTTGTTCCGTTCCAGGTGCTCCACCACTCTCCTCCTGATAATCTTCTCCTTAACTTTGCATACTATACACGTCAATGACACAGGTCTATAGTTTAGTGCCTCTTTTCTGTCTCCTTTTTTAAAAATAGGAACTACATTTGCCATCTTCCATACCTCAGGTAGTTGCTCAGTTTCCAGGGATGTGTTGAAGATTGTGGTAAGTGGCACACACAGCATATCCGCTTCCTCTCTAAGGACCCACGGGGAGATGTTGTCCGGTCCCATTGCCTTTGAGGTATCGATGTCCCTTAGCAGCTTCTTCACCTTGTCTTCATTTGTATGTATGTCATCCAACACTTGTTGGTATATTCCTTGCTGGTGTCCCCTTCTGTTCTGTCCCCCCAGAGGCCTTCCTGTCTCCACTGTAAATACTTCCTTAAATCTCATGTTGAGCTCACATACCTCTTGATCGTTTCTTGTGAGTTCCCCACCTTCTTTCCTCAGCCTGATCACCTGCTCTTTGAAGGTTGTCTCCCTCCTAATGTGGCTATACTGCAGTTTCGGGTCAGACTTGACTTTCGATGCTATGTCGTTTTCGTACTGTCGCTAGGCCTCCCTCCTCATCTGTGCATACTTGTTTCTGGCTCTTCTACTAATCTCCTTATTTTCCTGGGTCCTTTGCCTCCTGTACCTTTTCCATTCTCTGGTGCACTTAGTTTTTGCCTCCCTACACCTTCGGGTAAACCAAGGCCTCGCTTTGATCTTCCTTTTATTTTTATTGCCCTTGGGAACAAACCTTTCCTCTGCCTCCTTGCACTTTGTTGTTACATATTCCACCATCTCGTATACTGATTTTCCTACCAGTTCTTTGTCCCACTGAACCTGCTGCAGGAAGTTCCTTATACCTGTGTAGTTCCCCCTTTTATAGTTTGGCTTTTCCCATTCAATTCCTGTTACCCTCTCCACTTATAACTCTACTATATAATCAAAACTCAGAACCACGTGATCGCTAGCTCCAAGGGGCCTCTCGTAAGTGATGTCCTCAATGTCAGAACTGCTCAGGGTGAACACAAGTTCCAGCCTTGCTGGCTCATCCTCCCCTCTCTCTCTGGTAGTGTCCCTGATATGTTGATGCATGAGGTTTTCAAGTACCACATCCATCATCTTGGCTCCCCATGTTTCGGGACCCCCATGAGGCTCCAGGTTTTCCCAGTCGATCTCCCTGTCGTTGAAATCGCCCATTACCAGTAACTTTGCTCTGCTCGGGTGAGCTCTTCTTGCCACTTCAGCCAGTGTGTGTCCACCATCGCTCTGTTGTTTTCTTCATACTCCTCTCTTGGCCTCCTGCAGTTCTGTTGTGAGTTATACATCACTCCAATGACTACTTATGTTCCCCAGACTGAATTGTACCTACTATGTAGTCCCTTTCTTCAGTCATGTCCATGCCTTCCATTTCCTCAAATCCCCACCGGTTTTTTATGAGCAGTGCAACCCCTCATCCCCCTCTACTGTGTGTGTGTGTGTGTGTGTGAGTGAGAGAAATAATTTATTTGCACTGTCGATCAAAGAATCGCAAATGAAAAAAAATCCTTCTTTTTCAAGGCTATTTTAATTTTGTGTGATATATATTTTTTCCTTGTATATTTGTTGGTTTGAATGACTTGTATGTTGTTCATGATATAGTCCTACATTATGTGTGTGCGTGTAAGGTTCACTTTCACTTATTGTCAAGCGTTGAATGACGCTGTAGGTACAGAGTGCTTCGTAAATGCCAACATTTTCTTACTGCATCTCTTCCTTCATTGTTTCTTGAGATGTCAAACTATCACGTCATTTTCATCTTTTCCGTCATCGTATGTTGAGATGTCAAACTATCACGTCATTTTCATCTCTCTGTCACTGTTTCTTGAGATGTCAAGCTATCACGTCACCTTCACCTCCGTCAGTGCTTCATATGAAGTCAATCACTATCATGTCATCTGTCTTCCGCAATCATTTTCGTGTGCCAACTCTCAATATGAATATATTCTGATGAGTAATCTGCCTTGATGTATGTGCACTGATAGGAGCAGTGTTAGTACACGTGCAAGTGTGTATATCTCGGTATATATACACAATATACACCTATTCGAGATTAAAGTATTCTTGACTATTGGTGAACCGTTGACACCAAGCCTTAATGATCCTTCTGTGTGGCTAGATTTTAATCCCAGTTAACTAACCTGGTAAATTTCTCGTCACTGATGAAGTAAACACGATGCTGAGTAAGCTTTTATTGTAACGTTTCTCTCTATATGCAGCTTGATCATGGCTTGATAAGTCTGTACACAGATCGAAACGTTGTATCGATAAGTGCTACGTAATTCCTCAGTATTATCAATCAATGCACCATCTGTATCCATCTATCATTATCGTCACAATGTTTTCTGTATTATTCTCTTGATGGAACCTCCAGTGTTCATATTTAATTCTTTTTTTTTAACGTGTATATTGTGAAAAAGTGACGCTACTTTGACAAACATGAACAAAAACACTGTTTTTTGTTTTTTGTTTTTTTTTCCTAAGGTCAGACTGTGGAAAGATAATATTAAAGTTGACCAGGTGATGTTCTCTTTATTCACAACTTGCCTTGCAAGTGTCTTGTTACATTTATGTTTAGTTTCTCTCCCATGGCACTTTAAATGTTTTTTTTTTCTGTTTTATTTGTGCCTCTGTTTTTCTCTATATCAGTTTTTCCTTTGTGTCTTTTTTTCCCTCTATATCTCTTTTTTTTCCTGTATCTTTCTTTTTCCTCTGTATACCTTTTTTTGTACTCGTTTTTCTCGTAATACACAAATGCATTTTACATTTCCTTTGAGTTATTTTAAGAAATGTTTTATCTACTGTTTATAACCATGAATGTTATCTCACATTTATCTTCATATTGTTTTATTTCACTCGCAAAACTATCCCATAAATGTGAAGAAATAGTTTACAAAAGCGACAGGTTGATAAATAAGACACTTGTGTCGCAGTGGACTGAAGAAACCAATGTATGGCGACACGTTTGTAGAAGATACACAAATGTTGTACAAGTGTCTCATGTATCCCATGAATGTTGATGTTACTTTGTCTTCTGCTGCTGTTGGTGTAGTGTCTTCTGCTACTATGTGGTAAATGGTTTAGAAAACCGACAAGCTGAAGACTGAGACACTTATGCAATATACGGGAATCTGACAAGTTTCATGGCTTACAGCTTCTTACAGGTACCTTCTTATTTCATCTCCTCTTTAGTGCAATTGATGGGTAAAAAAAATAGGTCTAAACGTGCTTAGAAACAGTCGGATACAACAGAAAACAACGCACAAGCTTTTTAAGAAGTTAGAGAAGTTAAAGATTCCTGAAGTTAGTGAGGCTCTCTGGGTATATTGGTGCTCTGGCCTGCCTCAGACGCTAACTTGTGCCCACCAGCCTTTACACTGCTACGCTCACTGTCAAGCATTGTTTTCGTGGCTCCTTGTGTTAGTTCACGCACTCCAGAGGTAAACATAAGCCAAATGAATTTTAAGTCGTAATGTGCACGCTACAATATCTCACTCACCAACACATCCCCCAGTGTTGTCCCTCATCCACACCCATCAATATCACTCCCTCCCACCAACTCACCCACACATCTCACTAATTCACTGACACGTCTCACTAATTCTCCCACACATCCCACCCTACTTATAGATATCTCTCCAACTTACATCTACTCACCCTCACAAACGCCTACACTGTACGCCTTATCCCCCCCCCTCGCATCTTAAACACATTCTTTTATTCCAGCCGCCCACCCATTCCCGCCCTCACCACACTCTCCTTGACACACTCTGCCAAGCCTCCCCCTTACCTCAAACTCTGCCTCCCCAACACCCAGTATCCGCACTGCGTCAGGATTATTCATACCTGGATTGAATGAATTACTTCACTGGTCTTTTGCACACTTCACCTGCCCGTCTGTGGAGCCCTTTGACTTGAAATCGTGATGCCGTGGGTGAGAATGTTGTCTGGGCGGGAGTGTTGTCTGGGTGGGAATATTGTCTAGGTGTGAATGGAATCTGGGCGGGGATGTTGTCTGGGTGGGAATGTTGTCTAGGTGTGAATGGAATCTGGGCGGGGATGTTGTCTGGGTGGGAATGTTGTCTAGGTGTGAATGGAATCTGGGCGGGGATGTTGTCTGGGTGGGAAAGTTGTCTAGGTGTGAATGGAATCTGGGCGGGGATGTTGTCTGGGTGGGAATGTTGTCTAGGTGTGAATGGAATCTGGGCGGGGATGTTGTCTGGGTGGGAAAGTTGTCTAGGTGTGAATGGAATCTGGGCGGGGATGTTGTCTGGGTGGGAAAGTTGTCTAGGTGTGAATGGAATCTGGGCGGGGATGTTGTCTGGGTGGGAATGTTGTCTAGGTGTGAATGGAATCTAGGTGGGGATGTTGTCTGGGTGGGAATGTTGTCTAGGTGTGAATGGAATCTAGGTGGGGATGTTGTCTGGGTGGGAATGTTGTCTAGGTGTGAATGGAATCTAGGTGGGGATGTTGTCTGGGTGGGAATGTTGTCTAGGTGTGAATGGAATCTAGGTGGGGATGTTGTCTGGGTGGGAATGTTGTCTAGGTGTGAATGGAATCTAGGTGGGGATGTTGTCTGGGTGGGAATGTTGTCTAGGTGTGAATGGAATCTAGGTGGGGATGTTGTCTGGGTGGGAATGTTGTCTAGGTGTGAATGGAATCTAGGTGGGGATGTTGTCTGGGTGGGAATGTTGTCTAGGTGTGAATGGAATCTAGGTGGGGATGTTGTCTGGGTGGGAATGTTGTCTAGGTGTGAATGGAATCTAGGTGGGGATGTTGTCTGGGTGGGAATGTTGTCTAGGTGTGAATGGAATCTAGGTGGGGATGTTGTCTGGGTGGGAATGTTGTCTAGGTGTGAATGGAATCTAGGTGGGGATGTTGTCTGGGTGGGAATGTTGTCTAGGTGTGAATGGAATCTAGGTGGGGATGTTGTCTGGGTGGGAATGTTGTCTAGGTGTGAATGGAATCTAGGTGGGGATGTTGTCTGGGTGGGAATGTTGTCTAGGTGTGAATGGAATCTAGGTGGGGATGTTGTCTGGGTGGGAATGTTGTCTAGGTGTGAATGGAATCTGGGCGGGGATGTTGTCTGGTGCTACTGTTTAATAAAAAAGAGTGCATGAGGGCAGGGGTGTGTTGTTGTGTGGTGAAGTACAGTAGAGGAAAGACGTCAGACAAGACGTGGTGTTGTGTGTATGTGTGTACGATAATGGGAAGGTGGAGATCATAGGAAATTGTCAAGTATAGGAGGGAGAAAAAAAGTTAGAGTTGAGTTGATGAAAGAGAGAGAGAGAGAGAGAGAGAGAGTGCACTCCTCGAACTAAGAAACTAATTAAAATTCTTTTTTTCTTTACCTACCTTCTCTCTTTTCTTCCTTCCTTATACCCTTCTTCTCCTTCCCGTCACGTCTTTCCTCCTCCCTCCCTTCCTCCCTCTTCTCTCCATCTTTTCTACATCTCCCACCTCTCATCTACCTCCCCACTTTTCTTCAACCTTCCCACCTCTCTTTTACCTCCCCACTTCTCTTCTACCTTCCCACCTCTCTTCTACCTCCCTGTACCTCTTCCTCAGGGCATTAGGTCAAGTTAAGGAATACTGCTCACCTTGACGATAATAAACCATTTTTAGCATCTCTCTACACGTTTATGTTCTGTTAAAACTAGAGTAAGTATTCTGGGTGTTGGAAGAGATATTTCTTGATATTGTTGGTCTTTGGCAAGATAGCCACTCAACACTGACTTTATTCTGTTATCCTAAATTGAATTGTAAATAATTTATTATATAAAATTGTCGTAGAAGGTTAAAGTTCTCACGCCGGCCGTCTTCCACCGGGGTAGGTTGTCCCTAAAAAAAAGAAACATATTTACATCATTCACTCAATCACTGTTTTGCCAGAAGTGTACTGACGTCATATTTCAGATGACCCTCTGAGGCCTAAATAAATATACACCGATGGCTGTGCCTTTATCTCTTACTTAAACTGTCTTTGTCACTACTTTCTTGGAGTTGTATTCTGGTAGTCAGCTTCCCTCTTCTCACCCGTAGTTCTACGTCCACTTTTTTGTTTTTTCTCAAAATGTTCTGCATGTTACTGCCTGCCTTTTGTGCCTGACAAAATTTTATCACAGGTAAACTACATTATCTGTATACTGCATAAAATAAATAAGGGTTTTGAATTTGAATTTGAATAATTTTGTCTGTCGTCTGGTGAAGGCCGTGTTATAAGAACTAATCACTACCCTGAGGTGACGTCAGACTGGGTAGTTGTAGACTGTGATCTAGAACAACAGTGGATGTTATCAAGACAGGGATTACGTCGGAAACCTTCGTTTCATTTCTTTTTCTTGAAGCAGATGTACAGGAGTGAGGATTATGTACACTCTGGAGTGTGGATAAATTAGACACATGTGCAACACTTGGGTATCTTTATTGTGGAAACGTTTCGCCACACAGTGGCTTCATCAGTCCTATACAGAGAAGAATGGTGAAGATCAGGAGTTTGAGGTAATCAGCCCCTCAGCCTGGAGTCGATGTGATCATTGCATCAGTCGTGAAAAGGTTAATGGACTGATTACATCAACTCAAGGCTGAGGGACAGATTTCCTCAAACTCCTTCTGATCTTCACCATTCTTCTTTGTATAGGACTGATAAAGCCACTGTGTGGCGAAACGTTTCACCGGTAAAGATACCCAAGTGTTGCACATGTGTCTAGTTGATCAACTTGTAGGTTTTCTGAACCATTTACGTACACCCTGGAATGTACACACTGAGCCTCAGTTCATTTACTGAATAAGAGATGCTATCCTCCCTTAGCTCAGCTGCAGAAGCTGTCACGATAATATCGGTATACAATACCGTCATGTGGATGAGTTAGATACATGTGTAACACGTGGGTAGCTTTATTATCGAAACGATTCGCCTGCTCTGCAGGCTTCTTCAGTCGAACACGCAGGTGACAAATATTGTACATAGCAGAAGCAGTGGAGAAGTAAAGATCACGTGATAAGTCCGTCAGTCTTGAAAAAAGTTTTGAGGTGGTCAGTCCCTCAACCTTGAGAGGTGTTAAGGTCTATAGTCTCGATCTCACTGATCGTTGCAAATCTTCACTTTCTCCAATTTCTTGATATGATTTACCAGGTGTGGCTTCCATGCTGGTGCTGCAAGATGGGCCTCTGATATGTTCTGTAAAATGACAGTGCACAAATAACCCGCACATAGGAGAAAGAAACTTTTGACGACGTTTCGGTCCGACTTGGACCATTAACCAGTAACTAGGGTGTCACTAGTTAATGGTCCAAGTAGGACCGAAACGTCGTCATAAGTTTCTCCTATATGCGGGTTATTTATGTATTGTTCTAGTCACGGTATTATGCCTTTTTGCTCTTTACAAAATGGCGACTTTAGAAGCTTTTGTGACCAAGAATGTCATCTCTCTAGTCTATTCTGAGGGCCATCGCTCCCGCGACCCGGACCCAGACCAGACCTTCTGGTCTGGTGACCTTTGACCTGGAATATTACCTGACCATCGTATTTACTATAAAAAGACAGGTCTTGGACCAAAAATGGGTAATCTGATAATATCAAAGTTTGAAAGAGAACATCGATCAGTTAGTGGCAGTTAAAGTGTCAGGAGCAGCCACCTGATTGGTGGATCCAGGCTGGGCCATTCATCTCCTGACCAATAGCGTAGCTGCTGATGGCTTGCACCTGATCAATGACCAATCAGGTGGACACATATGCCAATATCAATATCGATCTTACCTGTTCAGTATATAACGGCGAAAGTTGTTAATACATCGATAAGAATATGTATATATACATAAAGAACTGTTAGTATATATATATATATATATATATATATATATATATATATATATATATATATATATATATATAAACCAAATAGCTGTGAGTATACATACCAAGAGGCATATATGTGTATATACACAAAAATGTATACATGTGTATATGTTCACTTTGTAAATATGTACATAGTGTATATATACAGTTTATTTCAATCTCTATTTTAGGGATTAAAGTATTTTTAATGTGAGTCCACAGTCGATAGACTTCAAACCATGCA
>NC_091342.1:16642171-16647171 GCF_038502225.1 Cherax quadricarinatus
CACTACAACCACCACCACCACTATAACCACTACAACCACCACCACCACCACTATAACCACTACAACCACTACCACTACAACCACCACCACTACAACCACTACAACCACTCCCAACACCACCACTATAACCACTACAACCACTACCACCCCCACCACCACTATAACCACTACAACCACTCCCACCCCCACCACCACTATAACCACTACAACCACTCCCACCCCCACCACCACTATAACCACTACAACCACCACCACCACTATAACCACTACAGCCACTCCCAACCCCACCCCCACCACCACTATAACCACTACAACCACTACCACCACCACCACCACTATAACCACTACAACCACTACCACAACCACCACCACCACTATAACCACTACAACCACCACCACCACTATAACCACTACAACCACTACCACCACCACCACTACAACCACCACCACCACTATAACCACTACAGCCACTCCCAACCCCACCCCCACCACCACTATAACCACTACAACCACTACCACCACCACCACCACTATAACCACTACAACCACTACCACAACCACCACCACCACTATAACCACTACAACCCCCACCACCACTATAACCACTACAACCACTACCACCACCACCACCACTATAACCACTACAACCACTACCACAACCACCACCACCACTATAACCACTACAACCACCACCACCACTATAACCACTACAACCACTACCACAACCACCACCACCACTATAACCACTACCACCACCACCACCACTATAACCACTACAACCACTACCACCACCACTACAACCACCACCACTACAACCACTACCACTACAACCACCACCACCACTACCACCCCTCCCACCCCACCACAACCACTACAACCACTACCACCACTGCCACCACCACCACTATAACCACTACAACCACTACCACCACTACAACCACCCCCACCCCCACCACTATAACCACTACAACCACTACCACCACTATAACCACTACAGCCACTCCCAACCCCACCCCCACCACTATAACCACTACAACCACTACCACCACCACCACTGTAACCACTACAACCACCACTACCACCACTATAACCACTACAACCACTACCACCACCACCACTATAACCACTACCACCACCACCACTATAACCACTACCACCACCACCACTATAACCACTACAACCACTACCACCACCACTACAACCACCACCACCACTATAACCACTACAACCACTACCACCACTACAACCACTACCACCACTAAAACCACCACCACCACTACAACCACTACCACCCCTCCCACCCCACCACAACCACTACAACCACTACCACCACAACCACTACAACCACTACCACCACCACAACCACCACTACCACCCCCACCACCATCCCCACCACTACGACCACCACCACTACCACTCCCACCACCACTATAACCACTACAACCACTACCACCACTACCACCCTCACCACCACCACTACAACCACCACTACAACCACTACCACCCTCACCACCACTACAACCACTACCACCACCACTACAATCACTACAACCACTACCACCACTAACACCACCACTACTACCACCACCACTACAACCACTATTACAACCCAGGATTCGAAATGGCCTGTTATCCCGGGTGTAATGGGAGCAAAATAAACACAGCAGAAAAAGTTTAGACTTATATTATCCTTCACCAATTTAGAACAGCAATATGTACACTATGTACAGTGATAAGTATAGTGCACTCCACGGTAAGCAAGGCAGAAATAGAAGCCACAAGATAGCAGACCGTGCTTCAACCAGCTCTAGAATGGGAATGACAAGGGCAGACAGGAGAGCGGTACCCACATAACCTCTGCGATTGCCAAAACCATCTTCTTATTGGCTAGAACCTGGTCACTAGTTGAACGACGGGGCCCCATCATCAACTCTTAGCAACCTGGTTCGCTGGTTGGGGGAGATAGCCTGTAAATGAGAGTGTGTACATGTGCCGAACAAAGGTTACGTACTCTTTGCATGCCACACCCCCACCCCGAGAAGGCTCAGGATTAGGCTGTCACCTCCCAGGGTAACCGTGCCGCCATGGCACAAAATAATGGGACCGCCTTTCCTCTCCACCATCCAACTCTTAGAGCTCAGCTTTTCTCGTGACCAAAAGCCAAACCCTAAACTTAGAGTGAGACAGCAGTCAGACAGGCTAGCATAGGTCCAAGGTACAGGCGGACGGTAGCCCGCATCCCCTCACTAAAAAAAAACCCCACACCAGGGGATAAAAAAAAAGAGCGTGAAAAGGGGTTACCACAAATAACATCCTAACCTAAATAAAATATTATACTCTAGATAAAGAGTCTGCCAACATATTTTCTTTGCCGGCAATATATTTAATGGAAATATTATAGGGCTGCAGCCTTAGCGTCCAGCGCATAAGCCTTGTGTTGTGGTTCTTCACTACTTGATAATCAGAAAATTCAACGTCATTTAATACTGACGTAAATTCCTGTGCCTTACCCAATAATGCTGTATGAACCAACGATGCCCAATGCTGTTCCGGCCACCTCAAGGCTCGAGCCTGATTTTCGAAGCTTTCGAAAAATTGCTCTGGTTCGGCCTCATTGAAGCGGGGAACAAACTGTACTGCTTTCTGTAAACTAAAATTATTTACAGAATGCGAAAACTGCCTCCTTTCTCTTTCCCTATCATATTCTTCCCTTGCGAATGCTGTCTGTTCCCTAGTTTGCTCAAGATTGATTTTTGCCAGCTCAAGTGCCAACGACGCTGATTCACCCTGAGACAACCCAGCTGCACTATACTGACCATTTTGCTCCGTAGGTGTATCATCTTCCTCCTGCGAGAACATAGGAGTTTTTGCCCTAGCTCCCGTAGAGGGAGGAGTCTGATGTGCCATCTCTTCTTCTATAAGTTTGTCAGCAATCAGTGAACGCAGTTGCGCAGCTGTGAGAGTGCGTTTGTATTTAATGCCAATGGAACGAGCAATTTGCCAACAACGCTGTAGGGACAATTTAGGTAGGTTATGCAAAGTATATGCCGACACCAGACGTCTGACTCGTCTAGGTGGCATAAGTTATTCGCTATGCACAGTACGATTGCAGAATACCCCAACGTAACACGTTAATTTGCAGAACACGCTTAGCTATGCACAGTACGATTGCAGAATACGCATACAAGCAAAGCCGACTGCAAAATTCTCCACACCGAACAGGCTAGTAACAACTGACACGCAAAATGTGTAAAGCAATGCCAGACAGCTACACTGTTCTAGAAGATTGACCGTAGCGAAGCGAGCACACCGAACAAGCTAGTAGCGAGCTGTTGAACGATCACACAATAGCAAGGCTGATCATAAAGCAACTGACACGCAAAATTTGTAAAGCAATGCCAGACAGCAAGCTGCACAATGTTCCTGCTACGAGCTTCACCCTAAGCTCAACCGTTTCTCTAAGTCCAGCTCCAGCTCTCGGACAGGCTACCCATATTACAACCCAGGATTCCAAATGGCCTGTTATCCCGGGTGTAATGGGAGCAAAATAAACAGTAGAAAAAGTTTAGACTTATATTATCCTTCACCAATTTAGAACAGCAATATGTACACTATGTACAGTGATAAGTATAGTGCACTCCACGGTAAGCAAAGCAGAAATAGAAGCCACAAGATAGCAGACCGTGCTTCAACCAGCTCTAGAATGGGAATGACAAGGGCAGACAGGAGAGCGGTACCCACATAACCTCTGCGATTGCCAAAACCATCTTCTTATTGGCTAGAACCTGGTCACTAGTTGAACGGCGGGGCCCCATCATCAACTCTTAGCAACCTGGTTCGCTGGTTGGGGGAGATAGCCTGTAAATGAGGGTGTGTACATGCGCCGAATAAAGGTTACGTACTCTTTGCATGCCACAACTACCACCACTGCCACCACTACCACCACCACCACTACCACCACCACCACTACCACCACCACCACCACCACCACCACCACCACCACCACCACCACCACCACCACCACCACCACCACCACCACCACCACTACAACCACTACCACCACCACCACCACTACAACCACCACCACCACCACCACTACCACCACCACCACTGCCACCACCACCACTACCATCACTACCACCACTACTACCACCACCACCACCACCATCACCACTACAACCACTACAACCACCACCACCACCACCGCCACTATCACCACCACTCTCACCACCACTCTCACCACCACCAACCACCACCACCACCACCACCACCCCCCCCACCCCCCCCCACCCCCCCCACCCCCTACCTACCTACCTACCTACCTACCTGGAGGGCATTCCGGGGATCAACGCCTCCGCGGCCCGGTCCACGACCAGGCTTCCCGGTGGATCAGGGCCTGATCAACGAGGCTGTTACTGCTGGCCGCACGTAATCCAACGAACAAACCACAGCCCGGCTGATCCGGCACCGTCTTTAGGTATCTGTCCAGCTCCCTCTTGAAGACAACCAGAGGTCTTCCCGTAATGCTATTTATTGCTGGTGGGAGGTTGTTGAACAGTCTTGGGCCCCTGACACTTATTGTGTTTTCTCTTAGTGTACCAGTGACGCCCCTACTTTTCACTGGGGGTATGTTGCATCACCTGCCAAGTCTTTTGCTTTCGTATGGAGTGATTGCTGTGTGTATATTAGGGACCAATCCCTCCAGAATCTTCCAGGTGTAGATTATGATGTATCTCTTTCGCCTGCGCTCTAGTGAGTACAAGTCAAGTGCTTCCAGGCGCTCCCAGTAGTTAAGGTGTCTGATGGAGCTTATACGTGCAGTAAAGGCTCTCTGTACATTCTCTAGCTCTGCAATTTCACCTGCCTTGAATGGTGATGTTAATGTACAGCAGTATTCCAGCCTAGAAAGAACAAGTGATTTAAAAAGGATCATCATTGGCTTAGCATCTCTTGTCTTGAATGTTCTCATTATCCATCCTATCAGTTTCCTAGCAGATGTG
>NC_091342.1:16652171-16682171 GCF_038502225.1 Cherax quadricarinatus
AATTACGGTACTGATGTGTTAATGTTAAGAGTACTTCTTCCCCGTCCTGCCCTGCCTCCCACACATACCTGACTTACTATATGACATATCCAACCTGACGTCTTGGTTATATTGTTATGCTCAAGTTGTACAGATACGTGATACTATGATCAGTCATTCCCTTATACGTGTATACTGTGTATGTGTGTACTCACCAATTTGTGGTTGTAGGGGTCGACTCACAGCTCCCGGCCCCGTGTATGTGTGTGTGCACGTTTTTCTTGCCTTGCTTTGTGATGGAGAAATTTTTATAAACATTTAATTTCTTCAGTGTATGGGATAGGCTATTCTGAGAGATGGCAAGTCGCAAGTGATAGTAACTCCAGGTCTGCTGGAACACAAATTTTGACACTGCCGAACCGTTAATGGAATACTTGACCGCATCCTTATCGCTCGACTGAACTCTCCCAGCTCAGATTGACTTTTCAACACTGTGTATGTAAAACATCCTTTGTGATGGAATATGGCACTGCGTAATTAGTGACTGAATATGGCACTGCGTAATTAGTGATGGAATATGGCACTGCGTAATTAGTGATGGAATATGGCACTGCGTAATTAGTGGTTGAATATGGCACTGCGTAATTAGTGATGGAATATGGCACTGCGTAATTAGTGGTGGAATATGGCACTGCGTAGTGACTGAATATGGCACTGCATAATTAGTGATGGAATATGGCACTGCGTAATTAGTGACTGAATATGGCACTGCGTAATTAGTGATGGAATATGGCACTGCGTAATTAGTGATGGAATATGGCACTGCGTAATTAGTGGTGGAATATGGCACTGCGTAATTAGTGATGGAATATGGCACTGCGTAATTAGTGGTGGAATATGGCACTGCGTAATTAGTGATGGAATATGGCACTGCGTAATTAGTGATGGAATATGGCACTGCGTAATTAGTGATGGAATATGGCACTGCGTAATTAGTGATGGAATATGGCACTGCGTAATTAGTGACTGAATATGGCACTGCGTAATTAGTGATGGAATATGGCACTGCGTAATTAGTGATGGAATATGGCACTGCGTAATTAGTGATGGAATATGGCACTGCGTAATTAGTGATGGAATATGGCACTGCGTAATTAGTGGTTGAATATGGCACTGCGTAATTAGTGATGGAATATGGCACTGCGTAATTAATGATGGAATATGGCACTGCGTAATTAGTGATGGAATATGGCACTGCGTAATTAATGATGGAATATGGCACTGAGTAATTAGTGATAGATTATGATTGTCTAATTAGTGATGGAATATAACACTGTATAATTAGCGTATAAAATAGCCTAGCAGCACACTGCTGAGGTATCCAATTTTGCTAAATTAAAAAAAATCTACGATAGGACCATTAAGGTCATTATGGAAGTCTCTCTTTACATGAATTCCGCCTGTAATGCAGCTTAATACCTCCGCTCAAGCGCTCTCATATATCACCCTTAAAGCCACCTTGTTCACATTTCACCAAAAAAAAAAAAAAAATAAAAAATACTGAACATCCCATAAAATATTTTTTCCATTGTTAATTAGACCAAATCACAGCAGTATCATATCAACATAAACGTACATCACTTCCACTGATTGACGGAATGAGGTCAGAGAAGAGTTCAACCCGATCTAAATAACCATTGAGTTGAATAATGTCTAATTTTTTGCTTTACTGTGTAATAAATATCTTTGCTCGCTTATCTTCAAAAAAAATCATTAGGATAAGGTATAAAGGAAAGGACGAAGAATTATGAAATTCTCACAACACGCCATGTCGAAAAAGAGACAAATTACATCCAAAAATATTCGTTCGTAATGATGCAGATGTTTTCGCTCGAGCTTTGGACGACTTTAGTCGTTGATGCACATAGATTGACGACTTATTTCCTAAAAACGACCTTTAAAGTCGTTTTAGCTTTTAAAGTCTACGTTAAGTTGCTCCGACTTTGCTTTTAAAGTTGAGTTTAAATGAATATTAAATGTCTTAAACTTGCCTGGAGGTTTTATTAAAATTTGGAAATTTAGGCCTTACCTTAGAAACTGTGTCATCTTATCATAAATAATATTTTTTTTTTTAATTTTTATAAATAATATTTTTATAAAAAAAATTTATAAATAATATTTTTATAAAAAAAATTTATAAATAATATTTTTATAAAAAAATTATAAATATTTTTATAACAAATTTTTGTCTTCACCTTGAGGCTTCTTTCCGTGGGTTGTAACTTGGAGGGAGCGAAACATAGTGGGTTGTAACTTGGAGGTAGCGAAACATAGTGGGTTGTAACTTGGAGGGAGCGAAACATAGTGGGTTGTAACTTGGAGGGAGCGAAACATAGTGGGTTGTAACTTGGAGGGAGCGAAACATAGTGGGTTGTAACTTGGAGGGAGCGAAACATAGTGGGTTGTAACTTGGAGGGAGCGAAACATAGTGGGTTGTAACTTGGAGGGAGCGAAACATAGTGGGTTGTAACTTGGAGGGAGCGAAACATAGTGGGTTGTAACTTGGAGGGAGCGAAACATAGTGGGTTGTAACTTGGAGGGAGCGAAACATAGTGGGTTGTAACTTGGAGGGAGCGAAACATAGTGGGTTGTAACTTGGAGGGAGCGAAACATAGTGGGTTGTAACTTGGAGGGAGCGAAACATAGTGGGTTGTAACTTGGAGGGAGCGAAACATAGTGGGTTGTAACTTGGAGGGAGCGAAACATAGTGGGTTGTAACTTGGAGGGAGCGAAACATAGTGGGTTGTAACTTGGAGGGAGCGAAACATAGTGGGTTGTAACTTGGAGGGAGCGAAACATAGTGGGTTGTAACTTGGAGGGAGCGAAACATAGTGGGTTGTAACTTGGAGGGAGCGAAACATAGCGGGTTGTAACTTGGAGGGAGCGAAACATAGTGGGTTGTAACTTGGAGGGAGCGAAACATAGTGGGTTGTAACTTGGAGGGAGCGAAACATAGTGGGTTGTAACTTGGAGGGAGCGAAACATAGTGGGTTGTAACTTGGAGGGAGCGAAACATAGTGGGTTGTAACTTGGAGGGAGCGAAACATAGTGGGTTGTAACTTGGAGGGAGCGAAACATAGTGGGTTGTAACTTGGAGGGAGCGAAACATAGTGGGTTGTAACTTGGAGGGAGCGAAACATAGTGGGTTGTAACTTGGAGGGAGCGAAACATAGTGGGTTGTAACTTGGAGGGAGCGAAACATAGTGGGTTGTAACTTGGAGGGAGCGAAACATAGTGGGTTGTAACTTGGAGGGAGCGAAACATAGTGGGTTGTAACTTGGAGGGAGCGAAACATAGTGGGTTGTAACTTGGAGGGAGCGAAACATAGTGGGTTGTAACTTGGAGGGAGCGAAACATAGTGGGTTGTAACTTGGAGGTAGCGAAACATAGTGGGTTGTAACTTGGAGGGAGCGAAACATAGTGGGTTGTAACTTGGAGGGAGCGAAACATAGTGGGTTGTAACTTGGAGGGAGCGAAACATAGTGGGTTGTAACTTGGAGGGAGCGAAACATAGTGGGTTGTAACTTGGAGGGAGCGAAACATAGTGGGTTGTAACTTGGACGGAGCGAAACATAGTGGGTTGTAACTTGGAGGGAGCGAAACATAGTGGGTTGTAACTTGGAGGGAGCGAAACATAGTATAATGCATGTTGCAGGTAGAGGCAGCCTAGCCACTAGGGTAGCCTCTCGTGTTTAATAGCAGGAGGATCGCGCCTCCACTCTACCTTCTGTTAAATGACCCACAAGGGTTTAGCGTTTTATGTAATGATCAGTAATAGTAATAATAACTGCTCACTAAATTGTAGGTTAGCTGTGAATTGTTTGCAGCAGTGTGCATTGCAGTGATGCACAGTACCTCAAGGGAGGTGGTCTTGATACCGGGCTCTTGATTCAAGGAACTGGAGCTACCCTAGCATTGGATCAAATCTGCCTCCTATGTCCCAAGCACTGTTATGACCAGCATGATTGTAGGATGGTTAGGGGACTGCTAGGGGTAAGGTGTGCTAGGGGTTAAAGGGTGGTAAGGGAGTATCACTGCTACTTTACTGGCGCCGGTCCAAACAAGAGGAGGGTCCGTGCGTAGGGAGGGGAGAGCCCCAGTGGTGGAAGGGTTAGGGGGATTTGCGGGAGGGGGAAGAACCCATCGATTGCTGGAAACTTGAATACCCCTTCCCTGCCAGTCTTTCCCTTCCTTCCCTGCCAGTCTTCCCCTTCCCTGCCAGTCTTTCCCTTCCTTCCCTGCCAGTCTTCCCCTTCCTTCCCTGCTAGTCCCCCTTCCCTGGCAGTCCTCTCCTTCCCTGCCAGTCCTCTCCTTCCTTGACAATCCTCCCCTTCTCTAATACCCCTTGCAGCCGTCTTCTTCCCTTCCCTGCCGGCTTTCCCATTTTCTGCCAGGGATAACACTGTGTCATCCAGTGGGTTTTATCCAGGTATAACTCTTTTCGTTATCTTGATATCATCCAGACATAACACTTTTTGTTATAAAGGCATAACACTGGTGTCATCCAGGCATAACACTTGGTGTCACCCAGGCATAACACTTGGTGTCATCCAGGCATAACACTAATGTCATCCAGGCATAACACTTGGTGTCATCCAGGCATAACATTTGGTGTCATCCAGGCATAACACTGGTGTCATCCAGGCATAACACTGGTGTCATCCAGGCATAACACTGGTGTCATCCAGGCATAACACTGGTGTCATCCAGGCATAACACTGGTGTCATCCAGGCATAACACTGGTGTCATCCAGGCATAACACTGGTGTCATCCAGGTATAACACTGGTGTCATCCAGGCATAACACTGGTGTCATCCAGGCATAACACTTAGTGTCAGACTGACTTGTGTTAATGTGTGTGTTTCGAATACATGATAATATACATTTGGAAAATCCTAGAGGGATTAGTACCAAACTTGTGCACGAAAATCACTCCCTACGAAAGCAAAAGACTTGGCAGGAGATGCAACTTTCCCCCAATGAAAAGCAGGGGCGCCACGAGTACACTGAAAGGCAACACAATAAGTGTCAGGGGCCCAAGACTGTTCAACTGCCTGCCAGCATACATAAGGGGGGATTACCAATAGACCCCTGGCTGTCTTCAAGAAGCACTGGACAGGCATCTAAAGTCAGTACCTAACCAGCCGGACTGTGATTCGTATGTCAGTTTGCGTGCTGCCAGCAGTAACAGTCTGGTTGATCAGACCCTGATCCACCACGAGGCGTGGTCTCAGACCGAGCCGCGGGGGCGTTGACCCCCGAAACCCTCTCCAGGTAAACTCCAGGTGGGTGAAGGGCAGGTGGAGGTGAACAGTGGAGGGAGGGCTGGTTTTTTGAGGTATGGGCTGGTGGATGGTTGTGTGAGGAGATAGGAAAATAGGGATTGCGGTTGAGCTTGGGTAAGGTGGAGAGGATTGGTGGCGGGGATGGTGAGGAAAGGGCTGGGATATTCTAGGAGAGAGGGCGGAGCAAGTGGTGTGCTAGAGAGTGTACATGAGAGTACATGGGAAATATACTATTGTTGTACAAAAACGACATAAGATGCGTTTGGCTTGAGGGACTAACCACTCCCAACCCAGAGTGACGGACTGATCACTTTAAAGCTACCTCTGCTTCCATAGTTGTATTTGAACTTTATTCGACTGAATAAATTTGTTTTGCAGGCGAAATGTTTTGGCCATAAAGAAACCCAGGTGTTGCAAGTGTGTCTTGTTCATCAGTACTTAAGGAAAGATAGCAGAGGACTTGGAAGCTCACTCTAAGGTTGTCTGCCGAGAACTATCTACTTCTACCAATATTGACGACTATCATGTATTATCTTGGTGTGTGAGCCAAGGATAGAAAAAACGAGAATGTTTGGGTGAATTTGAGTGAGAGCGAGGAAATAAAGACAGTAATACCTGGAGGTTGTCTCGGGGATCAGAGCTCCCGCGGCCCGGTGTGTGACCAGGCCTATCGGTGGATCAAAGCTGATCAACCAGGCTATTGCTGCTGGCCGCACGCAAACCGGCGTACGAACCACAGTTCGGCTGATCAGGTACTTACTGACTTAGGTGCCTATCCAGCGCCTTCTTGAAGACAGCCAGGGGTCTATTTGTAATTCCCCTTATGTATACTAAGGAATGACGTTTATTAGTACAGCAAAACTTCAAAAATATTTTTAAAAATACATCCTGGAGAGGGGAAGACATAGCGTCATCTGCAGATAATACTGAAAAATGGGAGATCAGGTCACAGGTGGCGTCGTGTGGGTGGGGCCTTGTCAGGGGAAGGTCGGGAGATCAGGTCACAGGTTGTGTCGTGTGGGTGGGGCCTTGTCAGGGGAGGGTCGGGAGATCAGGTCACAGGTGGCATCGTGTGAGTAGGGCCTTGTCAGGGGGAGGGAGGGAGATCAGGTCGCAGGTGGCGTCGTGTGGGTGGGGCCTTGTCAGGGGGAGGGAGGGAGATCAGGTCGCAGGTTGCGTCGTGTGGGTGGGGCCTTGTCAGGGGAAGGTCGGGAGATCAGGTCACAGGTTGTGTCGTGTGGGTGGGGCCTTGTCAGGGGAGGGTCGGGAGATCAGGTCACAGGTGGCGTCGTGTGGGTGGGGCCTTGTCAGGGGAAGGTCGGGAGATCAGGTCACAGGTGGCGTCGTGTGAGTAGGGCCTTATCAGGGGAAGGTCGGGAGATCAGGTCACAGGTTGCGTCGTGTGGGTGGGGCCTTGTCAGGGGAGGGTCGGGAGATCAGGTCACAGGTGGCGTCGTGTGGGTGGGGCCTTGTCAGGGGAGGGTCGGGAGATCAGGTCACAGGTGGCGTCGTGTGAGTAGGGCCTTGTCAGGGGGAGGGAGGGAGATCAGGTCACAGGTGGCGTCGTGTGGGTGGGGCCTTGTCAGGGGAAGGTCACTAAGCAGTAGGTTATATATTTTGCACACCGCCAGTTGATCCTCTTTGTCGGGTTTAGTGAGCTTGTCATGAATCTCCGCCGTGAACAGTGTAATGAATCTTGAGCAAAATTCATGGAACTGTTTTGAAGCGTGGGTGTTCTATGGACAGTGTTAAATAGGTCATTACCAAATTTTATTATCGTGTGATGGGTGGAGACAGGCTCTTCAGATCGACTTCAAAATTTCAACACTGGTGTATCTTGCAAAAGAGAAGGTTGGTATATTTAATGGAGTGTATGCTGCCATTTTGCCACTTCTAATATTGAAATGGTATAATAATGCATTTCATTGCATTATTTGGGCTTGATGCTGGTTAGGGGCTTTTGATCCCAGGAACCGGACTTATTTTTCTCATTCCTGGATCCAATTTAAATTTTTCATATTCCGTTGGACCTCTGTGATCTCTATGGGTATAGCGCTTGTCTCTATTTACACTGTACCAATGGTGAACGGCATCAGTCTTTAGGGGCTGATGCAACGTATGAAATGAATAGAACGTTTCATGGTTTTTTGCTGTGTAGGTAAATTTTTTTTTGAAAATTAGACACATGTGCAACATGTGGGTATGTTTATTGCAAACGTTTCACCATCCAGTGGCTTTATCAATGCAAATTCTAGGACATAGGGACTGATTACCTCATCTTTTGTATATAGTTCTTCTGTCTTCTAATTGTCCTAGAATTTGTATTGATAAAGCCACTGGTTGGCGAAGCGTCTACAATAAAGATACCCAGATGTACACGTATCTTATTTTCATCTTGTTGGTATTGTATACCATTCTTGTACACAAATTTTGTTGGATTTTGTGCAGTAACTGGAAAGTTCATCTTCTGGTCAGTTTAAAACTTTGTGTTGATGTGTTTTCCTCAGAGGAAACAATGTCTTGATGTTAGGTTGTGTAAGTTATTATATGACAATTTGATTAACCAAACTTTTTTCTGTGAGGTAACTGGAAAATTTCTTTCCTGATCAGAAATAAGTCACAATGTTTAGTGTTATACGTAGATGTTATGTAAGTATAACATCTGTCCTGAAGACCATTGTTAAACAACTGTATGTTATGCGCACTAAGCTTGAAAAAATTCTTTGAATGTAGTCAGTCGTAATTACTTAGACTAAAGTTTGGATGATTTGGGCTTGTATAGGTCCTAATTGAAATATTGGTTTTCATGTGATAGTCTCTGAGTGTCGCATCTGATTAGCTTCAGCGCTTCCATCCTGATAACTTAATAATGTAATTTCTGAGCGGCTTCAGACTTAATGTGCTTGAGTGTTTTAGGATATTGGTCTTTTTGATCTCTTTGAAAGACTTGAATTAGATGAAATTTAATTTAATTTGATGAAGCATGAACCTCTGGTGCTAGAACTAGATAACTTTGATGAAGCATGAACCTCTGGTGCTAGAACTAGATAACTTTGATGAAGCATGAACCTCTGGTGCTAGAACTAGATAACTTTGATGAAGCATGAACCTCTGATGCTAGAACTAGATAACTTTGATGAAGCATGAACCTCTGGTGCTAGAACTAGATAACCTTGATGAAGCATGAACCTCTGGTGCTAGAACTAGATAACCTTGATGAAGCATGAACCTCTGGTGCTAGAACTAGATAACTTTGATGAAGCATGAACCTCTGGTGCTAGAACTAGATAACTTTGAGTAAGAGACATGAACCTCGGACACTAGAGGCAGATAACCTGCTGGGATATCACCCTCCAACCCTCATTCTCTCATTCTTTTAAAGTTTTTCCCTCTCGTCTGCCTCTCCAAGAATTGACGTTTCTCTCTCTCTCTCTCTCTCTCTCTCTCTCTCTCTCTCTCTCTCTCTCTCTCTCTCTCTCTCTCTCTCTCTCTCTCTCTCTCTCTCTCTCTATTTCTGTCTGTCTGTCTCGGTCTCTCCCTCTCTCATTCTCTTTCTCTCTTTATTCTCTTTTCTCCCTTTCCCCTCTATCGTTTCCATCCCTTCCTCCCTCCAGACTCTGGTAGCTGAGTTTGTGACCCCCGACGCTGGGTTACCGTAGTTTGGTTACTGGATTTGAGTATCATGAGTGTCTAAAAAGCCAGCAACTCTCTTTCTGTTAAAATAATGGAAGATTTTCCCATTTCCTAAAAATTTGCTGTGACTTATAAGCTTCTGACTTGACAGTAATAATGACTCTGATTTGAAACTAATAATGATGATTTGAAACTAATAATGATGATTTGAAACTAATGATGATTTGAAACTAATAATGATTCAGATTTGGACATGGAATTGTTTTGATAATTTGTGATTATATCTGCAACGCAAGTAATCACATTAATCGTTCATTGATATTAATAATAGACAGTTGTGAAGTCAGTTGATGACTGCAATGGAGGCAGCAAATTAATGATGTTTTTTTGATTAGATTACTGAATAACCCATATCTGTCAGTGTTCTGTCAATCATTTAACTCAACGTCTCTGTATTATCTTTCAATTTTCTGTCAGTTCTTCTGAGTTAGCCATATATAGATCGCCTCTCCTCTGTGTACATTCTCCAGTTCTTCTCCCCTCTCTCCCTCCCCCCCACATTCCCTTCATGCCCCCTTCATCATTGTTTCTCACCCTCCCCTTCAAAAACCCTTGTCGTGGATGAAGGGCTCTTGATCTGAGAAGCTGCAGTTGATTCTTTATTCTTAGAGACAGACCTGAACACTCCGCCATATCCGTCTCTTCACTGGAGATTTTGCATTCCTGGGTGATGGAATATGACAGGGTAATATAACCTTGGTGCTCACTCTGTAGCTGTCATAAAATATCCCAGCAACACTTTGTTCATGTATTCAGTTTTTGCTAAATAAGATATTTTATATTACATTGGGATGATTTATGTTTTCAATTTATGATTTTGATGGAATTATGGATACTGTTTGTACAATGCGATTAATGGACAGGGAATTGTTTATGACTGCAGTGTGGTGATATTTTTTTCATGTGACGGCAGATTTGCCACCGCAGTGACGGTAAAGTCGGTAATAATGATCAATTTTCTTATAGATGACAGAAAATTGTCAATGAAATTAACTTTTTATGCTCAAAAATCCGAATAACTAAACCGTTCAAATTATACATATCGTACAAATTATATATATCTTTTCAAATTATACAAATCAATACCGTTCCTGAAGGTAAGAGACTTGAGATGCGACCTCACCCTTGCCACGACCTTCAGAACTTACCATTGCTAGAGGTATGAGGTATGATCTCTGAACAGTGTTGATCTGGGAAGACATTGAGGTATCTTGATCAGTGGTGAGCACACAGCAGCTGCTGCTGCTGCTGCTGCTGCTGCTGCTGCTGATGCCTGTCTTACATGCTTCTAGACGCTGCTGTTGCTTATATGTATAAGTTTCTTTTGTGGTAATAAATTGAATAATAATATATTAGTTTTTTGTTTTTCTTCTTCTTCTTCTTCTTCTTCTTCTTCTTCTTCTTCTTCTTCTTCTTCTTCTTCTTCTTGCATCATTGATAGATTATTATAACAGTCAATACTGCAATAACAATAGTAATGTAATTTAATTCTTGCTTTATTAAACATTTATCATCATATTACTTCTGATATTATTATCTTTGTTACACAGCAGTTGTGTGATTGTCAGGGACATTACACACACACAATAATACAAGAAGAGTGAATGATGCGTCTTTAAGACCATCACCAGTAAGTGTCTACAACAACAAATGAGTTCACTCACAACACTGAATAATAAATAGCATCTTAATATACTAGACGAGTGTATGTTATTATGAAGGTTTATATATGGGAAAAAGAGTGAGTGGTGCACTTAAGAGTCTGTGGAGACAAAGAACTTTGTCCTTGGAGGCAAAGAGGGGAATGTATGAGAGTATAGTTTTACCAACACTCTTATATGGGTGTGAAGCATGGGTGATGAATGTTGCAGCGAGGAGAAGGCTGGAGGTAGTGGAGATGTCATGTCTGAGGGCAATGTGTGGTGTGAATATAATGCAGAGAATTCGTAGTTTGGAAGTTAGGAGGAGGTGCGGGATTACCAAAACTGTTGTCCAGAGGGCTGAGGAGGGGTTGTTGAGGTGGTTCGGACATGTGGAGAGAATGGAGCGAAACAGAATAACTTCAAGAGTGTATCAGTCTGTAGTGGAAGGAAGGCGGGGTAGGGGTCGGCCTAGGAAAGGTTGGAGGGAGGGGGTAAAGGAGGTTTTGTGTGCGAGGGGCTTGGACTTCCAGCAGGCATGCGTGAGCGTGTTTGATAGGAGTGAATGGAGACAAATGGTTTTTAATACTTGACGTGCTGTTGGAGTGTGAGCAAAGTAACATTTATGAAGGGGTTCAGGGAAACCGGCAGGCCGGACTTGAGTCCTGGAGATGGGAAGTACAGTGCCTGCACTCTGAAGGAGGGGTGTTAATGTTGCAGTTTAAAAACTGTAGTGTAAAGCACCCTTCTGGCAAGACAGTGATGGAGTGAATGATGGTGAAAGTTTTTCTTTTTCGGGCCACCCTGCCTTGGTGGGAATCGGCCAGTGTGATAATAAAATAAATTTTAAACAGGTAGTTATGTGTATTGCAAACATGTGTAACTTATACAATGTAAATATATGCATAAGTTTGTTGATCACTTCATATGATGTGTGTGTGTGTGTGTGTGTGCTCACCTATATGTGGTTGCAGGGGTCGATACACAGCTCCTGGCCCCGCCTCTTCCCAGCTCGCTACCAGGTCCATTCTCTCCTGACTCCAGGAGCCTTACCGTACTTTTTCTTACTGTTAGTGTGTGTGTGTGTGTGTGTGTGTGTGTGTGTGTGTGTGTGTGTGTGTGTGTGTGTGTGTGTGGAAACTAAGACTAGGAGGCAGTAGTGTTTTGTTCGTCAGGAAACAAGAGTTTCTATTGAATATATATATTTCCTGGTATTATTTTTCTAGAGGTATGCTGGGGTGGTGGACGTTGTGTTGAGTGGACACTCGCTCTATCACTTGGTAATAGAAACCTGTCTATTTCGTTTCCCTTCCCCTTACTCTTTGTTTTACCAGTCTGTTATGTCTTGAAGGGTTTTCGTTAATGCTCCTTTTTACCCAGTCTTTGATGTTTTTTTCTTTTTTGCCCTTCATTGCTTTTATTTTCCAGTTTCATATTTTCCTGTTCTTTCTGCATATCTACCTTTCCCTGAATTTTCAACCTTTTTCTGGCATTTTCTCGTATTTACCCATCTTTCATTGTCACGTTACTTATCTAGATCTTGTTGGTCTCTCCCCATTAATGCTCTTCTTATCCTCGCCTCTTCTCTATCACCTTCCATCTTTCTCCGTTATTTCGATGCGTCTTAACATTATTCTTTCATATTTTTGTCTGTCATTCCGTAACCTTTCATGCTCTGTTAGTATATGTTCTTATTCGTATTTCCACCTTATTTTTTTCTATTTTCCTGCTGTTTAATGTTTTTTTATTTATGTTGCTTCATTCCTATGTTTTCTTGTTTTTGTTCTGTTGCTGTTATTCTTATATTTTGTTATTTTTCTATTTTTTTTCCTTCTCTCTTGTGTTCTTGCGCCTCTGTTACCTTTGTGTCTCTCTCACCTTTGTCCCTCTCTTACCTTTGTCCCTCTCTTACCTTTGTCCCTCTCTTACCTTTGTCCCTCTCTTACCTTTGTCCCTCTCTTACCTTTGTCCCTCTCTTACCTTTGTCCCTCTCTTACCTTTGTCCCTCTCTTACCTTTGTCTCTCTTTTACCTTTGTCCCTCTCTTACCTTTGTCCCTCTTTTACCTTTGTCCCTCTCTTACCTTTGTCCCTCTCTTACCTTTGTCCCTCTCTTACCTTTGTCCCTCTCTTACCTTTGTCCCTCTCTTACCTTTGTCCCTCTCTTACCTTTGTCCCTCTCTTACCTTTGTCCCTCTCTTACCTTTGTCCCTCTCTGACCTTTGTCCCTCTCTTACCTTTGTCCCTCTCTGACCTTTGTCCCTCTCTTACCTTTTCACTTCTCTTCCACCATTTCCGAGCTTTCCTGCTTAAAAATGTCGATATATTTTTCAGTTTCATATTTTTTTTCAAGGGTTTCCTGAGAAATGTCAAATGTATTTTTCTTCTTGTACAAGAGGGATTTTGATAGGATGGAAGGCTGAGGGTGTGTGATTGAAAGTCAAGCCACTAAGTTGTTTACCTCGTGCAACTTATAATGTGACCTTTGTTCCTCTCAAATTGTCTGTTTGGACGGCCAAGAGCTTGTTCAAGTTGCTGGATCTGCAGTTATCTTGTATGTATGTGTGCGCGCGACCTTACACGTTCCTGTGTGAGAATGTTTGTATATTCTAGCTAACTGTACCCTTGAGGATGTGTATAGGCATTGTGTACGTGGGTGTTCCTGTGTATATGATTGTATGAATGTGTATATGTACTTTTGGGTGTGCATTCTAGCCATATAATAACCCTCAGGATGTACTCACCTAATTGTACTACTCACCTAATTGTGGTTGCAGGGATCGAGACTCAGCTCCTGGCCCCGCCTTTTCACTGAACGCTACTAGGTCCTCTCCCTGCTCCCTGAGCTTTATCATACCTCGTCTTAAAGCTATGTATGGTTCCTGCCTCCACTACATCACTCGCCAGACTGTTCCACTTCCTGACCACTCTATGACTGAAGAAATACTTCCTAACATCCCTGTGACTCATCTGCGTCTTCACCTTCCAAGAGTGACCCCTCGTTTGTGTCCCCTCTCAGGAACATCTTGTCTCTGTCCACCTTGTCTATTCCACACAGTATTTTGTATGTCGTTATCATGTCTCCCCTAACCCTCCTGTCCTCCAGTGTTGCCAGGCCGACTTCCCTTAATCTTTCTTCATAGGGCATTCCCCTTAGCTTCGGAACTAACCTTGTCGCAAACCTTTGCACTTTCTCTAATTTCTTAACGTGCTTGACGCGGTGCGGGTTCCAAACTGGTGCTGCATACTCCAGTATGGGCCTGGTGTACAGTGTCTTGAAAGATTCCTTACTTGGGTATCGGAACGCTAATCTCAGGTTTGTCAGGCGCCCATATGCTGCATCAGTTATCTGGTTGGTGTGTGCTTCCGGAGAAATACTCGGTGGCTCTGGTGGCCTGGTGGTTAACGCTCTCGCTTCACACGGTGAGGGCCTGGGTTCGATTCCCAGCCAGAGTAGAAACATTGGACGTGTTTCTTTCCGCCTGTTGTCTATGTTCCCCATCAGTAAAATGGGTACCTGGGTGTTAGTCGACTGGTGTGGGTCGCATCCTGGGACACTGACCTAAGGAGGCCTGGTCACAGACCGGGCCGCGGGGGCGTTGACCCCCGGAACTCTCTCCAGGTAAACTCTCTCCAGGTAAACCCCAAGATCTTTCTTCTTGAGTGAGGTTTGCAGTCTTTGGCCACCTAACCTATACTCTGTCTGCGGTCTTCTTTGCCCTTTCCCGATCTTCATGACTTTACATTTGGCGGGGTTGAATTCAAGAAACCAGTTGCCGGACCAGGTGTCCAGCCTGTCCAGGTCTCTGAGGTCCTGCCTGATCCTCATCTGATTTAATTCTCCTCATTAACTTCGCATCATCTGCGAACAGGGACACTTCTGAGTCTATCCCTTCCATCATGTCATTCACATATACATGCGTACATGTTTGTGTGTGTGTGTGCGTGCGTGCGTGCACGCGAAGGCCTCAAGTAATCAGTGCTGCAATAAAATCCTTAAGAAACTCTTAGGGAGCCATTGAGCGACTCATCATATAAGAAAGACACTCATGTCAGGGGATTGTTTTCCAGACGAATGAACTGACAACGTCAGCTCCCCCTCCCCGGCGCTGGGTTAACTTAAAGTGGTGGTGAGGTTTGAGTGGTTTGTACCTAGGGGGAGTTGGCTTCTCACAGAGGAGTACCACTCTCCCCATAGGGTACCACACTCTCCACAGGGTGCTTCTGTTTACACAAGGTGCTATTGTTCCAACAAGGTGCTGCTACTTCCACAGGGTGCTACTGTTCCTGTAGGAACAGCAGCACCCCATCTCTCAGCATAAATGGCTGGGATTTCTTCCCTTTCGTCTAAATTTACTGACATGCCGATGACATGGACCTAATTATGGATATAGATCGTTGAATACCAAAAATAGACTGATTAGTTTGACTGCTTTGTGATTGATGTAATATGAGAGCAAATTGGTCATGACCGTAACAAGGTGGTAATGCTGAGTGTAAATTTGATAATTTTAGAAGCGGAAGTTGATTAAAGATCTGAATAACCAAACAGTTGTATTGATTTATAAATAAAAACATCGACACAGAAACTAAAGATCTATAATTGGAATACATTTAATACATCTGCTGTAGCAGTGTAGATATACACTTTGGATATTTAATAAATTTAGAACAATAAAATAAACTTTACCGTGGTTAACAGTACCTAATTAGCTATACCGTGGCTAACAATCCTTAACTATAGCGTGGTTAACAGTCCTTAATTAGCTATATCGTGGCTAACAATCCTCAATTAACCAACTATTTTTTTTTGGTAGACAGCCAGACCAGCTCTGTGTGTGCGTCCAGACTTGGCACTGGTCCAGGACCCTCCCAGACCTTTTTTCAAAATTTCCTCTCTGAAATGTGGATTAGTAGTGAATAATAAATGAAGAGTGTATAAACTTGAATGAGGTTGAGGAGAGAGAGTGAGAAAGAGAGAGAGAGAGAGGGAAGAGCAGCACAGTAGACGAACATGATGTTGACAAATGACCACACCAGACAGTCTCAGGGAGTTCATCTTCGTTTGTGAGGGAGGGCAGCCCACCTCCCTGTTGTGTGTGAGGGAGGGCAGCCCACCTCCCTGTTGTGTGTGAGGGAGGGCAGCCCACCTCCCTGTTTTGTGTGAGGGAGGGCAGCCCACCTCTCTGTTTTGTGTGAGGGAGGGCAGCCCACCTCCCTGTTGTGTGTGAGGGAGGGCAGCCCACCTCCCTGAGGGAGGGCAGCCCACCTCCCTGTTTTGTTTGAGGGAGGGCAGCCCACCTCCCTGTTTTGTTTGAGGGAGGGCAGCCCACCTCCCTGTTTTGTGTGAGGGAGGGCAGCCCACCTCTGTTTTGTGTGAGGGAGGGCAGCCCACCTCTGTTTTGTGTGAGGGAGGGCAGCCCACCTCTGTTTTGTGTGAGGGAGGGCAGCCCACCTCCCTGTTGTGTGTGAAGGAGGGCAGCCCACCTCCCTGTTTTGTGTGAGGGAGGGCAGCCCACCTCCCTGCCCACCTCCCTTTGTGTGAGGGAGGGCAGCCCACCTCTCTGTTTTGTGTGAGGGAGGGCAGCCCACCTCCCTGAGGGAGGGCAGCCCGTTGTTTTGTGTGAGGGAGGGCAGCCCACCTCCCTGTTTTGTGTGAGGGAGGGCAGCCCACCTCCCTGTTTTGTGTGAGGGAGGGCAGCCCACCTCTCTGTTTTGTGTGAGGGAGGGCAGCCCACCTCCCTGTTGTGTGTGAGGGAGGGCAGCCCACCTCCCTGTTTTGTGTGAGGGAGGGCAGCCCACCTCTCTGTTTTGTGTGAGGGAGGGCAGCCCACCTCCCTGTTGTGTGTGACCTCCCTGTTGTGTGTGAAGAAGGGCAACCCACCTCCCTGTTGTGTGTGAGGGAGGGCAACCCACCTCCCTGTTGTGTGTGAGGGAGGGCAGCCCACCTCCCTGTTGTGTGTGAGGGAGGGAAGCCAACCTCCCTGTTTTGTGTGAGGGAGGGCAGCCCACCTCCCTGTTGTGTGTGAGGGAGGGCAGCCCACCTCCCTGTTTTGTGTGAGGGAGGGCAGCCCACCTCCCTGTTGTGTGTGAAGAAGGGCAACCCACCTCCCTGTTGTGTGTGAAGAAGGGCAGCCCACCTCCCTGTTTTGTGTGAGGGAGGGCAGCCCACCTTCCTGTTGTGTGTGAGGGAGGGCAGCCCACCTCCCTGTTGTGTGAGGGAGGGCAGCCCACCTCCCTGTTGTGTGTGAGGGAGGGCAGCCCACCTCCCTGTTTTGTGTGAGGGAGGGCAGCCCACCTCCCTGTTGTGTGTGAGGGAGGGCAGCCCACCTCCCTGTTGTGTGTGAGGGAGGGCAGCCCACCTCCCTGTTGTGTGTGAGGGAGGGCAGCCCACCTCCCTGTTCTGTGTGAGGGAGGGCAGCCCACCTCCCTGTTGTGTGTGAAGGGCAGCCCACCTCCCTGTTTTGTGTGAGGGAGGGCAGCCCACCTCCCTGTTGTGTGTGAAGGGCAGCACACCTCCCTGTTTTGTGTGAGGGAGGGCAGCCCACCTCCCTGTTTTGTGTGAGGGAGGGCAGTCCACCTCCCTGTTGTGTGTGAGGGAGGGAAGCCCACCTCCCTGTTTTGTGTGAGGGAGGGCAGCCCACCTCCCTGTTGTGTGTGAGGGAGGACAGCCCACCTCCCTGTTTTGTGAGGGAGGACAGCCCACCTCCCTGTTGTGTGTGAGGGAGGGCAGCCCACCTCCCTGTTGTGTGAGGGAGGGCAGCCCACCTCCCTGTTGTGTGAGGGAGGGCAGCCCACTTCCAGTTGTGTGAGGGAGGGCAGCCCACCTCCCTGTTTTGTTTGAGGGAGGGCAGCCCACCTCTCTGTTTTGTTTGAGGGAGGGCAGCCCACCTCCCTGTTGTGTGAAGGAGGGCAGCCCACCTCCCTGTTGCGTGTGAGGAAGGGCAGCCCACCTCCCTGTTTTGTGTGAGGGAGGGCAGCCCACCTCCCTGTTGCGTGTGAGGGAGGGCAGCCCACCTCTCGGTTGTGTGTGAGGGAGGGCAGCCCACCTCCCTGTTGTGTGTGAGGAAGGGCAGCCCACCTCCCTGTTTTGTGTGAGGGAGGGCAGCCCACCTCCCTGTTGCGTGTGAGGGAGGGCAGCCCATCTCTCGGTTGTGTGAGGGAGGGCAGCCCACCTCCCTGTTGCGTGTGAGGGAGGGCAGCCCACCTCCCTGTTGTGTGAAGGAGGGCAGCCCACCTCCCTGTTGCGTGTGAGGAAGGGCAGCCCACCTCCCTGTTTTGTGTGAGGGAGGGCAGCCCACCTCCCTGTTGCGTGTGAGGGAGGGCAGCCCACCTCTCGGTTGTGTGTGAGGGAGGGCAGCCCACCTCCCTGTTGTGTGTGAGGAAGGGCAGCCCACCTCCCTGTTTTGTGTGAGGGAGGGCAGCCCACCTCCCTGTTGCGTGTGAGGGAGGGCAGCCCATCTCTCGGTTGTGTGAGGGAGGGCAGCCCACCTCCCTGTTGCGTGTGAGGGAGGGCAGCCCACCTCCCTGTTGCGTGTGAGGGAGGGCAGCCCACCTCCCTGTTATGTGTGAAGGAGGCGGCCCACCATACAGTTGTGAGGGAGGGGAGTCCACCAACATACGTTGCGAGAGAGAGCGGTCCAATGTGTTGTTGTGAGGGAGAGTGGTCCACTATGTTATTGCGTGGGAGAGCGGTCCACTGTGTTGTGAGGGAGAATGGTCCACTATGTTGCGTGGGAGAGCGGTCCACTGTGTTGTGAGGGAGAATGGTCCACTATGTTGTTGCGTGGGAGAGCGGTCCACTGTGTTGTTGTGAGGGAGAGTGGTCCACTGTTGTTGCGTGGGAGAGCGGTCCACTGTGTTGTTGTGAGGGAGAGTGGTCCACTATGTTGTTGCGTGGGAGAGCGGTCCACTGTGTTGTTGTGAGGGAGAATGGTCCACTATGTTGCGTGGGAGAGCGGTCCACTGTGTTGTTGTGAGGGAGAGTGGTCCACTGTTGTTGCGAGGGAGAGTGGTCCACTGTGTTGTTGCGAGGGAGTTCGGTCCACTGTGTTGTTGCGAGGGAGAGTGGTCCACTGTGTTGTTGCGAGGGAGTTCGGTCCACTGTGTTGTTGCGAGGGAGAGTGGTCCACTGTGTTGTTGCGAGGGAGTTCGGTCCACTGTGTTGTTGCGAGGGAGAGTGGTCCACTGTGTTGTGAGGGAGAGCGGTCCACTGTGTTGTTGTGAGGGAGAGCTTTCCACTGTGTTGTTGTGAGGGAGAGCGGTCCACTGTGTTGTTGTGAGGGAGAGTGGTCCACTATGTTGTTGCGTGGGAGAGCCGTCCACTGTGTTGTTGTGAGGGAGAGTGGTCCACTGTGTTGTTGTGAGGGAGAGTGGTCCACTATGTTGTTGCGTGGAAGAGCGGTCCACTGTGTTGTTGTGAGGGAGAGTGGTCCACTGTGTTGTTGTGAGGGAGAGTGGTCCACTATGTTGTTTCGTGGGAGAGCGGTCCACTGTGTTGTTGTGAGGGAGAGCGGTCCACTGTGTTGTTGTGAGGGAGAGCTTTCCACTGTGTTGTTGTGAGGGAGAGCGGTCCACTCTGTTGTTGTGAGGGAGAGCGGTCCACTCTGTTGTTGTGAGGGAGAGCGGTCCACTCTGTTGTTGTGAGGGAGAGCGGTCCACTCTGTTGTTGTGAGGGAGAGCGGTCCACTCTGTTGTTGTGAGGGAGAGCGGTCCACGTCTCTGATAATAAGCCTCACTTGTTCCTTTTGAATCGCAGACAACATCCAGTCGAGATATGAAGGTGTACACAGCATGGACACGTCCTGTAGCAGTAATACAAGGTACTCAAGACATACATTATGTCCATGTTCTCTATCCTTAGCTGACATACAAATGTATGTATATCAGCCATGGACGCCATGGGTGTCGCTGAAGGATGTAGAAAGTAAAGTTCTGACTTATGTTACATTATAAAACAAATAACAAAGAAACACAATTCCGTGACTGGAACAGTACACAAATATCTCGCACATGGGAGAGAGAGGAGCTTACGACGACGTTTCGGTCACACTTGGACCATTTACAAAAACACAATATGTAAATGGTCCAAGTCGGAGTGAAACGTCGTCGTCAGCTCCTCTCTCCTATGTGCGGGTTATATGTGTAGATTATACAGGTTTTTGTACTACCTATGAAACAAGATTCGTTTTAACAGGGTTACATAATATTGATGTAAGTTCTCAACCAGTAAGAACAAAAGGCTTAAGAAATTTCATTTGTCAAATTTAAGAAAGCAGAGCAATGAACTGGGAGATCACGATATTTTAAGCATTGAAAATAATAACTGCAGCATTCACAGCTGTAGTCAAAATATAGTAAAATATATATTAGTGTCGACTTTCAAAAGTTGAATAATTTGTCACATGTGGATACCTAGCCACTTACAGGTATATAGGAAATCCTTTGCTTTGATACCGTGAAGGGCTCTTGATCCAAGTAATTACAGTTAGCCTTTGGAGCAAATACCATATCTTCCTAATTTCCAGATGTTATGTACCTAGTACAGTTTAGTGTTTCCACGTGAATATAATCTACGTTGTCCATAATTTCTATCGCATTTACTTTTTCTGATTTCTTAAGGTGAATAGTATCTTTCCTTAATTCATGGTATAACTTTACAAATCTTTGAGGACAACGCCAGCACAAGTGTCATCAAATATTTAAGTTATACCATAAATTAAGGAAAGATCCTAATCTTCACCTTACGAAATCAGACAAAGCAAATGCGATAGTAATTATGGGCAAGGTAGATTATAGGGGGAAAATAAACATGATATTAAGAGACAATGGAACTCATGCGCATCTTAAGCTAAGAGACAGTGACTTCCAACTCTTGGCTTTCTTGTTATCGGATTCCTTTGGAGAATGACTAAAAACATCACAACATTCAATGTTAATACTCAATTATCTCAATAAACTCGCATGCCATTCAGGCAGAAACGTGCTCCAGCAACCTTCAGTAGATTGAAAATTAAGACACATGTGCAACATCTGGGTATCTTTATTGTAGACGTTTCGCCATCCAGTGGCTTTATCAATACAAATTCTAGGATATAATTTGAAGAGAGTATAACTGATGATGGTATACTCAGGCTTAGAAGCTTCATCAGTGTTGCTATACATGGATGATATAATTTGTGATAGATATTCAAAGAATATGTTTGCTCATTACATTCTTAATCCACTCTCATCTCGCCCTCTCTGTCCACTCAGGGTGCCCCGTGACCTGGTGGCAAAAGCTCTCGCTTCTCACGGTGAGGGCCCGGGTTCGATACATGGCGAAGGGGTGGAAACATTGGACGTGTTTCCTAACACCGGTTGTCTATGTTCATCCATCAGTAAAATGGGTACCTGGGTGTTAGTCGACTGGTGTAGGTCGCATCCTGGGACAAAACTGACCTAATTTGCCCGAAATGCTCAGCATAACAAGCGGCTTTCTATATAGTAGTATGTCATTGATGTCAACTAGGCCTGTATACCATGTGCGTGTACTTGTAGTAAATAAAGATATTATTATTATTATTATTATTATTATTATATATATATATATATATATATATATATATATATATATATATATATATATATATATATATATATATATATATATATATATATATATATATATATTATGCCGCCTCTTACCACATCCACACCACGTCTTGCCTCATTTTCAAACACTTCCCTACACCCCTCTCTCATTATCCACATCTCTTACAATAACTGCACCGTCTCTCACACTAACAATATCCCCTCTAACACTAACCACAGCCGCTTCTCACTAAGCACACCCCCCCACTCATATTATTACCCCATGTAACATAGCCATTACTAGTGCTGGAACGATGTTAAATTTTTTTACTGATACCAATACTCAATTTCAGACCAATACCGATACCATCTAAATTAGATAATACTCATTGATATCTGTACCTATTGATACTGACACAGATTCCCATGCTCAATTTAATATTGATACCTCAACCAAAATTAGCTCATGTCTATCGATACCAATACTTTGGCACACCCATTCCCATTACCCCTCACCACCAATCTTCCAATGGAAATCAAGGGGCCCCAATGGAAATAAGTCACTTTGATTTTTTTGCCGTTATCCTAGGTAATTTAAACACATATTATTATGTATAATTGTATTTAGGTACATCTGTACCTAAATAACCTTCCACGTACACCCACGGACTAAGTAAGTAAGTAAGTAAGTTTATTCAGGTATACACAAATACAGTTACATAGAATTATCATACATAGCAGCATATGTGTAGAGAACCTGGGATAACCCAAAAAAGTCAGAGTACATATAGTATACTTCGTTCATATCCACTCACACCCTCTCTTTACTCCTGTTATGTTCACAGTTTGGTGTTCATCATCTATCGCGCAAAAAAAAGCAAACAAGAGGACTCGCTGATGGAAAGGAAATTGTGTTAAGGCCACAAATTGATCAGTCTGCGCTGAAAGGCAGCTGGAAGAGAATGGGAGTCCATCCAAGGAGCGAGAGGAACTGCGTAGAGTTTTTATTTTGTATTTAGCAAAATTAAACACAACTTTAGTTTTTTAATCCACTGGCCGTTTTCCACCAAGACAGGGTGACGCAGCGTAAGGACGCACATTCACCATTAACCATCCGATAACTGTCTTTCCAAAAGTGCATGGACATCACAACTCAGAAGACCTTCCTACCTGCAGCATCACCAACCTTCCTTCGTAGTGCAGGCACTGTACTACCTACCAAGCGAACTTAATCTAGCTAAACGGTTTAGGTGACTCCTCCCATAAATATTGCCTTGCTTACACTCCAGCAGCAAACCAACTCATAAAAGCCATTTGTCTTTACTCCCATTTATCACGCCGTTGAATTTACAGGCTAAGAGCTATTATCTTAACTCATTTCAAAGCTCATCCATGTCTACCTAGAGAGATTTCCGGTGGTCAGCGCCCTGGGAAATAACCCACAACAGTTGGCTAATAACTAGGTAACTAGTTACTGCTAAGTCAACAGGGGCAACAAGTGTAAGGAAATATGCTCAACGTTCCCATTCGTGAGAGAATTGAACACTGGTCCTTTATTTGTGAGCTGAATTTGCTACTTATTGAACCGCAGGCTGAGGAAAAACACCAGTTTAGTGGTGACAACAGATGTCTTTATTTTAATAATGTACACATGGAGCTTGAGAGTAGAGTGGCGAGTGCGTGTGATGTGGTGTGATGATCACAGTGTGACAACTTTAGCTGAGCACTCCTCCAGGCGGAGAGCAGAGACCATGCCCACCTTGGCATGGCAGCCAATTATATTTGGATTATCAGTGAATTCCTCATCTTAAGTTCATGATAATTTGGTGTATGGTGGTGTAGTTTGTGGGTTGGTGGCGGTGTAGTTTGTGGGTTGGTAGTGGTGTAGTTTGTGGGTTGGTAGTGGTGTAGTTTGTGGGTTGGTAGTGGTGTAGTTTGTGGGTTGGTAGTGGTGTAGTTTGTGGGTTGGTAGTGGTGTAGTTTGTGGGTTGGTAGTGGTGTAGTTTGTGGGTTGGTAGTGGTGTAGTTTGTGGGTTGGTAGTGGTGTAGTTTGTGGGTTGGTAGTGGTGTAGTTTGTGGGTTGGTAGTGGTGTAGTTTGTGGGTTGGTAGTGGTGTAGTTTGTGGGTTGGTGGTGTAGTTTGTGGGTTGGTGGTGGTGTAGTTTGTGGGTTGGTAGTGGTGTAGTTTGTGGGTTGGTGGTGGTGTAGTTTGTGGGTTGGTGGTGGTGTAGTTTGTGGGTTGGTGGTGGTGTAGTTTGTGGGTTGGTGGTGGTGTAGTTTGTGGGTTGGTGGTGGTGTAGTTTGTGGGTTGGTGGTGGTGTAGTTTGTGGGTTGGTAGTGGTGTAGTTTGTGGGTTGGTGGTGTAGGTTGTGGGTTGGTAGTGGTGTAGTTTGTGGGTTGGTGGTGGTGTAGTTTGTGGGTTGGTAGTGGTGTAATTTGTGAGTTGGTGGTGTAGGTTGTGGGCGGGTGGTCTAGTTTGTGGGTTGTTGGTAGTGTAATTTGTGGGTTGGTGGTGTAGTGTGTGGGTTGGTGGTGTAGTTTGTGGGTTGTTGGTAGTGTAATTTGTGGGTTGGTGGTGTAGTGTGTGGGTTGGTGGTGTAGTTTGTGGGTTGGTGGTGTAGTTTGTGGGTTTGTGGTGTAGTTTGTGGGTTGGTGGTAGTGTAATTTGTGGGTTGGTGGTGTAGTGTGTGGGTTGGTGGTGTAGTTTGTGGGTTGGTGGTGGTGTAGTTTGTGGGTTGGTGGTGGTGTAGTTTGTGGGTTGGTGTGGTGTAGTTTGTGGGTTGATGGTGGTGTAGTTTGTGGGCTGGTGTTGTAGTTTGTGGGCTGGTGTTGTAGTTTGTGGGTTGGTGTGGTATAGTTTGTGGGTTGGTGTGGTATAGTTTGTGGGTTGGTGGTGGTGTAGTTTGTGGGTTAGTGGTGATGTAGTTTGTGGGTTGGTGTGGTATAGTTTGTGGGCTGGTGGTGGTGTATGTTGTGGTGTTGTTATAGTGTAGTTTGCGGGCATTGTGGTGTATATGTAAGTGCTGTGTGTATGGACCGAGCCGCGGGGGCGTTGACCCCTCGGAACAGCCTCCAGGTATACTCCAAGTATGTATGGAGTGTATAGTGCGGGAACATGTATAAAGCATAAAAACATAAAACCACTAAACGTTTACAACAATAAGCGTCGAGTACAAGCTAATATCTTGTCTCATCTGTCTCTGTCACGTTTACAGCGAAACATTAATTTGCATATCATGACACCCAGTTACAGGTTTGATTGTTATTAATATGTTAGTGTTAGCAAGTGTCTACACCTCTCAGTCTTACGTTGCTGCAATATCCTCACAGATTACACTGAGGCTTAATCTAAGAATTCCTCTTGTGACGAATGATGTGGTTAGTGTTTTTGGTATTGGTGTTCTTTAATTGGTTGGCAGTTGTGTGGGTGGTGGTAGGAGGTTGTCTTGTAGAATAGTCATACCGGAGGAATAGGGCCTAGGAAGCTGGTATGGTTGGAATCCCAAGGGAACATGGAGGGAGTGGTTAGGGGGTTGACATCCCAGTAGGACTTGGAGTGGTAAGGTTGGCAACACAGAGATGAGGGTTGGTAAGGTTGGCAACACTGAAGGATGAGGGTTGCTAAGGTTGGCAACACTGAGGGATGAGGGTTGGTGGTAGGGTTGGCAGCACTGAGGGACGAGGGATAGTGGTGGGGTTGGCACCACTGAGGGCTGGGAGTTATTGGTAGGGTTGGTAGCACTGAGGGATGGGGGGTTGGTGGTAGGGTTGCCATCACTGAGGGATGGGGTTGGTGGAAGGGTTGGCAGCGCTGAGGGATGAGAGTTAGTGGTGGGGTTGGCACCACTGAAGGATGGAGGTTGGTGGTAGGGTTGGCAGCACTAAGGGACGGGGGGAAGTTGTTAGTAGGGATCGCAACACTGAGGGGCGGGGTTGGTGGTAGAGTTGACAGCACTGAGGGACGTGGGGTTGGTGGTAGGGTTGGCAGCATTGAGGGACGCGGGTTGGTGGTAAAGTTGGCAGCACTGAGGGAGGGGGGTTGGTGGTAAGGTTGGTAGCACTGAGGGTCGGGGGTTAGTGGTAGGGTTGACAGCACTTACGGACGGGGGTTGGTGGTAGGGTTTGCAGCACTGAGGGATGGGGGGGTTGGTGGTATGGTTGGCAGCACTGAGGGACAGGGGTTGGTGGTGGGTTGGCAACACTGAGGGACGGGGGTTGGTGGTGGGTTGGCAGCACTGAGGGACGGGGGTTGGTGGTGGATTGGCAGTACTGAGGGCCGGGGGTTGGTGGTGGGTTGGGAGCACTGAGGGACGGGGGTTGGTTGTGGGTTGGCAGCACTGAGGGACGGGGGTTGGTGGTGGGTTGGCAGCAGTGCGGGAGGGGGGTTGGTGGTGGGTTGGCAGCACTGAGGGACGGGGGTTGGTGCTGGGTTAGCACTGAGGGACGGGGGGTTGGTGGGTTGGCAGCACTGAGGGACGGTGGTGGGGGGTTGGTGGTGGGTTGGCAGCACTGAGGGACGGGGGTTGGTGGTGGGTTGGCAGCACTGAGGGACGGGGGTTGGTGGTGGGTTGGCAGCACTGAGGGACGGGGGTTGGTGGGTTGGCAGCACTGAGGGACGGGGGTTGGTGGTGGGTTGGCAGCACTGAGGGACGGGGGTTGGTGGTGGGTTGGCAGCACTGAGGGACGGGGGTTGGTGGTGGGTTGGCAGCACTGAGGGACGGGGGTTGGTGGTGGGTTGGCAGCACTGAGGGACGGGGGTTGGTGGTGGGTTGGCATCACTGAGGGACGGGGGTTGGTGGTGGGTTGGCATCACTGAGGGACGGGGGTTGGTGCTGGGTTAGCAGCACTGAGGGACGGGGGTGGGTGGGGGGTGGGCAGCACTGAGGGACGGGGGTCGGTGGTGGGTTAGCAGCACTGAGGGACGGGGGTTGGTGGTGGGTTGGAAGCACTGAGGGACGGGGGTTGGTGGTGGATTGGCAGCACTGAGGGAGGGGGGTGGGTGGTGGGTTGGCAGCACTGAGGGACGGGGGTTGGTGGTGGGTTGGCAGCACTGAGGGACGGGGGTGGGTGGTGGGTTAGCAGCACTGAGGGACGGGGGTTGGTGCTGGGTTAGCACTGAGGGACGGGGGTTGGTGGGTTGGCAGCACTGAGGGACGGGGGTTGGTGGTGGGTTGGCAACACTGAGGGACGGGGGTTGGTGGTGGATTGGCAGCATTGAGGGACGGGGGTTGGTGGTGGGTTAGCAGCACTGAGGGACGGGGGTTGGTGCTGGGTTAGCACTGAGGGACGGGTGTTGGTGGTGGGTTAGCAGCACTGAGGGACGGGGGTTGGTGGGTTAGCAGCACTGAGGGACGGGGGTTGGTGCTGGGTTAGCAGCACTGAGGGACGGGTTGGTGGTGGGTTGGCAACACTGAGGGACGGGGGTTGGTGGTGGGTTGGCAGCACTGAGGGACGGGGGTTGGTGGTGGGTTAGCAGCACTGAGGGACGGGGGTTGGTGGCGGGTTGGCAGCACTGAGGGATGGGGGTTGGTGGTGGGTTAGCACTGAGGGACGGGGGTTGGTGTTGGGTTGGCAGCACTGAGGGACGGGGGTTGGTGGTGGGTTGGCAGCACTGAAAGACGGGGGTTGGTGGTGGGTTGGCAGCACTGAGGGATGGGGGTTGGTGGTGGGTTGGCAGCACTGAGGGACGGGGGTTGGTGCGGGGTTAGCAGCACGGAGGGGCGGGGGTTGGTGGTGGGTTGGCAGCACTGAGTGCCGGGGGTTGGTGGTGGGTTGGCAGCACTGAGGGACGGGGGTTGGTGGTGGGTTGGCAGCACTGAGGGACGGGGGTTGGTGGTGGGTTGGCAGCACTGAGGGACGGGGGTTGGTGGTGGGTTGGCAGCACTGAGGGACGGGGGTTGGTGGTGGGTTGGCAGCACTGAGGGACGGGGGTTGGTGGTGGGTTGGCAGCACTGAGGGACGGGGGTTGGTGGTGGGTTGGCAGCACTGAGGGACGGGGGTTGGTGGTGGGTTGGCAGCACTGAGGGATGGGGGTTGGTTGTGGGTTGGCAGCACTGAGGGACGGGGGTTGGTGGTGGGTTGGCAGCACTGAGGGACGGGGGTTGGTGGTGGGTTGGCAGCACTGAGGGACGGGGGTTGGTGGTGGGTTGGCAGCATTGAGGGACGGGGGTTGGTTGTGGGTTGGCAGCACTGAGGGACGGGGGTTGGTGGTGGGTTGGCAGTACTGAGGGACGGGGGTTGGTGGTGGGTTGGCAGCACTGAGGGACGGGGGTTGGTGGTGGGTTGGCAGCACTGAGGGACGGGGGTTGATTGGCAGCACTGCTTGACCAAAACAAACTCTCACCATAATAAAACATTACTTACTTTTCTCTTTCTCTCAACATTGATCGAGGGACATTAGTCGATAGATATTTCTACGTGGCTTTCACCTCGCATTTTTTTTTATCACTCTCCTTGTACCCAACAATCCCGCATTATTCACCCGCACGTTAGACACAGTTGGTCATTTTACTGAATAATCACGCGGTACACTGCGTATTTTTTTTTTTTTTTACTTTCCGAGTTTCTTTGATAATTTAATTAGGGTCTGCTGATTACGAATCTGGCACTGATTTTGCTGAAGTGTTAATAGTTTGAGATCTTTTTTTAAAATTTTCCATGCATTTTGCCATTATGTTTTGCATTCTAATTATTAATATATTTTAATTGTCATTGTAATAATAATTTTATGTATAAGAGTTACCGGCTGTATCCCACCGAAGCAGGGTGACCTAAAAAAACGAATGTTTTTCTTTTTAAATTTAGTAATATATACAGGAGAAGGGGTTACTAGCCCCTTGCTCCCGGCATTTTAGTCGCCTCTTACGACACGCATGGCTGACGGAAGAAGAATTATTTTCCACTTCGCCATGGAGATAATACGAAATAAACAAGAACAAGAACTATTAAGGAAATGCTTGTGTTGAGTGATCTAAGTGTAAATACTAGTAGCAAGATATACCTGTTATCCCGCGTGTTTATGAGACAGGAAAAAAACACCAACAGTCCTACCTTCATAGAAAACAATTACATTCGTTCCTTCATGTAGGTTCGCCGGTACTTCCGGCCCGGGTCTTCTCCAGATGGCATGTATATATATATATATATATCAACAAGTCGGCCGTCTCCCACCGAGGCAGGGTGACCCATAGAGAAAGAAAATCCCCAAAAAGAAAATACTTTCACCATCATTCAACATTTTCACCACACTCACACATAATCACTGTTTTTGCAGAGGTGCCCAGAATACAACAGTTTAGAAGCATATATACGTATAAAAATACACAATATATCTCTCCAAACTGCCAATATCCCAAACCCCTCCTTTAGAGTGCAGGCATTGTACTTCCCATTTCCAGGACTCAAGTCCGGTTATATAAAATAACCGGTTTCCCTGAATCCCTTCACTAAATATTACCCTGCTCACACTCCAACAGATCGTCAGGTCCCAAATACCATTTGCCTCCATTCACTCCTATATAACACGCTCATGAATGCCTGCTGGAAGTCCAAACCCCTCGCCCACAACACCTCCTTTACTTCCTCCCTCCAACCTTTTCGAGGATGACCCCTACCCTGCCTTCCTTCCCCTATAGATTTATACGCTCTCCATGTCATTCTACTTTGATCCATTCTCTCTAAATGACCAAACCACCTCAACAAACCCTCTTCAGCCCTCTAACTAATGCTTTTGTTAACTCCACACCTCCTAATTTCCACACTCCGAATTTTCTGCATAATATTTACACCACACATTGGCCTTAGACAGGACATCTCCACTGCCTCCAACCGCCTCCTCGCTGCAGCATTTACCACCCAAGCTTCACACCCATATAAGAGTTTTGGTACTACTATACTTTCATACATTCCCTTCTTTGCCTCCATAGATAACATTTTTTTGCCTTCACATACACCTCAATGCATCACTCACCTTTTTTCCTTCATCAATTCTATGATTAATCTCATCCTTCATAAATCCATCCGCTGACACGTCAACTCCCAAATATCTGAAAAGATTCACTTCTTCCATACTTCTCCTCCCCAATTTGATATCCAATTTTTCTTTATCTAAATCATTTGATACTCTCATCACCTTACTCTTTTCTATGTTCACTTTCAACTTTCTACCTTTACACACATTCCCAAATTCGTCCACTAACCTTTGCAATTTTTCTTTAGAATCTCCCATAAGCACAGTATCATCAGCAAAAAGTAACTGTCTCAATTCCCATTTTGAATTTGATTCCCCATAATTTAATCCCACCCCTCTCCCGAACACCCTAGCATTTACTTCTTTTACAACCCCATCTATAAATATATTAAACAACCATGGTGACATACACATCCCTGTCTAAGACCTACTTTTACCGGGAAGTATTCTCCCTCTCTTCTACACACCCTAACCTGAGCCTCACTATCCTCATAAAAACTCTTTACAGCATTTAGTAACTTACCACCTATTCAATATACTTGCAACATCTGCCACAGTAAACAGGTGACATCCGAATATGCAAAACCACTGTGAAAGAATAGTAAAATTCCAATCGCTTTCGTGACTTCTCACATTATCAAGGATAATGTGAGAAGTCACGAAAGCGCTTGGAATTTCACTATTCTTTCACAGTGGTTGTTTTGCACACCCACCCACCCACCCACCCACACACACACACACACACACACACACACTCACACACACACACACACACACACACACACACACACCTACAACAGGCCT
>NC_091342.1:16684671-16694671 GCF_038502225.1 Cherax quadricarinatus
AGGTGATAGGCGAGGGGGACATGACCCAGGTGGCAAATTTTCGGAGAATTGGGTGGTTCACAAAGAAAAGGAATCGGCCTCTCAAAGTAATTTTCAAGGCAGAATCAACCCGAACCATGATCCTGCAGGAGAAAGCACGGCTGAGAGGCAAGCAGGAGTTCCGGAGTGTGTACCTCGATCGAGACAAAACACAGGACGATAGGAAGACAATGAAAGAGAGAGTTCAAAAACGAAAGGAGAAATGGGAGGAAATGAAAAAGGAGAGCAGAATAACCCAGGATCAAATGGAAGGACAAACGCACCCCCCAGAAACACCTGCAGAAGGACTCCAGCCACGACACCCCCAAGGCAACTGAACAATCCAAATCAACCATCACACACCGATCCCTCTGTTTCCACCCCCCGCACCACAGTTACAGTATTAGAACAGAAGTTGAAGGTTTGGTACACAAATGCAGATGGATTTACGAATAAACATGAGGAATGGCAAGAAAGAATCAATGAGAAGTCCCCAGACATCATAGCAGTTACAGAAACAAAACTCACAGAGACAATAACAGATGCAATCTTCCCACCAGGATACTAGATCATGAGGAAAGATAGAAGGGACAGGGGGGAGGTGGGGTTACTCTACTCGTAAAAAACAGATGGAAATTCGAGAAAATGGAAGGCATAGATGAGACGGGAGAAAGAGACTACATAGCAGGTACACTTCAGTCTGGGGAACACAAAGTGGTCATTGCAGTGATGTATAATCCACCACAGAACTGCAGAAGGGCAAGAGAGGAATATGAAGAGAGCAACAGAGCAATGGTGGACACACTTGCTGAGGTGGGAAGAAGAGCTCACTCCAGCAGAGCAAAGTTGCTGGTTATGGGGGATTTCAACCACAGGGAGATTGACTGGGAAAACCTGGAGCCACATGGGGGTCCCGAAACATGGAGAGCCAGGATGTTGGATGTGGTGCTGGAAAACCTCATGCACCAACATGTTAAGGACACTACCAGAGTGAGAGGGGAGGATGAACCAGCAAGATTGGACCTTGTGTTCACCCTGGGCAGCTCAGACATTGAGGACATCAAGTATGAGAGTCCCCTAGGAGCTAGCGACCACGTGGTTCTTGGCTTTGAATACATAGTAGAGCTGCAAGTGGAGAGAATAACAGGAGTTGAATGGGAAAAGCCTGACTATAAAAGAGGGGACTAATAGGGTTGAAGAACTTCCTGCGGGAGGTCCAGTGGGACAGAGAACTGGCAGGAAAGCCAGTAAATGAAATGATGGAATATGTAACAACAAAATGCAAGGAGGCAGTGGAAAGGTTTATTCCCAAGGGCAACAGTAACAACGGGAAGACCAGAACGAGCCCCTGGTTTACCCGACGGTGTAAGGAGGCAAAAACAAAATTCAGTAGAGAATGGAAAAAGTACAGAAGGCAGAGAACACACGAAAATAGGGAGATCAGTCGCAGAGCCAGGAATGAGTACGCACAGGTAAGGAGGGAGGCCCAACGACAGTATGAAAATGACATAGCATCGAGAATCAAGACTGACCCGAAACTGTTGTATAGCCACATCAGGAGGAAGACAACAGTCAAAGACCAAGTGATCAGATTAAGGACAGAAGGTGGAGAACTCACAAGAAATGATCAGGAGGTATGTGAGGAGCTGAACAGGAGATTTAAGGAAGTTTTTACAGTAGAGACAGGAAGGGCTGTGGGAAGACAGCACAGAAGGGAACATCAAGAGGGAATATACCAACAAGTGTTGGATGACATACGAACAACTGAGGAGGAGGTGAAGAAGCTCTTAAGTGACCTTGACACCTCAAAGGCGATGGGACCAGACATCTCCCCATGGGTCCTTAGAGAAGGAGCAGAGATGCTGTGCGTGCCTCTAACCACAATCTTCAACACATCCCTTGAAACTGGGCAACTACCTGAGAAATGGAAGACAGCTAATGTAGTCCCCATATTTAAGAAAGGAAACAGAAACGAGGCACTAAACTACAGACCTGTGTCTCTGACATGTATTGTGTGCAAAGTCATGGAGAAGATTATCAGGAGGAGAGTGGTCGAACACCTGGAAAGGAACAAGATTATAAATGAAAACCAGCATGGGTTCATGGAAGGCAAATCTTGTATCACAAACCTCCTGGAGTTTTATGACAAGGTAACAGAAGTAAGACACGAGAGAGAGGGGTGGGTAGATTGCGTTTTCCTAGACTGCAGGAAGGCCTTTGACACAGTTCCCCACAAGAGATTAGTGCAGAAGCTGGAGGATCAGGCGCATGTAAAAGGGAGGGCACTGCAATGGATAAGGGAATACCTGACAGGGAGGCAGCAACGAGTCATGGTACGTGAAGAGGTATCACAGTGGGCGCCTGTTACGAGCGGGGTCCCACAGGGGTCAGTTCTAGGACCAGTGCTATTTTTGATATATGTGAACGACATGATGGAAGGAATAGACTCTGAAGTGTCCCTGTTCGCAGATGACGTGAAGTTGATGAGAAGAATTAAATCGGACGAGGATGAGGCAGGACTGCAAAGAGACCTGGAGAGGCTGGACATGTGGTCCAGTAACTGGCTTCTCGAATTCAATCCAGCCAAATGCAAAGTCATGAAGATTGGGGAGGGGCAAAGAAGACCGCAGACAGAGTATAGGCTAGGTGGACAAAGACTACAGACCTCACTCAGGGAGAAAGACCTTGGGGTGACCATAACACCGAGCACATCACCGGAGGCACACATCAACCAAATAACCGCTGCAGCATACGGGCGCCTGGCAAACCTGAGAATAGCGTTCCGATACCTTAATAAGGAATCGTTCAAGACACTGTACACTGTGTATGCTAGGCCCATACTGGAGTATGCAGCACCAGTCTGTTTGCAACAAGGCTAGTCCCAGAGCTCAAGGGAATGTCGTACGAGGAAAGGTTAAGGGAAATCGGACTGACGACACTGGAGGACAGAAGGGTTAGGGGAGACATGATAACGACATACAAGATACTGCGGGGAATAGACTAGGTGGACAGAGATAGGATGTTCCAGAGAGGGGACACAGGGACAAGGGGTCACAACTGGAAGCTGAAGACTCAGACGAGTCACAGGGACGTTAGGAAGTATTTCTTCAGTTATAGAGTTGTCAGCAAGTGGAATAGCCTAGCAAGTGAAGTAGTGGAGGCAGGAACCATACATAGTTTTAAGAAGAGGTATGACAAAGCTCAGGAAGCAGAGAGAGAGAGGACCCAGTAGCGATCAGTGAAGAGGCGGGGCCAGGAGCTGAGTCTCGACCCCTGCAACTACAATTAGGTGAGTACAATTAGGTGAGTACACACACACACACACACACACACAAACACACACACAAACACACACACACACACACACACACACAAACACACACACACACACACACACACACACACAGAGCTTGTAGACTCTCTGGATTCATTTAGTTACCTACAGATATTACCATTTTCCTAGACAGATGAAGTATAGAATTGACCCAGACACAAAGTTTTGCATTGCAAATGATGTTTATTTTTGAGTGGCTGCTGGTGACTTAAGACGTATGAAGGTTACCTTGCGTCTGCTGTGATACCTGTGACTGGTGACTTAAGACGTATGAAGGTTACCTTGCGTCTGCTGTGATACCTGTGACTGGTGACTTAAGACGTATGAAGGTTACCTTGCGTCTGCTGTGATACCTGTGACTGGTGACTTAAGACGGATGAAGGTTACCTTGCGTCTGCTGTGATACCTGTGACTGGTGACTTAAGACGGATGAAGGTTGCCTTGCGTCTGCTGTGATACCTGTGACTGGTGACTTAAGACGGATGAAGGTTACCTTGCGTCTGCTGTGATACCTGTGACTGGTGACTTAAGACGGATGAAGGTTATCTTGCGTCTGCTGTGATACCTGTGACTCAGCATGAGATGGATGGTTTCATGGCAGGTGTGCGACATTCGCAATTCCTCGAATTTTGGAAAGGAAACAAACCACTACAGTAACTGCTACTTTAACATGATAGACATTTCGACATGCATAAAGAGAGAGAAATCGTTATTCAAATCATACCATTAGTTCCTGCCCCGTTGTCACATGGTGAAGACTTACCATTTCCTCGTTCACCTTCTTTAGAAGGGACTTTAAAAATGGATGTGTCATCTTCTGAAAAGAGAGATAATGCGTGTTTAAACAAATCTCAACATTTTTCTAATCAGCAAGAACTAGACGACTTGGTCAGGGGACTTTCACTATTATTATTATTATTATTATTATTATCACGAGGGAGCGCTAAATCCAGAGGGATTATACAGCCCTATAAGAGGGGGGGGGGGTGTAATGGAAGTTTAAAAATCTAATGAAGTGATTTTGACATCTCTTCTTAAAGAGTAAAATTTGCTTGGTACTAGTTTTAAGATATGTGCTTGAAGTGTAATTGTTGAACTACAGATTTGGCTGATTTAAGCAACTAAAGATTTGGAAGACACGTCCACCTGGCAAGTACTTGGAACGGGGTTCAGAGTACCAACGATACTGATAATTATAAATATCTTGTTTGAAAATTAAACGGTATAAAAGATGAAAGTTGCAGAATGTTCCGTAATATTCACTATTTGCACTCACACTTGGAATTCTTTCAACTAAATTTTGGATGCGTGAATAAAGAACAGGGATCAGAGATTTGACTTAGGAGAGATCCGAAGAAGAGAGACAATATCTTTAAGATATGTATTTTTAACATTAATATCCTTGTTGATACACCCATGATAAAATCACAATGAACGACTCTTATTGTATAAACAAAAGAATGGATTGGTACTCGAACTGTGGCCCTAGTACAGCGTTGGTCCTGCTACTGCCAAAACTGGAACAATACACAAATAACCCGCACATACAGGACAAAAGCTTACGACGACGTTTCGGTCTGTATTGAACCATTTACAAATTCACACCGGTTGGAATCCTTGTCTTTATCTCTGTTAATTTATCATTGTCGATGTTTTTTGCAGTAGGTAATAAGTTTTCTCCGATGATTTGAGGGTTTAATTACATTATGACTATTTTTATTATTACATTATTAAACAAAGTAAATTGACATGCATCATTAGTAGTTTGCTTCGATGAGAACATTTGTGATGTAAATATGGATGCCTTGAAAATACCAAAGTGATTTTTGTAGCCAAGTATACTCCAGTATTCCAGGAAAACCTTCTTATCAAAAGTAAAATATAGACAATTATTGACCAGTGTTATTTACCCGTACGTTAGACGCTTTATAGATACTAAGGAACATGCAACTTATAAAAGATACGTAACTTAATAAAGCACTGAAAAGAGCGAAATGTTGTCCCAACGAAACCTCTTTTTCTGCAACGCTTCGATATTGTCGTCATTACTGGATTCGCCTCCAGCAGCTGACAGTTTTGACTTGGTATGCAATCACCATAAATTTCTCTGACTCGCCGTATACACTTAAAAGTTGACTTTATTCCTTAACCTCGTTTTGGAAAAGATTTTATGGCGGTTATTAACTATGTAAATTATGGCCTTAATGTTATTTACAGTCACTATTGACCATAAACCTGAAAACACAACCTATTATTCCCTTAATGGATTTAGCAGTGATTTACAGAATTGGAAATTTGGACTCTGGAAGCATGTGTAAAAATATATTTACTCTGTCAGTTTCACGTTAATTACAAAATTGAAGTTTTGAACATCAAAATGGTATACAATACCGACAGGTTGGTAGGTAAGACACATAGGCAACAGTTAGGCAACTTTATTCGGAATAAAGTTGCCTAACTGTTGCCTATGTGTCTTACCTACCAACCTGTCGGTATTGTATACCATTTTGATGTTCATCTTGTCAGACACTGCAACACAATGGCATCTTGGTACAGTAAACACCTTTGACAACTCGGAATAAAGTTGCCTAACTGTTGCCTGTGTGTCTTACCTACCAAAATTAAAGCTTTAAAAATGCTTTAGGGCTTTATAGTACTATACAGTGATTCAGAAGGTTTTGGTGCGCTATACCGGTGCCTCAGAAGGCTCTGGAGTACTAGACAGTGCCTCAGGTTTCAGAGTGGTGTACAGTGCTTCAGCAGGGTTTGGAGTGCTGTAAAGTGCTTCAGCAGGGTTTGGAGTGCTGTAAAGTGCTTCAGCAGGGTTTGGAGTGCTGTAAAGTGCTTCAGCAGGGTTTGGAGTGCTGTACAGTGCTTCAGCAGGGTTTGGAGTGCTGTAAAGTGCTTCAGCAGGGTTTGGAGTGCTGTACAGTGCTTCAGAAAGTTTTGGAGTGCTATTCAATGCTTCAGGAGGTTTTGGAGTACTACGCAGTGTTTCGGGAAGTGCTTCGGGAGATGCTGGATTCCTATTCAGTGCTTTAGAAGGTGCTGTAGTGCTACCCAGTACTTTGGAAGGTACTGGAGTGCTACTTAGTGGTTTGGCAGGTGCTGAAGTGCTAGTCAGTTGTTTGGGAAGTGCTGAAGTGCCAGTCATTGGTTTGGGAGGTCGTATAATCACAGTTCTTCTAGATTACTTTGAATGCTATGCAACTCTGCCAGATTCTCTGTTATTCTTAAATAATCTCTCCATGATTTCGTATTTTGAGGCAAAACAGCACTGAACTCTACGAGAGATTCCTGGCGTTGTTCAGGTATCATCAGTAATCCTCCTCTACGTAAGACGATTTTTTTAAAATACGATTGAAAAGTGGACCTAAAATTGAATTCCATAAGATAAGGCCTTCATAGTACGCTTTATTCATTTCTGGATGATCTTCAACTACAAAATCTCGCACTGTGTAGAATAATATTTTCAGTGCTGTTACTGTTACTGTATTTAGAATTAAAATCTTAATCAAATATATAAAAACTTGTTTATGGTGAGAACACAGGAGCAGCGTCAGGTTCAGTTCTTAACCAAAGCTGACACGGGGATATGTAACGCAATTTTGTCCTTAATACCCAGTGAACCAAGGGTGAAAATTGCAAGTAACAGCGTGCACGTATGCCCTGCTCTCGAGTCCCTGTGTTAAAATAACTGCTCTTGTTATTAAATTTCCAGGTAATTTATTTCCAGTCTATTCTATTATATGTCTGTATGTGGGTCTGGGAGGAGCCTCGACCTCTTTGTAGTGATAGGAAGACCAGAAACAATTTTTTATTTTTTTATTGTTTATCTTTGTCTCTTCTCTTGCCCATTTGTATATTCGTCTCTCCCTTCATGTGTCATTTAATCTTTGCATCTTTCCATTCGTTAGTCCATTCTCCAGTCTGTGCATCCATCTACCTGTCTTCTCTCTTCCTCTGTCCAGTCGTCCGTTTCTGCCCCTCGATTTGTCTGATTTGTTTGCCCATCGATTCGTGTGCCCAAGCTGCCCTCTTGATTGTGGCCTAGAAGTGTGTTTGGTCGGGGGGGGGTGAGGTGGAGGGATGGGGTCATCTCCCACTTCCTTCCTTGGGTTCTACCTGAGGTACGTCTCTGTAGGTGGTGTTTGGTACCTGAGGTGCGTCGTTGTAAGCAGTGGATGGAGACTTAATTAAGTACCCTGGCTCTGGTAAGGACCGTAACTACCTTCCATTAGCAGGATTCTGTTTATGCTCCGAGGATTAAAGTGTTTACTGACGGGCCATAGAGTGAGGGGTGAGGCTGGCTCTGTGGTGATCACCAGTGAGGACTCATATTGTTTCAAGTTACAAGGCGAGTCCTCTGTACTCACAGCTGAGCTCCACAAGATCTTGAGCGCCACAAGATCCTGAACCCCACAAGATCCTGAACCCTACAAGATCTTGAGCTCCACAAGATCGTCGCTGTCTAGGTAGGGTTCCGGTTCGCTTGTCTGCTAAGACTCCCATTAAGCTCTGCAGGAACTGGCCTCATACACTGATGTCCATCCTGTGGTTCAGAAGATCCATAAGTAGTTTCCACATATCCATACCTGGATACACCTATAGTTCCACTCTCCCGAGAGAGTTCGTGCCTGGCAAAGAAACCGGCATCTCTTCAGCATAAATGGCGGGGATGTTTTCCCTTTCGTGTGAATTTCCTCACACTTCCGACCGATGACACGGAACATTTCATAGCTATGGATTGCGGAATGTGAAAAATAGATTTTAAATTTACTTGTATTAATATCATGATTTTTGTAATATGGAAGTGACTGATACTTTCCTCTGTTCTTCTGACCTTCCTTTCATCTGCCTGTTGGTCACTGCCAACCTCATTATTTACACACACACACACACACACACACACACACAAACATGTATATGTGTGTGTGTGTGTCTGTGTGTGTGTCTGTGAGTGTGTGTCTGTGTGTGTGTGTCTGTGAGTGTGTGTCTGTGTGTGTGTGCACGTATACATATATTCACATACCACATTTTATATTTATTCACCTTTTTTTAATTATTTTCTGTTACAACATGTAAATTATTTTCTAAAAAGCTTTGCAGTGTCTCCAAATTATAGTTTTGTTTATCCCTTGTAAGAATTTTCTCAGATGCTTTCCTTTACTGCCATAATTTTCTCCCGGGAAGCCTTTCTCCTGGGTAGTTTGAATTCTATTTTTTTTGCATAACTTAATTTTGTGTGTCTGGAGTCCGGAATTTCCCATTCAATTTGAAAATTACCTCACCTGCCTTTATCACCTGTTACTCTTCCCACCTCTCTTTCTTCCTGCGTGTTGCTTCCTTCCGTCAGTGCCACCTCTCCTTCCTTCTCTCGTCTATCCTACTTCCTCTTCCACTCCCACTCTATTCCCTCACCTTTACCCTCCTACCTATCTCACCCTCCCACCCCCGCTCACACCTTCACTCACACCTGGCAGGTAGCAAGGTGTTCCACTCCTCATGCTTGTGTTTCTCTCCTACACTTTCCTTGCGATGCTGCTTTCTCTTACTCTGCTGTGTCTCCTTAATCTACCAACTCTCTCTCTCCCTTCCACCCCTCTTTCTTCTTCCTTCTTCCTCCCTTCTCTCTCTTTCAACCTCTTCCTTCCCTACTGTCTCTTCTTGCTTCATCTATCCTTCTTCCTCTTTTTCACATACTAACTCTCTCACATTTCTTTCTTTCATTCTCTCTCTCTCTCTTGCTCTTTTTCCTCTTTCTCACACCTGTCACCCTCTCATTCTCCATCTATCATTTATTTTAGCATACCTTTCCCCTATCCATCTTTTCTTTCAAGCCTTTCTTTTTTGTTCTCTTTGTATCTCCAGAGTTTTGTAATGTTTTAATACCTTAAGATTGTCTTGGTGTTTTAATACGCTTAAGATTGTCTTGGTGTTTTAATACCTCAACATTGTCTTGGTGTTTTAATACCTCAACATTGTCTTGGTGTTTTAATACGCTTAAGATTGTCTTGGTGTTTTAATACCTCAACATTGTCTTGGTGTTTTAATACCCTTAAGATTGTCTTGGTGTTTTAATACCCTTAAGATTGTCTTGGTGTTTTAATACCTCAACATTGTCTTGGTGTTTTAATACCCTTAAGATTGTCTTGGTGTTTTAATACCTCAACATTGTCTTGGTGTTTTAATACCTCAACATTGTCTTGGTGTTTTAATACCTCAACATTGTCTTGGTGTTTTAATACCTCAACATTGTCTTAGTGTTTTAATACCTCAACATTGTCTTGGTGTTTTAATACCCTTAAGATTGTCTTGGTGTTTTAATACCTCAACATTGTCTTGGTGTTTTCATACCTCAACATTGTCTTGGTGTTATAATACCCAACATTGTTTTAGTGTTTTAATACCCTTAAGATTGTCTTGGTGTTTTAATACCTCAACATTGTCTTGGTGTTTTAATACTTCAACATTGTCTTAGTGTTTTAATATCTCAACATTGTCTTCGTGTTTTAATACCTCAACATTGTCTTAGTGTTTTAATACCTCAACATTGTCTTGGTGTTTTAATACCTCAACATTGTCTTAGTGTTTTAATACCTCAACATTGTCTTGGTGTTTTAATACCTCAACATTGTCTTGGTGTTT
>NC_091342.1:16702171-16707171 GCF_038502225.1 Cherax quadricarinatus
CCCTGAGCTCTGGGACTAGCCTTGTTGCAAACCTTTGTACTTTCTCTAACTTCTTGATGTGTTTGACCAGGTGTGGGTTCCAGACTGGTGCTGCATACTCCAGTATGGGCCTAGCATACACAGTATACAGTGTCTTGAACGATTCCTTATTAAGGTATCGGAACGCTATTCTCAGGTTTGCCAGGCGCCCATATGCTGCCGCAGTTATTTGGTTGATGTGTGTGTGTGTGTGTGTGTGTGTGTGTGTGTGTGTGTGTGTGTGTGTGTGTGTGTGTGTGTGTGTGTGTGTGTGACGCTTGTGTGCTGACACTTGTCAGCACAAGTGTCAGGACAAGTGTCAGCACAGGTGTCAGCACAAGTGTCAGCACAGGTGTCAGCACAGGTGTCAGCACAGGTGTCAGCACAAGTGTCAGCACAAGTGTCAGCACAAGTGTCAGCACAGGTGTCAGCACAGGTGTCAGCACAAGTGTCAGCACAAGTGTCAGCACAGGTGTCAGCACAAGTGTCAGCACAAGTGTCAGCACAGGTATCAGCACACTTCAGATATAACAGGAAGCAGGTGAACACAAATAAGCATTGTTCAACATAGAAAAAACCTCGCTCGCTGTTTCGCTCACTCGTCTAACTACTCTCACCTGAAGTACTCGAGATGACACACCATATAATAGGCCCATAAGGCTCATTTTTCAATACTCGTGCAGCATTTGAATACACGTGAAACATTACGGTAAGTCGTTCATCCAGAGAAACAACAATAAAAGAGAAAGAGAAACAGTGAAAGAAAAATGGAAAGAGGAAGGGGAAAAAAGTGTAAAGTTGATCAATGCTTCCCCAGCAACCCTTCCCTCTCCCCCTCCTCCTTCCCCCTTCCCCCTTCCCTCCCTCCTCCCCTCCCTCCCTCTCTCCCTCCCACGTAGCAACACAAACTATCCCACAGACAAACAACATTTCCAGTGTTATAAAAACGCGACTCATCCCTTCATATGACCCCTTCAACCTCACCACGCCCACCTTTATATATATATATATATATATATATATATATATATATATATATATATATATATATATATATATATATATATATATATATATATATATATATATGTGTGTGTGTGTGTGTGTGTACAGCCAAACACACAAAAGTGTTTTACTTTATATCGATTGTTTTTTATTGTTGGATTAAAATTTCTCGTTCTTTCACTGGCACAAGCTGCTCACAATCCCACTGAGCCAGCAACAGTGAATACTGTTATATGTCAGTCTTCTCTTCTGTACTGTAGCTGATACAATATTGTAGTTGATACAGTATTGTAGCTGATACAATATTGTAGTTGATACAGTATTGTAGCTGATACAATATTGTAACTGATGCAGTATTGTAGGTGATACAATATTTGTTGTAATCTTTAACAAAGTAAAAATTACAAACACACGTCCAAATAGATTAAAATGTTCTTAAGTGTTAATTGCTTACTGAAGGGAGGGAGGGAGGGAAGAAAGGAGGGAGGGAGAGAAGGAAGGAGGTACGGTGGAAAGAAGAGAGGGAGGGAAGGAGGGAGAGTGGGAAAGGGTTTGTCCCTGACTACCTAATGTTATTTAAAGGGATGGGGAAGGGTTTAAGCTCGTATATACTCCTTATTGCTTCATTATAAATAACTGCATCAAATCTTAGAGGAAATATGTGTTGTGTTGACTGTGGCGCATCAGGGACCATCCTTGTGCTACTGACCACACTCCTTACACTTGTTGAATATGTGTCCTACACTCACACACACGCGCGCGCTCGCGCACACCACAACACAGTAGCCCGGGTGTTTATTGACAAGTGCCTTGGGCGACATATAACTAACACAGGGAGCACCTGAATGACAGAAGGGAGAGTAACAGTAAGGTATGATATATCACAATGGAAGAGAGTAAATAATGGTGTTCCACAAGGTCGGTATTGAGACCTCTGTTGTTCCTAACAAACATGAATGACCTACGTAATGGAATTATGTCTTACTGTCAGAGTTAGCAAATATAAAACTAATGAAAACATCATCAGGAGAGGCGGACAGTCATAACTTACAGGGAGACCTCAAAATAGTGCAGATGTGGCCATATGTGTAATTGGCTTCTAGATTTCAACCCAAACAAATGGAACGTCCTGGGAAATAGAAAATGTGAGGGCAGACTAGACAGATTTGCTGCCTGATCGGAGAGAAATTGCAAATATCTCCCAACAAAAAAGGACCTGGGGGTAAATATAACGCCATATCTATCACCAGAATTAATCTAGAACCATATGACGTCAGCAGCATTAGCTGACCTTTAAGGAGCATTTATGAACTTGAATAAAGTATGTTAAATAAGAACATTCATTTTAGACACGTTAGACCAATCATTGAGTATGCAGATCCAGCATGCAGCCAGCACCTGGTCAAGTACGTGAAGAAGGTGCAAAGATTTGCAACCAGGCTAGTACCAGACCTGAGAGGAATGCACCATGGGGAGAGGTTGAAGGAATTGAACTTGACCTTACATGAGAAACGAACGAGTAGGGACTTGATTACTAAATATATGTAAAGAAGTATTTCTTTAAACAGGGGAACTTACGTGCCCATCAATAGCTGTCTTCCCAGGAGCCGGGATTTTACACACATTACAGTTCAAATAATCATCTTCCCTGCAGCATCCCAACCCCCTCTTCAGTGTATTCCTTGTACTGACCCACTGTGTTCACAAATGACCCACACTCAGAGGAAACTCATGAGAACGTTTCGATCGGCACTGGACCATTGTCAAGTTACAACTGAGCAGTATGCTAAGAATTGCATTTAAATATTTTGGAAGATAGTGTCTAGAAGTAAGAGAAAGCAGCCACAAAACCTCCCTTTTCCTGCTCTGAAATATTGTATTCAGTACCGTATTGTATTGAATACAATATTTTGTTGCATACAATATTGTATTGCACACAGTACCCAGCCACTTGGCATTGTCTTAATTCAAACGACTATTTGGAAAAAATAGTTATACTGTCGTTTCTTAGAATATCGTATTGAGCTTATGTTGCTTGAGTTGCTGCACCTTCTTACCAGTGTTGCATCTTCTTACCAGTGTTGCATCTTCTTACCAGTGTTGCATCTTCTTACCAGTGTTGCATCTTCTTACCAGTCTTGCACCTTCTTACCAGTGTTGCATCTTCTTACCAGTGTTGCATCTTCTTACCAGTGTTGCACCTTCTTACAAGTGTTGCATCTTCTTACCAGTGTTGCACCTTCTTACCAGTGTTGCACCTTCTTACAAGTATTGCATCTTCTTACCAGTGTTGCACCTTCTTACCAGTGTTGCACCTTCTTACCAGTGTTGCACCTTCTTACCAGTGTTGCATCTTCTTACCAGTGTTGCACCTTCTTACCAGTGTTGCACCTTCTTACCAGTGTTGCATCTTCTTACCAGTGTTGCACCTTCTTACCAGTGTTGCACCTTCTTACCAGTCTTGCACCTTCTTACCAGTGTTGCATCGTCTTACCAGTGTTGCACCTTCTTACCAGTGTTGCACCTTCTTACCAGTCTTGCATCTTACCAGTCTTGCACCTTCTTACCAGTGTTGCACCTTCTTACCAGTGTTGCATCTTCTTACTAGTGTTGCACCTTCTTACCAGTGTTGCATCTTCTTACCAGTCTTGCACCTTCTTACCAGTCTTGCATCTTCTTACCAGTCTTGCACCTTCTTACCAGTCTTGCACCTTCTTACCAGTCTTGCACCTTCTTACCAGTGTTGCATCTTCTTACTAGTGTTGCACCTTCTTACCAGTGTTGCATCTTCTTACCAGTCTTGCACCTTCTTACCAGTCTTCCACCTTCTTACCAGTGTTGCATCTTCTTACTAGTGTTGCACCTTCTTACCAGTGTTGCATCTTCTTACCAGTCTTGCACCTTCTTACCAGTCTTGCACCTTCTTACCAGTGTTGCATCTTCTTACCAGTCTTGCACCTTCTTACCAGTCTTGCACCTTCTTACCAGTGTTGCACCTTCTTACCAGTGTTGCATCTTCTTACCAGTCTTGCACCTTCTTACCAGTGTTGCACCTTCTTACCAGTGTTGCATCTTCTTACCAGTCTTGCACCTTCTTACCAGTGTTGCACCTTCTTACCAGTGTTGCATCTTCTTACCAGTGTTGCATCTTCTTACCAGTCTTGCACCTTCTTACTGTGTTGCACTTTCTTACTAGTGTTGGACCTTCTTAATAGTGTTGCACCTTCTTACTAGTGTTGCACCTTCTTACTGTGTTGCACCTTCTTACTAGTGTTGAACCTTCTTACTGTGTTGCACCTTCTTACTGTGTTGCACTTTCTTACTAGTGTTGCACCTTCTTACTAGTGTTGAACCTTCTTACTAGTGTTGAACCTTCTTACTAGTGTTGTACCTTCTTACTAGTGTTGAACCTTCTTAATAGTGTTGCACCTTCTTACTGTGTTGCACCTTCTTACTAGTGTTGCACCTTCTTACTAGTGTTGAACCTTCTTACTAGTGTTGTACCTTCTTACTAGTGTTGAACCTTCTTAATAGTGTTGCACCTTCTTACTAGTGTTGCACCTTCTTACTAGTGTTGCACCTTCTTACTGTGTTGCACGTTCTTACTAGTGTTGAACCTTCTTACTAGTGTTGTACCTTCTTACTAGTGTTGGACCTTCTTAATAGTGTTGCACCTTCTTACTAGTGTTGCACCTTCTTACTAGTGTTGCACCTTCTTACTGTGTTGCACCTTCTTACTAGTGTTGAACCTTCTTCCTGTGTTGCACCTTCTTACTGTGTTGCACTTTCTTACTAGTGTTGAACCTTCTTACTAGTGTTGTACCTTCTTACTAGTGTTGAACCTTCTTACTCTGTTGCACTTTCTTTCTAGTGTTGGACCCTCTTACTAGTGTTGCACCTTCTTACTAGTGTTGCACCTTCTTACTAGTGTTGCACCTTCTTACTAGTGTTGCACCTTCTTACTAGTGTTGCACCTT